>NC_092047.1:25324628-25647021 GCF_003086295.3 Arachis hypogaea | reverse complement strand
TCAAACTTGCGACAAAGACCCTAGAAAACCAACTCAAAGAGATCCTGCCTCGCATTGTTAGAGAATATCAAAGCACATTTGTCCTGGAAAGATTGATTACGGACAATGGATTAACTGCCTTTAACATCTTTCAATTTATGAAGAAGAAGACAGTAAGGAATAAAGGATATGGGGTTAAAGCTTGACATGAAGAAGGCGTATGCTAGGATCGAATGGGCTTTCCTGAAAGAAGTGCTTATCTCCATGGGGTTCCCAAGTAAATTAGTTAATATAATATGAAAATGTGTGAGCACAACCTCATTCTCTATTCTCTTAAATGGGATACCTAGCAAGAAATTCAAATCGTTAAGGGGATTGAGGTAGGGTGACCCCTTATCCCCGTACTTATTTATTTTGTGTTCGGAAGTTTTATCCGAAACATTGACGAGAGCCCAAAATAGCAAGAAAATTCAACGGATCAAGATTGCAAGACATAGCCTGAAGATAAGCTACTTATTTTTTGTGGACAATAGTATCCTTTTCACAAGGGCCTCGGATCAATCTATACATGCTGTGATCAAGGCTCTTATAGACTACCAAAATGCCTTGGGATAACCCATTAACCTAGAAAAATTCGAGATATCTTTTAGCCGAAATATAACTCTAAACAGACAAATGATCATTGAAGATTGGCTTGGTTTTAAGGATGTAGAGAGACATTTGAAGTATCTAGGCCTTCCCGCTTTTGTGAAAAGATCTAAGAAGGACGTTTTTGAGTATGTTCAGGAGCGGATTTGGAAAAAAACTCAAGGGTTGGAAAGAGAAGATTTTGTCAAGGGCGGGGAAGAAAGTTTTGATAAAATCATTAGCTCAGGCAAGTCCTACATACATAATGGGATACTTCCGGCTCTCGAGCACTCTATGTCACCACATCAACACCATGATAAGCAAATTCTATTGGGTAGTAAGGAATGGAGAGAGGAAAATATAATGGGTGAAATGGAATAAATTATGTGCACCAAAGCAAAAGGAGGCCGGTGTTTAGAGATATCAAAGCTTTCAACGAAGCTCTCCTAGCAAAGCAAGGCTGGAGGTTAATAAAAAAATTCAGACTCCTTAGTCACAAGAGTCCTGGACAGTAAATACTACAGAAGAAAAAACTATCTGTATTCTAATCTAGGCCACTCCCCAAGTTACACTTGAAGGAGCATCTGGCAAGCAAAATCTATCATTAAAAGAGGAGGATGTTGGAGGGTTAGAAATGGAAGGGAAGTCAGGATCCATGGCTAGCGGTAGAAAACGGGCCAAAACCATCAGGCCGGCCTGTATAACCCGCCAAAAAGGCGGACTAGACTAGAAATTTGAAACCTCCAAACTTAAAAAGCCCGCCTAACCCACACCGCCTAATCCGTGGGTTTTGACAGGCCTCTCCAGCGGCCCAAGCATTTTTTTGTTAGGGCTATTTTTTACAAATTTCTATGATATTATTGATCTACAAGAGAATGAAGATGAAAATTGAAGATGTTCTAAGTTATATTTTAGATTATGTTTTATGTTTGATTGATTATAAAGTTGAAGATGTTTAATTATATGTTTTGGATAATGTTTGTTTTGCTTTAGAGAATGTAGGTTTATTATTTTGTTTCAAAAAACTTGGTTTATGATTATTTTTATTACATATTTATAATTATAAAAAATTTAATGTTTGTAAATTTAGAAATTATAATTTTTTATGTCTTTAGAAATTATAAATTTATTGAAATGGTTGTGAACTTATATATATTGTTTAATATTTAATAATTTATATAAAAAAAGAGAGATTTGGCAGGATTGGTCCGCCAACCCCCGCCGTTAGGCAGGGCGGGAGAGGAATTCAAGACCGCCTCACTAGGCAGGGCAGGGCGGGCTGGTGGGCTTTTGGTGGGGCAGGGCAGGGCAGACTTCCCTGTTTACCACCCCTATCCATGGCTACCTAAACAAAATGGATCTTAGCCATGGAGCGCACCAACCATCATTGATCCAGACTCAATAGTGGCAGAGCTCGTGCATACAAGAGAATTAAGATGGAATGAAGAGTTAATTACTCAAATATTCTTACCCTTTGAATCCAAACAAATAAAAGAAATACATATCCCAAGAACCGACCAACCAGGCAAATTCATATGGAAAATGGCCAAAGACGGTGAATTCAAAGTAAAACTAGCCTACCATAATATTGAAGCCCAGAACCAACACCAAGCAGTATGTGAAATTGAGTCGGAAAGAAGAAGAAATACCTGGACAGAAGTATGGGGTGCCAAAGCCCCGCCCAAAATAACCAACTTTTTATGGCAACTATTCCACATATCTCTCCTAACAAAGAAGAATCTCTGCCGAAGAGGGGTAAATGACTCTCCCCTTTGCTCAGGCTGCTGGTTCATAGAAGAATCGGAGGAGCACTTGATCAGGGGATGTGAATTTGCAAAGAAATTATGGTTTGCGACACTATTTACCCTATCAATCAATTTGCATGCTCAATCAATTTGCATGTAAGAATGGATAACCAACATGTTAGGAAAGATGAAGGACGAAGAGAAGTCACTCTCTTATTGATACAACAACTATGGAGAGCAAGAAATTTGATAGTGTTTGAAGCAGTGAAAAGGCCAATTGAAGAAGAAGTGGAAGCGACAGTAAAGGCTTTTGAAGAATTTTGAAAAGTAAGTAAAAAAGAGGAATAGGCAAGGGAGAATTTAAAGAGAATGATTCCAAGTTAGAGAAGCTGGAAAAATCCACCAACAAACCTTATCAAAATTAATGTGGATGTTATTATTACTAGCCATAATTATAAAGGCATAGGGGTTGTGGCCAGAGAAGAAATGCACTGGATTGTATTGGCTACAACCTAGGCTATCCCATTCTTGTTAGAAGCCATTGAAGGAGAGGCAACTGCTGTGTTCTTGAAAATTAATCTAGCAAGGGAATGTTGCTTCACTATAATCATTTTGGAGAGTGACAATGCTAAGGTGGTGAAATCTTTAAACCATGGCAAAGCAAATGACACATGTTTTGATTCTTTCATCATTGATTCATTAGCTTTAGTAGAAAACTTTAATTTTATTGCCTTTAATCATGTGAAAAGAGAAGGAAATAGAGTGACACATGAATTAGCACAATAGGCTCTTACCAATCCTAGCTTAGTGTAGATGGAAGATGCTTCCTCTCATGTACTAAATCTAGATATGCTAGACATCTTAAGCCCCACTAAATGAGATCATGATTCCTTTCTAGTAAAAAAAAAAGAAATGTCAAATGTCTAATGATGATTTTGAATATTTTAATTTCTCTTTTAATATATTATAAATAGGCACATGGGTGAAAAAATTGATAGAATATTTGAATTTTTATGAAAACTTCTAATCATTTTCATTTAGGGTGTTTTATCATGTCATACTTTTAAAGCAAGACTTAAACTTAAAAGTTGTGCACATTTTAAAAACATGCTAATTGAACTTTGTTGACACGTTTTACAAATATAAGATGAAAGGTGTGATCAAAACTTAAAACAAATACTACTATCACAAAAGCGTGGTAATAATGTGATGCGCTCGCATCATTAGTTATTTTTCTTGCTTTAATTCAATATTTTTTTAGGTTTAATTACAGTCTTATCTTCCAATCTTGTCACTTTTAAGTATTTTGTGCTACTAAGGTGTTTGCTAAGTGTTTTTAAGGAATTATGATCAAAAGAGAGGTAAATCAAGTGGCAAATTCAAGGTTGATCAAGGAGCAATCTTAGCATGAAGAATCAGAAGCCAATAATACAAGGATCAAACCATGCATGTCATGCAGAGAAGCATAGAACAGGGCATGCCATACCCTGGAGGAAAGGAAAGAGGGTGTGTCATGCCTTAGCATCATCAAGACCACGCGTGCCATGCTTGGGACACAGCATGCCACACCCTAAGGAGAAGTCACCCAGCATGCCATACCAAACACCATGCTTGCCATGCCCTAACACAAGAAAGAGGGGCGTGTCATGTAACGACCCGATTTCCAGCAGGTTCGGATCACTGCCAGTTGTCAAGTGTTACTTCTCACTAGCTCTATATTACTCTAGACTCGGTAATATTTACTACATATGAGCCTTTCGTACTAATGGAATTGCATATGTTAGCATATTTTTATCATATGCTTTTCTTAACAAACACGTTAGTAAAACTATAAACATCATCAGAGATATAGAGAATAAAATAACTACCAAACTAATAGTAAAATCAAATGGCAATAAGATTACAGAAAAACTTTCATACATATATACGTCTTAAGTTAGTTCATACAAACTTGACACGCTTAGCTATATATAGATATCCATAAACTTATATGCAACTGCAACTTTCCAGAATACCTAATTCATATAGAAAACCCCTAAACTGGTACCCAGAATAACAAAGAAAAAAAAGATCAAGTTCTACCCCTAAAAAAATGCTGCAAAAGTGAGGGAAAACAAACTCTAAGGAATAAAGATCATCTATCCTACATTCTTCTCACCATCGGGGCACAAGTTTGCAGGCTTCATCTCAGGACTAGTCTCGAGCATCTCCTGTAGAGTCCGAAAACACATACTCCTCTGGTACCCTTCTGAATATAATTTTAGTGGCAGCAATCAAGTCAGAATCCTCCATCTGGGGGGAAAAGGAAAAGGAAGGGGTGAGAACCTATAAGGTTCCCAGTAAGGCGACACCGTGAAAACACGTCTCTCTCGTGAAATCTAGGGTTCTGGCTCTATCGTAATAACTCGCTTGCTAAGTCTCTCGGCTACTTTCGTATCGCGGTTCTGACATTACTCTATCTTGGCATCTTCAGTTGGGGTTAATGCCGCTCCTTACGCTATTCTCTATGGCTATTGTTCCTAGTTTTATTATCTTAATCTAAGCTTTGGGGAACTTGTGATTATACAACTTTAAATACAAACAGGAATCAGAGAATAGAAAATTAACAAGAAGCAGATAGCACGTAGCAAAAAGAATAAATAGTAAATAATCACAATCAAATGCGCAAACAATTATGATGCATGCCTGTTCCTAGTGCAGGCTATGAGTTTATGCGTCGGTTGTCTACCCGCAACCTGACATTACTCGGGGCAAACCCCGAATATGGTCTCTTTACTGTGTCAGTTAGACACCTTGGCATCACAGTTACCCGTGTCAATTAGGCCACATCATAATAACATTTTAATGTGTATCACAGTAAAAAACAGTGCTATCAGTTAGGCAAACATTCTCGCATTAGCAATCTTAGGCTATCAGTTAGGTGAGCACTTTTGCATTAGCAATTTGGCACAAAGGCCCATTCAACATACCATTTTCATGAATCATTATCCATTTGTGTTATCTTTTCCAACTCATGGTTTCTCATTTTCTCTCTTTTCATTATACCTCCACATCACCAATTACATATACATACCGCCGCATCACCATATTATTAAACGTACCTCCACATCACCACTTAACTACACATACCTCCGCATCACCAATTAACTTTAAACCTTCTTGGGGACAACTTACACATTTTCATTTAACTAAGTCCCTGAACTTTTACAGAAATTCGGACATTATCTCCCCTAAAATAACACTAAAACCATCCTCACAGGTTCTCTCAGTCTTAACAACTTTCAAACATTCCTTAATAATTTACCATGTAGACATTATTAATTGGTCATTACACTCTCTTTAATCCCTTAGTTATTGTAAAATCACGGGTTTAGAAAATAAAACTTGGTTCTGGAGCATTTCGACCATAATTGAAACATGTACAAATCTTTTAAAATTCTGCTATCATTGCAGAAAAACAGCAGGGAGTAGTAAATTTGTTAAATTCACGAAAAATCCAATTCTCACCCATTACCTTTCAAAATTGATGTCCTTAAACAAGACTCTTCCAGTGTTCCAGAAAATCAAATTCCAAATAGTTACCATGTCATATGAAAATGTTATGAGCTTAGAAACTTAGCCTGCCTTTTAGAATTCTATTTTCAAAATCCAGTGAGCTACCCACACTCGTTGCAACATATCTAATTGGTTAAAAAGATTTTTGACATAAAATTTAAACTGAATATTGTGGGTAAAAAAAGATTGAAATCACCATTAGTTTTAGTTCAAAAACTTTCCAAAATTGAAAATTAAGTGGGTTGGAACTTGGTCCTTCTGCAGTGAGGAAACAGAGTTTTCTGCAGAAATCATCAATCTTCAAAAATTCATTCCTCCCAATCCACTTATCAATTAATTCTGGAATTTTTATGGGACATTTAAAACGTATTAAAGTTTCATAGAAAATAATTTCATACAAAATTTTGGTCTGGACAGCTCCCAAAAATTTGTTCATTCTGCTGCCAATTATGCAGAAATTGCAGAAATTCTTTACAATGCAATTCCAACAACCTCACATGGCAAAATTCACACCCTAGCTTATAACTCCCCTAAAATCACACTTTTAGCTTTTCTTTGGTTATCTAAAGTTGTTACCAATCTCAACGCATCCCCGTAAACTCAAATTCAATCATTCACAATTCTTCAAGTACATATACACAATTGAACATATATTTTTCTGCACCATCACAACCAGATTTCTTTCCATATGGGCATTTCATCAATCATATTATAAACCAGTAATCCAGACAAGCAAGTACAGTAACAAAGTAACATTCTATCTATCTTATTCCTTACCTTGTTTGTTGATCAAACACACAAAGCTTTCCTCTGCTGCCTCTTTGCAACCGAACCCTAATCGCAACAAGAAGCAACATTCTCTATTACACACACAAGGACATTCGGCCAAAACAAATACAAGAAAGGGAAAATTACTTACCCTTTTTTGCTTGTGATGGTGGCTGTTTTAAAAATCAGGCAAGCTAGAGGAATGGAGCAAGGAGTTGGTCAGAGGTTTGAATTAGGGAATTAAGGGAAGAAGGTGAAATTGCTGGTTCTTACTTTACAGAGAAGCTCGAGGAATCAATTTGGTGAGTAGGATGAAACTCCTGCTTCAGCTTGGCTGTCCTCCTCCTTCTCTCTTTTATTTTCCCGTCGCTATCCCTTCCTCTCTTTTTTCTGCTTGATGTGTGTTTCAGGAAAGAAGAGAAATTTGAAGCTACTTACCTAAATTTATACAGAAGAAAGGATGGGCTGAGCTATTGATGAGGGCTTGGTGTCTTCTCCTCCCTCCAACACTATAGCAACAAACCTCTGAGGAGGTGAAACTATGGTTTCTGTTGCGTTTCAAGCGGTACTGAGAGAAGAGATAACTAGGGTTGGGTTTATTTGGAAGGGAGGTGGTTTGGTTCGACCAAAGGAAAAGAAACCAATCTGGTTCAAAGCTTGGTTCATTAAAATAATGTGGTTCAATGATTCATTTATCTACTCTTTTCAAAAACAACTAAAGAGATGATTAAAATTTTATTATGAAAGTAATCATTCCATAGAATACTTGAATCAACACGGTAATTTTTGAAATCACCGAATCTCATTGCTAATTAAAACAGGGCAAAATAATATTGAAGCTTAGGACACACGTTTATCTCTCACGGTATATCTATTCTTTTCACTTATTAAGTCTAAATCCGCCTTATTATTTCATAATGAGGTGATTCTCAGATATTTATCGAATTTTCTCATCACAAAATTTTTGAGAATAATTCTGTGGAGAATCGGGGTGTTATATTCCACCCACCTTACAAAAAGTTTCGTCCTCAAAACTTTGAGTATATCTTAAGGGTTATAAAACCACAAAAGATCCTATCTTAACTATCTTAACAACTATTTTATGCATGGAAAGGTTTGATCCTAAAGATGTTCGTAAGCGAAATCGATGGAAACTCTCCACATTCGTAACTCGTGTCACCACGCTTCCAGTGCCCATCACTCATATCGGGCCGTCTTGGATTCATCATTAACATTTTCGTACTATTCCTATCTCAATGTCTAAAAGTCAACCGTACTTCTAAGTATAACAGCTGCATCCCACACAAATGTGGTCATCGGCGTTTAAAAGTTTTATGATGGCGGTCTATCTGATAATCGCATGTGTTATGAGAAATCCTATATCGATAAATTTGTCTACTTATAGTCATTGAGGTCTTATTCACTCCCAACAATCAACATCAAGGTGATCATCCTTAACATATCAGGTTAAGTGTGAATAATTCCTGAACAAGCGCTCGTACATGATCATGCTAAATGTATTAATGAAGATACTCTAACAGCATGAGAAAACAAAAAGCAGAGTATGCAACGAAGCATAGTCAGTCCATTCCCAGACTCTATTAGGAACGAACTGCTCTGATACCAAGTTGTAACGACCCAATTTCCAGCAGGTCCAGATCACTGTTAGTTGTCAGGTGTTACTTCCCAGTAGCCCTATATTACTCTAGACTCGGTAATATTTACTACATATGAGCCTTTCGTACTAACGGAATTGCATATGTTAGCTTATTTTATCATATGCTTTCTGAACAAACACGTTAGCAAAACTATAAACATCATCGGAGATATATAAAATAAAATAACTACCAAACTAATAGCAAAATCAAATGGCAACAAGATTACAGAAAAACTTTCATACATATATATGTCTTAAGTTAGTTCATACAAACTTGACACACTTAGCTATATATAGATATACATATAAACTTACATACACCTGATAACTTTCCAGAATACCTGGTTCATATAGAAAACCCCTAAACTGGTACCCGAACTAACAAAGAAATATCAAGTTCTACCCCTAAAAAAATGCTGCAAAAGTAAGGGAAAGCAAAGTCTAAGGAATAAAGATAATCTATCCTACATTCTTCTCACCATCGGGGCACAAGTCTAAAGGCATCATCTCAGGACTAGTCTCGAGCATCTCTTGTAGAGTTCGAAAACACATGCTCCTCCGGTATCCTTCTGAATATAACTCTAGTTGCGGCAGTCAAGTCAAAATCCTCTATCTGGGGTGAAAAGGAAAAGGAAGGGGTGAGAACCTATATGGTTCCCAGTAAGGCAACACCGTAAAAACATGTCTCTCTCGTGAAACCTAGGTTTCTGGCTCTATCATAATAACTCGCTTGCTAAGTCCCTCGGCTACTTCTGTATCCGATTCTGACATAACTCTATATAGACATCTTTCGTTGGGGTTAATGCCGCTCTTAATATAAGCTTTAGGGAACTTGTGATTATACAACTTTAAATATAAACAGGAATCAGAGAATAGAAAATTAACAAGAAGCAGATAACATGTAGCAGAAAGAATAAACAGGAAACAATCACAATCAAATGCGCAAACAATTTATGATGCATGCCTGTTCCTTGTGCAGACCATGAGCTCATGCGTCGGTTGTCTACCCGCAACCCGACGTTACTCAGGGCGAACCCCGAATATGGTCTCTTTACTGTGTCAGTTAGATACCTTGGCATCACGGTTACCCATGTCAATTAGGCAAACGGTGCTATCAGTTAGGCGAACATTCCCGCATTAGCAATCTTAGGCTATCAGTTAGGCGATCACTTTTGCATTAGCAATTTGGCACAAAGGCCCATTCAACATACCATTTTCATGAATCATTATCCATTTATGTTATCTTTTCCACTAATGGTTTCTGATTTTCTCTTTTCATTATACCTCCACATCACCAATTACATATACATACCCCTGCATCACCACGTTATTAAACGTACTTCCACATCACCGCTTAACTACACATACCTCCGCATCACCAATTAACTTTAAAACTTCTTGGGAATAACTTACACATTTTTATTTAACTAAGTCCTGAACTTTTACAGAAACTTGGACATAATCTTCCCTAAAATAACACTAAAACCACCCTCACGGGTTCCCTCAGTCTTAACAACTTTCAAACTTTCCTTAATAATTTACCATGTAGACATTCTTAATTGGTCATTACACTCTCTTTAATCCCCTTAGTTATTGTAAAATCACGGGTTTAGAAAATAAAACTTGGTTTTGGGGCATTCCGACTATAATTGAAACTTGTACAAATCTTTCAAAATTCTGCTATCATTGCAGAAAAATAGCAGGGAGTAGTAAATTTGTTAAATTCACTAAAAATCCAATTCTCACCCGTTGCCTTTTAAAATTGATGTACTTAAACAAGACTCTTCCATATTTTCAGAAAATCAAATTTTAGATTGTTACCATGTCATATAAAAAATTTATGTGGTTAGAAACTCAGCCCTCCCTTTTAGAATTCTGTTTTCGTAATCTAGTGAGCTACCCACACTCTTTGCAACATATCTAATTGGTTAAAAAGAGTTTTGACATGAAATTTATATTGAATATTGTGGGTACACAAAGCTTGAAATAGCCATTAGTTTCAGTTCAAACACTTTCTAGAATTGAAAATTAAGTGGGTTGGAAGTTGGTGCTTCTGCAGTGACGAAACAGAATTTTCTAAAGAAACCATCAATCTTCAAAAATTCATTTCTCCCAATCCACTTATCCATTAATTCTGAAAATTTTATGAGACATTTAAAACACATTAAAGTTTCATAGAAAAATAATTTCATACAAAATTTTGGTTTGGACTGCTCCCAGAAATTCGTTCATTCTGCTGCCAATTATGCAGAAATTGCAGAAATTCTGCACAATGCAATTCCAACAATCTCACATGCCAAATTTCACACCCTAGCTTATAACTCCCTAAAATCACACTTTTAGCTTTTCTTTGGTTATCTAAAGTTGTTACCAATCTCAACGCAGCCCCGTAAACTCAAATTCAATCATTCACAATTCTTCAAGTACATATACACAATTGAACATATATTTTTCTACACCATCACAACTAGATTTCTTTCTATATGGGCATTTCATCAATCATATAATAAACCAATAATCCATACAAGCAAGTACAGTAATAAAGTAACATTCTATCTATCTTATCCCTTACCTTGTTTATTGATCAAACACACAAAGCTTTCCTTTGCTGCCTCTTTGCAACCGAACCCTAATCGCAATAAGAACCAACATTCTCTATTACACACACAAGGCCATTCGGCCAAAACAAATACAAGCAAGGGAAAATTAATTACCCTTTTGCGCTTGTGATGGTGGCTGTTCCGAGGGTTACCTGAAACTGGAGGTCGATCTCGGATGAGATCTTCCGTACTTGGTCAGAGATAGCGTGTCCGGCTGGCTGGTGACAGCCGGAGCTGTTGTGTCCAACTTGTTGGACTTGCTGCACTGCTGATCCTTGTCCACCGGAGGGTGGGGGGTACTTGCAAGAGACTCCGATGCTTAAGTTAGCACGGGTATTAAGCAGGTTTATTATAGAATCAGAGTATGAGTTATACCTGGGTGCTCCAGTGTATTTATAATGGTGAGAAGCGACCTTCTTAGATAAGATAAGTTAGTTATCTTATCTTATCTTTGGGCGAGGTCAGATTATCTTCAACGGAACCGCCCTTCTCTCTGTAGGCTTGAGCCGCCTTTGGATTGGGCTGTGTTCCTTCTATTTGGGCCCTTATTGGGCCTCTGTAGCGTTTTGACTGAGCTCCTTGTTGAAGAGGTCGGATAGTCTGACCTAAAGAGGTCGGTAGCTTTGTCGCCTATCATCCCAGGTCGGGTAGTTCGACCCAGGGTATGAACAGTGCCCCTGCTTGAGCTCAGTCTTTTTTGGCGAGGTCGAGTTGTTGGTTTTTTGAAGCCGAACTCAAGCATTTTGTCGCTTTCTTCCTTTTGTAGAATTTTTTGAATGTAGAACGTTTTTCTCTAAAAGCGCGCGCTTTTATATTAGCGCTTTGTTTTTAGGAACATGAGAGGGTTTTAATGCCCCAATTAATTTGTCATTAATTGCCCCATTTTCTCTTGGCTTTTGTTTTGAATTTCTCAATCAAAAAACGGTTTCTCTTCTTCGCTCTTCTTCGTAACTTCCCCATTTACTCTCTCATTTTCTGTTTCTTTCGTAATTCCTTCCCGCAACGTCTGTTCTGTTACTGCTCTCTGTCGAATAGGGGTGATTTCCGAATTTCTCCTTCTATCTTCGCAGTTTCCGCTTCGAGGGGTGGCTTTGCTTCTGCTTTTCTGCTTTCTTTCGAGGTTTTCTTCTATTTCTCCAGGTTCGATTTTTCTTCCTCTGTTTCTTTATATGTCTGTAGAGAGTTTGAATTTTGCTCAGAGAAAGTTTGGATCTTTCTGTTTTTACTGTGCCTGATCGTTGCGTGTTCTGGAATTTCTTTGTTTTTGGTGCGAATCTTTTTGCTTTTCTTGTTGCTTGAGTCTCTTTTTAGGGCTTTTGCATGTTGTCGCCACTTCTGGTTGCGCCTTTGATGATGGTTTTTGGTTGATTCTGAAAAAGTTTGCGTCTTTGATGATTTTCTGCTTGGCATTTTTGATGTTTGACAATGCTTTTGCTGATGGTTTGTAAAAAAGGCAGTGACTTTTGTGTTTTTACTTCCTTTGCTTCTTTTTGATGAGTGTCGGGACGTAAGCTGTAGAAATTTCTTGAAACCTTGCTTTGTTACTGCCTCCAAAGGATGCCCCAGGATTTTGGTTTGAGTCTTTGGGCTTTCCTTTTTTTTTGTCCGTCGAGTTGTTTTGCCCCTCGTCCGAGATGTTTTTTAGTAATCCACTCTTCTTTTCTTATTGTAGGATTTAGTTGGCCTCATGTCTTCTCGCAATAACGTTGTAGAGATGCCTTCCCGAGTTCCCGAGGGCATGGTTGATTGGGTGGACTCGATGGTTCTTATGTGTGTCTCTTTGGTTGATTCTGAGTTTTGTGCGCAGCTTAGGCAGTTTCATAGGGTCTGTAGTAATTTTGGTGATGAGAAGAACTATGAACTTGTCCCTCCCTCTTCTGAAGAGAGAGTTTGTTTCTTTACTCGGGTTGTTGAAGATCGCCCTTTTTTCTATGCTTATGACTTCTTCTTTGGTCAGCTGGGTATCACCCTTCCTTTTACTGAATTTGAGACTGACCTGTTATGGTCCTGTAATGTTGCTCCTTCTCAACTTCACCCTAATTCCTGGGGTTTCATAAAAATTTTTCAATTGTTGTGTAATGGTTTTGGTATTCCTGCCTCGCAATCTCTCTTTTTCTACCTATTTTTCTTGACGAAGCCTGGTGTAGTAAAAAAGAAGGCAGCTTGGGTCTCCTTTCGATCTTCCCAAGGAAAGAAGGTTTTTTCCATGTTTGATGAATCGTTTCGTGATTTTAAAAACTACTTTTTCAAGGTCCGAGATGTTGAAGGAGCTCGGCCCTTTTTCCTGGATGAGAATGATGAGCCCGCCTTTCCCTTGGAATGGCAAAAAGATGTGAGAGTGTCCAGATACACGTGGAAAATGTTGGATGAGGCCGAGCGGGCTTTTGTGACTGTCTTGGAAGAACACTAGGGTCAGCCTCCCCATCTCGATACAAAGAAATTTTTAACCAATCCCTCTCTTCTTCAAACTGAGCTGGGTATTTTGTGTTTCCTTTATTATCTGTTTATATTGCTTGTAAATGCCTTTCCGACTTGTAGCTTAATTTCTTACTGTTGTGTTTTATTTGCAGAGGCAATGAAGAATAATGAATTCATGAAGGCTTTTAAGAGAGCACAGAGGGCGACTGCTGCTAAAAACATCTCGGCTAAGGCGGCCGGGGAGGGATCTTCCCAAGTGCGTGTGAAGCCGTCCATGCCGAGTTCTCCTGGGGTGAGGAAGGTGATCCCCACTCCCCGAGTTCGTCTGGCTGGCCCTCTTCTAACTTCTGCCGCTCCTTCTGTCGCTCCTCCTAATAAGAAACAAAAAACAGCTGAGCCCTTCGACCTTGATGCTCCCGACTTTAATACAATTGAATTTGTGGATAAGCAAATTGGTCCCTATGGTGTCCTTTCTATGGACGATGTGTCCATCCTTCATCATTTGGAATTTATGACCTAAAATAGCATAAAGATGGCGTATATGGGGGTTGCTCTGCACCGAACTGCTCAAAATCTTCCTCTCCATGCCACCAAAGCATTTATGGAGGAGGCAAAGCAAGAGTTCGACCGGATGAAGGGGCTGAAGGAGGAGCTCGAGGTAAAGGTGGCCAAGCTGGAGAAGGATCTAGAGAACGAGAAGGCGAGTTCCCTTTCTCTGGCAGCTTCTATAAGGTTGGCCGAGGACACGGCAATGATGTATAAGGATAGTTACGTTACGTCTTATCGGGAGGTGATGCGCCCGAGGGGGGAGCTGGAGAGTGCCCGGGAAGATTATTCTGAACTTCAAGGTCATCTCGTTGGCAGCGTGACTGCTGCTTATGAGAACCTGAAGGAGCAAGTTCGGGTCATTGCTCTCGAGGCCGATCTGACCCTCTTCATCTTAGATAATGTTGTCAGGGATGGCAAGATTGTCCCTGATGACGAGGATGATGATGATGTCGAGCCTCCCCCTGTGTCCTCTGCCAAGGTGTCGACTCCTGCTGTTCCTGCCGAGGTCGGCCCTCCCGCTTCTGATCCTGACTGCCAGATCTTAAACCGGGATGACGGTACTGTGGATGCTCTTTCTCTCCAGACTCGCCCTCCGTCTCCTCAGACTGATGCTGCTAGAAAGTCTTCTGACCCTTAGCCCGTTTATTCTGGATATTTATGTAGTTGGCCCGGCTTGTGGGCTTTATAAACTCTTATATTTTGTTAACTGCTGATACTTTCTCGTTGCTTGGCTAGCAACTTTTTGTTTGGACAAACAAAGGTAACTTTCTAGCTTTTGGGGTAGATTTTGGTGGCCTCTGAAGCTTTATAACTTTGTAGATTATATCATGCTTTCGCGCTTAACTTGGTATCTTTTTTGTTTTCCGAGGATGTTGGAATCCTGCCGCTCGTCCTCTTCGGATTTGCTTTATTGTTTGTAGCTTGGATCCTTTTGAGGTTATGGTTATGTGGGTCTAACTTGTTTTTCGGTTTTCTCGCTCTTGCTTGTATTTCTGACGATCTATAACCGATTTCTTCAAGTTGGTTCTCCAAGTTATTTTTGTAATCCTCTTTCTTGGATCTTTGTCAGATCTCTTTCAGGGATTACTTTTGTAACTTGCTTTGTAGTAGGGCGACTTCTTTACGTCGTCCTTTTCTAAGTTATTTTTTGTAATCATCTTTCTTGGATCTTTGCAGATCTCATTTAGGGATTACTTTTATAACTTTTTAGTAGTAGGATTCCGACTTCGTTATGTTGGTCTCCTTCAAGTTATTTTTGCAATCCTCTTTCTTGGATCTTTGTCAGATCTCTTTCAGGGATTACTTTTATAACTTTTTAGTAGTAGGAGTCCGACTTCATTATGTTGGTCTCCTTCAAGTTATTTTTGCAATCCTCTTTCTTGGATCTTTGTGAGATCTCTTTCAGGGATTACTTTTATAACTTTTTAGTAGTAGGAGTCCGACTTCGTTATGTCGGTCTCCTTCAAGTTATTTTTGTAATCCTCTTTCTTGGATCTTTGTTAGATCTCTTTCAGGGATTACTTTTATAACTTTTAAGTAGTAGGAGTCCGACTTCGTTATGTCGGTCTCCTTTAAGTTATTTTTGTAGTCCTCTTTTTTGGACCTTTGTCAGGTCTCTTTCAGGGACTACTTGTATAACTTTTTCATTTTGGGCTGACTTTGTTATGCCGGGCCCTTTTAAGTTAAAGTAATCCTCTTTAATAGGGTTGGCCAGACCTCTTTCCAGGGTTTACTTATAACTTGGGTTGACTTGGTCCGACTTCTCAACGTCGGCCAGTCTTTAAGTTATTATTTTAGCAATCCGTAAGACCTCGTCAGGTTCTTTTTTAGATCACTTTCGATAACTTCTTACATTATTCTGTGTTCATCTTTGCCGATTTGTAGAAAGTGGTTGTCATCTCTAGATCGTCCTTTGGGTGAATCGCGTTTTCACCTTTATCGGACGGTTATCTTTATCGTGATCGTGCAGTGAAGTTATTTTTTCACTTTCTGCCGATCTGTTGCTTTATAATCGGACGATGAATACTTCAGATTAATGCGTCTTGAAATCTTGTAGAATATTTAAATATATTTTATTCAAAGGAAAGTGCAAATATATACATGTGGGAATTTTTTCATCCCTTTTAGTCGGATTGTGTCTGAGTCTCAACTTGGTGCCTCATTAAAAAACCTTTTTAGGAAAAAGAGTGCATTCAATAATGAGATCTTTTACTTTTTCTAGCTGTAGTACCTTCTTAGGTTGTAGGCGTGCCATGATCTGGGAAGCTCTCGTCCATCGAGTTCGGACAGTCTGTAGTAGCCCTTCCCAAGTACTCTTACAACTCGGTAGGGTCCTTTCCAGTTTGCTGCCAACTTTTCTTCTCCTGGTCGAGTTGTTCCAATATCATTTCGGATTAGGATGAGATCGTTCTCCGTGAAACTTCTCGGCACTACCTTTTGATTGTATCTGGAAGCCATTCGACGTTTTAGCGCTTCTTCCCTGATCCGAGCTCTTTCTTGGATTTCAGGTAGTAGGTCGAGTTCTTCCTTCTGAAGTTGAGAGTTGGCCTCTTCATTGTAGTGGACTACTCTGGGTGATCCTTCCTCGATCTCTACTGGGATCATTGCCTCCACTCCGTATGCTAGTCGAAAGGGTGATTCATTTGTCGTGGAGTGTGGCGTTGTTCGATATGCCCATAGGACTTGCGGAAGTTCTTCGGCCCAAGCTCCATTTGCATCTTGTAGTCTCCGTTTTAACCCAGCCAATATGACTTTGTTGGCAGCTTCGGCCTGTCCATTAGCTTGAGGGTGTTCGACGGAGGTGAACTGGTGCTTTATATTCAAGTCGGCTACTAGTCTCCTGAAGCCTGCGTCTGTGAATTGAGTGCCATTGTCTGTGGTGATGGAGTATGGAACCCCGAACCTCGTGACAATGTTCCTGTATAGGAATTTTCGGCTTCTTTGAGCGGTGGCGTTGGCTAGGGGCTCTGCCTCAATCCATTTTGTAAAATAGTCTACTCCGACTATAAGGAATTTTACTTGTTCTGATCCTTGGGGAAAGGGTCCGAGAAGATCAAGTCCCCATTTTGCAAATGGCTAGGGCGAGGTTACACTGATGAGCTCTTCTGGCGGGGTGATGTGGAAGTTGGCATGTTTCTGACATGGTGGACATGTCTTTACAAATTCTATAGCTTCTTTCTGTAGGGTTGTCCAATAAAATTCCGCTCGGAGTACTTTTTTAGTAAGAGCTCGTGCTCCGAGATGGTTGCCGCACATGCCGCCGTGTACTTCTTCTAGCACTTCCTTTGTGTTGTTGGTCGGCACACATTTTAGTAGTGGTATTGAGATCCCTCTTTTGTACAGGATGTTGTTTATAATAGTGTAGTACTGTGCCTCCCTTTTTAATCTTTTCGCCTCTATTTCCTTCGTGGGGAGCGTCTCTGCTTTGAGGTAGTTAATTATGGGGGTCATCCATCCTTGGTCCTGACTTGTTATGGCTAGGATGTTTTTCTCTTCTGAGATTGACGGGTTCTGTAGTATTTCCTGGATGAGGCTTCTATTGTTGCCCCCTGGTTTGGTGCTGGCTAGTTTTGAGAGTGCGTCAGCTCGGGCGTTTTGTTCGCGGGGTATGTGGTAGATCTTATATTCCCCGAGTTGTCCGAGCTGTTCCTTAGTTTTATCCAAATACTTTTTCATGGTGGGATCTTTGGCTTGGTAGCTTCCTGTTATCTGCGAGGTGACTACTTGTGAATCGCTATAAATGTTGAGTTTTTGAGCTCCAACCTCTGTAGCCAGCTTCAAACCGGCTAATAATGCTTCATATTCTGCCTGGTTGTTTGAGGCCGAGAACCCGAACTTGAGGGAGAGCTCAACTTGGGTACCTTGGTTGCTTTCTATTATCACGCCTGCGCCGCTTCCAGTCTTATTTGAAGAACCGTCCACGTAGAGATTCCATTCTGTGGGGGTTTCCAAGGCATCTGTGAATTCTGCGATAAAGTCGGCCAGATACTGTGATTTAATGGCCGTCCGAGCTTCATACTGGAGGTCGAATTCTGATAACTCGACTGCCCATTGTAAAATTCTGCCTGCTAAATCTGTTTTTTGCAGTATTCCTTTTATGGACTGGTTGGTTCGAACCTTAATGGTGTGAGCCTGGAAGTACGGGCGAAGTCGCCGAGATGTTAGAATGAGAGCATAGGCAAACTTTTCTATCTTCTTGTAGTTTAGCTCGGGTCCCTGTAGCGCTTTGCTAATGAAGTAGATGGGTTGTTGCCCACTTTCGTCTTCTCTGACTAGTGCTGAGGCTATTGCCCGGCTTCCTACTGCGAGATATAATATGAGCAATTCTCCTTCTCGTGGTCGAGATAAGATAGGCGGCCGTCCTAAGAACTCCTTGAAGTCTCGGAAGGCTTGTTCACATTCTGTCATTCATTCGAACTGTTTTTCCTTCCTTAAAGTAGCATAGAAGGGGAGAGATCTTATCGCTGCCCCTGCTAAGAATCTGGATAGGGCGGCCAATCTCCCATTGAGCTGCTGCACTTCTTTGACACAGGTGGGGCTCTTCATGTTGAGTATGGCTTGGCATTTATCCGAGTTTGCTTCAATTCCTCTTTGTGTGAGCATGAAACCTAGGAATTTGCCTGCTTCTACTGCAAAGGTGCATTTTGTAGGATTGAGTCGCATGTCGTGCTTCCTTATAGTGTGGAACACTTGAGTCAGGTCAGACAGTAATGTGTCTTCGTGTTGTGTCTTTATCAACATGTCGTCCACATAGACTTCCATGATTTTTCCGATGTGGTTTGAGAAGACTTTGTTCATCAGCCTTTGATAAGTAGCACCCGCATTCTTGAGACCGAAGGGCATCACGATGTAGCAGTAATTTGCTTTCGGTGTTAAAAACGAGGTCTTTTCTTGATTTGGTGGATACATGGGGATTTGGTTGTATCCCGAGTATGCATCCATAAATGAGAGGTATCTATATCCGGAGAAAGCATCTACTAGAGCGTCGATACTTGGGAGTGGGTAAGGATCTTTTGGGCAGGCTTTGTTGAGATCGGTGTAATCAGTACACATTCGCCACTTCCCATTTGATTTTTCACCAAGACGTCGTTGGCTAACCATAGTGGATACTTGACTTCTCTTATGAATCCTGCCTCCAGTAGTGCTTGTACCTGCTCTTCCACAGCTTGGGATCGCTCTGGTCTAAGTTTTCTTCGTCTCTGCTGCACTGGCCGAGATCCTGGATAGACCGCCAACTTGTGGCACATTAGCTTGGGGTCTATGCCTGGCATGTCTGCGGCTTTCCATGCGAATAGATCGACATTATCGCGTAAGAATTGTATCAGTAATTCTTTTGAGTCTCCTCTTAGGATTGTTCCGATATTAATTGTTTTGTCCGAGGTGTCTCCGATCTGAACCTTCTCTATCTCGCCTTCTGGCTGCGGACGGAGTTCCTCTCGTCGCTGCACTCTGCCAAGCTCAATTGTATGAAACTCTTCTCCTCTGCCTCTGAGGTTTAGACTTTCGTTATAACAGCGGCGCGCCATCTTTTGATCTGCTTTTATTGTAGCTATCCCTTCTGTAGTTGAGAATTTCATGGATAGATGTGGGGTCGAGACTATTGCGCCGAGTTGATTGAGTGTTGTCCGACCTATTAGAGCATTGTAGGCTGAACTTACGTCGACCACAATGTAGTCTATTTTGAGGGTCCTGGATTGGTTCCCTTTTCCGAAGGTTGTATGTAGTGATATGTATCCTAATGGTTGTACCGGGGTATCACCCAGTCCGAACAGACTGTTCGGGTATGCCTTAAGCTCCTTGTCTTCTAAACCGAGTTTGTCGAAAGTTGTTTTGAATAAGATGTCGGTGGAGCTTCCTTGATCTATTAGTGTGCGATGGAGATTGGCGTTTGCCAGTATGATGGTAATGACCATGGGGTCGTCGTGTCCCGAGATGATTCCATATGCGTCCTCTTTAGTGAACGCGATTGCAGGGATGTCGGGTGCTTCCTCCTTTTCTTCGACATGATATACTTCTTTGAGATATCTTTTACGAGATGATTTGGAGATTCCTCCCCCTGCGAATCTGCCATGTATCATGTGGACTTGTCTTTCTGGTGTACGAGGTGATCGCGCGGTTCGTCCGATATCTTCGTCCCTTCGTCTCTTTCTTTGATCATCATCTCGGGTTACTAGAAACCGATCTAGTTTTCCTTCCCTCACCAACTTTTCTATGATGTTCTTTAAATCGAAGCACTCATTGGTGGAGTGACCTCGCACTCGATGGTATTCACAATACTCATTCTGATTTCCTCCCCCTCTTTTGCCTTTGAGTGGCCGAGCTGGGGGTATTTTCTCTGTGTGGCAGACTTGTTTGTATACATCAACTAGGGATACCTTGAGAGGAGTATAATTGTGGTATTTTTTGATTTTCTCCCCTTGCCGATCTTCTTTCCTTTTGGATTCCTTGTCTTTATCTCGGTAGGGGACCCCGGATTTGGAGGCTTCTCCCAACCGAGCGTTTTCTTCCATGTTGATGTACTTTTCTGCTCGCTCCTGTACTTCGTCTAAGGAGGTAGGATACTTCTTTGATATAGATTGACTAAAAGGTCCCTCTCGTAGGCCATTGATGAGTCCCATGATGGCGGCCTCTGTTGGTAAGCTTTGAATGTCTATGCATGTTTTGTTGAATCTCTCCATGTAGTTGCGGAGGCTCTCCCGTTCTCCTTGCTTGATCCCTAGTAAACTGGGGGCGTGCTTGGCCTTATCTTTCTGGATGGAAAATCTGGCCAGGAACTTTTTGGCCAGGTCTTCAAAGTTTGAGATGGACTTTGGAGGTAAGTTGTCGAACCATCTGATTGCTGTCTTCGTGAGAGTTGTTGGAAAGGCTTTGCAGCGAACGACATCTGAGGCGTCGGTAAGGTACATTCTGCTTCTGAAATTGCTGAGATGATGGTTGGGATCTGTGGTGCCATCATACAAAATCATATCTGGGAGCTTGAAGTCTTTTGGAATTTTGGTTTTCATGATTTTCCTGGTGAATGGATCTTGTTCTTTGCGTGAATTTTCCTCAGGAGAGGTCCGAGGAGCTTTTGATTTGAGATCGGCTTCTAATTGCTGTAGTTTTTCTTCCAATTCTCGACGTCGTCGTACCTCTCTTTGCAGATCCTTTCCGATCTCCCATTGTTGTTGGGTTTCTTTCTCAAGTTGCTTTAAGCGATCTTGAAGCGCTTCTATTGCTCCCGGATTTGGTGAGTTTTTGTCTCTGTTGGATTCCGGAGCATCCTTCAATGTAGTGTCCACGTTCTTGTGCGGTGTTCTATTTTCTAGATCTGAATCGTGGTCATTGTCATGGCCGTCCGCCATGGTGTTGGGATGACTTCCAGGTTCCCCGGAAACGGCACCAATGTTCCGAGGGTTACCTGAAATTGGAGGTCGATCTCGGATGAGATCTTCCGTACTTGGTCGGAGATAGCGTGTCCGGCTGGCTGGTGACGGCCGGAGCTGTTGTGTCCGACTTGTTGGACTTGCTGCACTGCTGATCCTTGTCCACCGGAGGGTGGGGGGTACCTGCAAGAGACTCCGATGCTTAAGTTAGCACGGGTATTAAGCAGGTTTATTATAGAATCAGAGTATGAGTTATACCTGGGTGCTCCAGTGTATTTATAATGGTGAGAAGCGACCTTCTTAGATAAGATAAGTTAGTTATCTTATCTTATTTTAGGAGAGGTCAGCTTATCTTCAACGGAATCGCCCTTCTCTCTGTAGGCTTGAGCCGCCTTTGGATTGGGATGTGTTCCTTCTGTTTGGGCTCTTATTGGGCCTCTGTAGCGTTTTGACCAAGCTCCTTGTTGAAGAGGTCAGATAGTCTGACCTAAAGAGGTCGGTAGCTTTGTCGCCTTTCATCCCAGGTCGGGTAGTTCGACCCAGGGTATGAAGAGTGGCTATTTTAAAAACTTGGCAAGCTAGAGGAATGGAGCTAGGAGTTAGTCAGAGGTTTGAATTAGAGAAGTAAGGGAAGAAGATGAAATTGCTGGTTCTTACTTTACAGAGAAGCTCGAGGAATAAATTGGGTGAGTAGGATGAAACTCATGCTTCAGCTTGGCCGTCCTCCTCCTACTCTCTCTTCTTTTCCCGTCGCTGGCCCTTCCTCTCTTTTCTCTCCTTGATGTGTGTTTTAGGGAGGAAGAGAAATTTGAAGCTACTTACCTAAATTTATACAGAAAAAAGGATGGGCTAAGCTGTTGATGAGGGCTTCGTGTCTTCTCCTCCCTCCAACACTGCAGCAACGCACCTCTGAGGAAGTGAAACTATGGTTTATATTGTGTTCCAACGGTGCTGAGAGAAGAGATAACTAGGGTTGGGTTTATTTGGATGGGAGGTGGTTTGGTTGGACTAAAAAAAAAGAAACCAATCCGGTTCAAGGCTTGGTTCATTAAAATAGTGTGGTTCAATGATTTATTTATCAACTCTTTTCAAAAACAACTAAAGAGATGATTAAAATCTTATTATGAAAGTAATTATTCCATAGAATAATTGAATCGGCACGGTAATTTTTGAAATCACCGAATCTCATTGCTAATTAAAACAGAGTAAAATAATATTGAAGCTTAGGACACGCATTTATCTCTCACGGTATATCTATTCTTTTCACTTATCAAGTCTAAATCTACCTTATTATTTCATAATGAGGTTATTCTCAGATATTTATCGAATTTTCTCATCACAGAATTTCTAAGAATAATTCTATGGAGAATCGAGGTGTTATATGTCTTACCCATGAAGAAGAGCATAAGAGCGTGCCATGCCCTAGCCTAATTTCAACCCATGGGAGTGTTGTCCTATTCAGGTGTGCTATGAGAAGTCATGGGCGCGCCACACTATCCCAAATTTGCTTTGTCCAATGTTGATTCATCACAAGCCCAACCTTGAAGATTTGATTTTGATTTTGAAGATTAAAGAAGATTCTGTAATTAATTAGTTCTAAATTCCTTTTAATTTTCTGTTTTGAAATTTAAGATTTAAATTAGTTAGAGATTATCTTAATTATTCTAATTAAGAAAATATTAGGATTTGAATTTGAATTAGAAAAACCTAGGTATAATAAGTGAATTACATTCATAGAGGAGGCATCGAAGCTTCCTCTGGAGACTTTTTATCTTTGTGTTTTTGCATTCTCCATGAGTCACTAATTCTTCATCAAAGGATTAGGGGCTTTATTTCTATTTCTATGAATGATTAGTCTAAGTTTCCTTATGTTTTAAAGCTTGCATTGATCTATTTATAATTGAGTATTTCGTTTTTCATCCCTAAAGGATTACTAGTGTCGGAAGGCGTGCTAATCCCGTTTTAAATTCATTTACTGACTCAACAAAACTTATATGCACATTGTGCTTGAAAACTCTTTCACATGGCTTTCTAAATTGACTAGACATAGCATTTTTAAAGCGTGTGACACAGCACATGATTTTTTATTACCTTAGTTTTGAATACATGACATATAATTTGGATTAGGACATTTTTAAAAATTGTGTTTTTGCATAAGATTCAATTAGACAGGACTAGCTTGGATACATGACATATAATCCGACCTAAGGACTACTCTTGAATCTTATATGGAATGGAATCAGTTTTTGCACTTAACCTCTTCAGTTAATCGACTGACCAAGACATTGGCTTTTGATTAACTAAGGAGAAGCTAAGGAGCCAAGGAATTGGAAATCGGTTAATTAAGATTCGTCGTGAACGATCCTTGCTTGCTTTGAACAGAGAAAACAAAGTTTAATTCTTATGAAGACTTAAGCATCCCTAAAACCCTTGACTTCTACATAATATATATTTTCCTCCAACAATCACACATACTGCCTAAAGTAACTCAAAACCCTAGTCTTCAAGTTTCTTCAAGCTTTTACTTTTTCAGAAAGTTTTCAAGATTTTAGCACTCAATAATTCTAGGTTTTATTGATCTAATTAGTAGTTTAATTTGATATTTGCGTGCTCAATCTGTTAATCCTTGTAGGAATGATATCCACTTACAGTGGTATTACTTGAACGATCTGGTGCACTTGCCGGTATCCGTGAGAAATGACATTCATACATTCACTCAAAGGAAGGGAGAGTCTCTTTATGAAGCATGTGAGAGATTCTTTGGAAGTGCCCCTATCATGCCTTCCTTGAATGGTTGCAACTCCAAAATTCTATGATGGAGTATCTCAAGCTTTAAGAATTCTAATCGATTCCTCAGCTAGAGGATCATTGCATCGGAAGACACCTGAAGAGGCTTTAGAATTAATAGAAATAGTGGCTAATAACCACTACATGTATAGCAATGAGAGAACAATAAATAAAGGGTTCATGGACTTAGACACTTTGGATGCTCTATTGGCTGAGAACAAAGTCATGTCTCAACAACTTTATTCACTTACTAAGCAAATGGGTAACATGCAAGTCTTAGCCGTGAGGACACAAGCCACTACATGCCACTTGTGTGGAGAAGGCCATCAAGATGAAGAATGTGAACTAATCAACAATGACCAAGCTCCCAGGAGCAAGTAAATTACATGGAAAACTTCTCAAGAAATCCACAAAATGATTTCTTCTCAAAGACATATAATCTAGGTTGGAGGAACCATCCAAATTTTGGATGGAGAAATCAATGATAGAGAAATTTCAATACTCCATACCAACAAGGAGCATCTTCAACAGAACCAAAAGGCCAGCAAAAGTCATCTGCTGAAATTGCCTTGGACAATTTGGCTAAGTCAACATCTGAAGTTGTTCAACAAACCAAGGAGTTTATGATAGAGACAAAGGCTAATTTCAAGATTCAGGAGGCCTCAATAAGAAATTTGGAAGTGCAAGTAGGACAAATAGCAAAACAAATGGCAAAAGACCCCCAATTTCTCTTCCAAGTGACACAATTCTAAATTCTAAAAAAGAATGTAAGGCCATTAATCTGAGAAGTGAAAAAGTGATTGGCAAGGAACCCACAACAAGCAAGGGAGATGAAGAGCCATCAGAGAAGGAAAATGAGCACCAAGAAGAAGAAGTTCACACTCTCCCACCTCAATCCCCAAGAGAAGTCACCAGGGAGAGGACATATGCTCCTAGAATTTTGTTCCCACAAAGGTTGTAAAAGGAGGCTCAATAGAAACAATATTCCAAGTTTCTAGAGGTGTTAAAGAAGTTACAAATCAATATCCCATTTGTAGAGGCCTTGGAACAAATGCCTCTTTGTGCAAAATTCATGAAGAAATTGCTAATCAAGAAGAGGACCCTTAAGGAAGATGAAACTGTAGTCCGCACCAAGGAATGTAGTGCCATTATTCAAAGGAAGCTATCTCAGAAATTAAAGGATCCAGGGAGTTTTCAAATTCCATGCACTATTAGAGACATTACTATTGGGAAAGCACTATGTGACCTAGAAGCAAGCATCAACTTAATGACACTATCCATGATGAGGAAGATGCAAATAGAGAAATTCAAGCCTACAAGAACATCTCTCCAACTAGTCCACAGGTCAATAAAGCTCCCTCATGCAGTGGTGGAGAATTTGTTAGTTAAAGTAGGAGATTTTATATTTGATGCGTGAGCATCTTTCCTATCTTTTCCTAGTGAATTTGCATTTGAATTACTAAGTTTAATCAAGATTTAGTTACTTTTAGCCACTATGAATGCTGCTTTGAGTTGTGTGTAATTTTTGTTTATTTCAGGCAGCATTCGGATAGATTTGACGGAGTTTTGTAGCAGAAAAGGAAGAAAGCGAGAATGATGCTGTCAACCCCAACTTCCTTGCACTCAAACAAAAATAACTTGAGACAGAGGTCCAATTGACATGATTCTAGCGGCTTTGAAAAGCTAACTTCCAGAGCTTTCCAACAATGTATAATAGGCACACTTCTTCTCCAGCACACTCGGCCTTCGCGGCGCCAAACTTGAGGAAGCTCAAGTTTGGCGCCACAACCAAGTCTTCCAAGGAATGCATGCGTACAACCTCCACGCCAAACTTGGATCCTTTCAAGTTTGGCGCCATAAAGGAACTCCAAGAAAGGCAATGCGTAACATCCACACCAAACTTGCAGCACCTCAAGTTCGGCGCCCATGACCAACATCTCCAAGGAAGAATTCTCTGCCTCCTCCATGCCAAACTTGGATTCTTCTAAGTTTAGCGCCAATCCTTTAGGCAATGGTGGTCCCCAACTCGTTTACACAAAGCCTGCGAATCAATTATTGAATTTGATTTAAACTTTTATTTTATTTATAATTAGGAAAAGATATTATTTAGTTTTAGGAAATATATTTTTACATTAATTAGAATTAGATATAAAAGGAAAAGAATAAGCCCTTCGAGCTCCTCTCTTCTCTTCTACCTCATTCCGCAATTTACAGTTTTACAGAATCCTAGTTTTCTCTCTGAACCATGAGCAACTAAACCTCCACTGTTAAGGTTAGGAGCTCTGTCTATTGTATAGATTGATACTATTACTTTTCTATTTTAATTCATGTACTGATTTCTATTTCAAGAATTGTTTTCGTTCTTTATCTTATGAATCTGGGTGGAACGGAAGTATGACCCTTGTTCTAATTGAGTTCTTGTATAACTTGAAAAAGCTCTTTACTTGAACAATGATAAACCACTATTTTACAGTTTATCTTGTGCTCAAATGAGTAGATTTTATCAATCTTTCATACACTTATCCATACAAAATGCATGAGTTTACATTTTTCTTTCCTGATTTTGTGCTATGATTGAAAACATGCTTCTTTGGCCTTAAATTTCCTATGTTTAATCCTCTATTATTACCATTCGATGCTGTGATATGTATGTTAAGTGAATTCAGAGATTATAGGGTAGGAATGGCTCAGAGGATGGAAAGGAAGCACGCAAAAGTGGAAGGAATACAAGAAACTGAAGGAGCTGCTAAAGCTGTCCAACCTGACCTCTTCGCACTAAAACGGTCATAACTTGAGCTACAGAGGTCCAAATGACGCGGTTCAAGTTGTGATGGAAATCTAACATCCGGAGCTTCAGAACGATATATAATTTGCCATAGCTGCCCCAAAGCCAGGCGACACGCATGCGTGGGCCACGCGGACGCGTGACCTGGCGAAAACCCAATCCACGCGCGACGCTTCCGCGTGACTTTGCAGCGACCTGGACGTACCAGAAATCGTTGGGGGCGATTTCTAGGCTGTTTTTGACCCAGTTTTCGGCCCAAAAAACACAGATTAGAGGCTATAAAGTGGGGGAATCAATCCATTCATTCATACAACAAATACAACACTCATAATACGCAATTTTAGGTTTTAGATGTAGTTTTCTAGAGAGAGAGGTTCTCTCCTCTCTCTTAGGTTTTAGAATTAGGATTTCTTTTAGTTTATGGTTATTTCTCCAATCCCAGGTTTAATATTCCTTTAATTTATGTTTCTTTTCTACTTTTAGATACTCTAATGCTTTTATTTGTTAATTATTTATGTTGCCAAATTGGCTTATGAATCTTTCCATGCTAGATTTGAATATTCTATTTAATATAATTTGAGGTATTTCAGATTTATAATTGTTTTATTCAGTTTATGATGCTTTCAATTTAATTTAAGATTTATTTCCTTTTTGTTTTGGTTATGTAATTGGTAACACTTGAGTTATCAGATTTAGGAGTTGATTGAAAATTGGGAATTGCTGATTGATTTGGATCGCTCTAAAGCTAGTCTTTCCACAGGAGTTGACTAGGACTTGAGGATCAAATTGATTGGTCCACTTGACTTTCCTTTATTTAGTAAGGGTTTACTAAGTGGGAGCAATAACAATTCTCATCACACCTGATAAGGATAACTAGGATAGGATTTTCAGTTCTTATACTTTACAAGAGGTTTTTATAATTATTGATTTATTTTTCTTGCCATTTAAATTACTTGTTCCTTATTTTAAAAACCCAAAAATACACCTTTTTCCATAACCAATAATAAATCATACTTCCCTGCAATTCCTTGAGAGGCAACCCGAGGTTTAAATACTTCGGTTATAAATTTATTTGGGTTTTGTTACTTGTGACAACCAAAGTTTTTGTACAAAAGGATTTTCTGTCAGGTTTAGAAACTATACTTACAATGCGATTATTTCTATAAAAATTTTTTACCGGCAAAAAATCGAACGTCAAAATGGCGCCGTTGCCGGGGAAATGCAAATGTGTGCCTTATTATTGGTTATTGTAAATATTTTATTTTGCTTATTTATTTGTTTTTTATTTATGTTTTTAATTTTTATTAGCTACTATGAGTTCTCACCCCCGTCGCTTTGAGTTTGGTTCTAATGTTGTTGAAAGGAATGGAAGCTATAACAGGAACATGCATCAAGGTCGAGACAATCAAAGATGGAAGGAGCCACGAGGATTTGATCAACCCTTTCAGCAACAACACCTTCCAAGATACCATGGACAACGACCATCCTACAATGCATGCCAAGACAATAGTTATGGTGGACCTTTTCGTGACAACCAACCTCCACCAGTTTACTACGGTCAAGAACTATTCCGAGGTGCGTACCAAGACGATAGATATGGTGGACCCCCGTGTAATTACCAGCAAGCTCCATCATATGCCAATGAACCACCTCCTCAACATATCACAAGCCACCTACAACCATTCACCTCCACATGACCCTAACCCTTATCCACCCCAATTCCAATCTAATTACCCCCAAGAACTACCACTTCTATATGCACCATGTCCATATCTATCAACCCAAGAATCACAGGCTCGCCTCAAGGAAATAGTAGATCAATTTCATGCAAACCTTCATCAACTGGAGCAAGCAATAAATCGATTACCTTCCCGACGTTCGGGCACTCAAGGAACTCCTTTGGCTTCATGTGGAGAATCTAATGAAGAACGTAGCATGAAGGAGACACTAGAAACTCCAGTGGACAGTAAGGAGCATGACTTCGTACTGAAACAAGTGGAGGAAGCCGGAATTATCAAAGAAGAAGAAGTGGTTGAAGACTTAGGAGATGCGGAACGTCCATGGGAAAGCCCATTCATAGAGCCCCCTTCTAAGGAGTTTGAATTTGATGTTGAGGAGGGTGTACAACCTCCAAGGCATATCATGGTTGAAGACTTTGAAGGGGATAATCAAGAGATGGATTCAATCATTGATGAATTCTTATCTACATTTGAATACTCTCCCATTGGACTTGACATGGAGATTAAAGAAGAAGAAGTACAACCTCTCATGCCCCTGGTGAACAATGAAGAAGAGATCGAATTAGAAGAAAGCTACCAAGAGGAAGAGGTTGATATTAAAGAAGCTTGCAAAGAGGTGGAAGTTGTCAAAGAAGAACTCAAGGGAATGGAGTTGGAAATCACCTTGCCAAAGCTGTTGGAGACCTCTCCCCCAAGGCTATCACCATTCATTCCTTCATTCAAGTGGGTAAATCTTTCATCTCTAAGCTTAATTAGCCCACTTGAATATGCTTTGCTTGAGACGGATGGGCAATTTAGAGCTTTTTGTGGCTATAAGAGTAAGAGGGAGATGGTTAGTGGTTGGCAACACAATCCTAGGTTCATTTTGGTAGGAAGCTCACGGCTGAAGTATCATAGTTGGAAGAATACTAAATTGTATGGGTCTAGGAAGCTGTTTGGATGCCTCAGTGAGAATTTAAATTGCTTACCACCCGGTTGGAACAAAGATGGTCAACAAGAAGACGGGTGCAAAAGCAAGGTTTGGGACCCAGGAATTCATTCTGGCAATCAACACTCTTGGGGCCTTGTCACTTGCTTTGACTTACTTGAAGGCTTTATACGCCTAGTTTGGGATCCCGAAGGCCATTGGAATCACAAACATTGGTGGAGATTCCTGGATGAGTTCAAGCACAAGCCACCATAACAAGGGACTCACCAAATGTCAAACTTAAGGACTTTAACTAAAAGTGCTAGGTGGGAGACAACCCACCATGGTATATTCTTTCCTTTTTGTTCTTAGTTTTATTTTATTTTATTTTCATTCGTGTTCATTCATAATTTCTGCATAGTCATCTGCATTCTGCATACTGCATATAAAAAAAATTTCGCACGCGACGCACGAGCGTCGCTGACGTGTCCGCGTCATATGTGCCTTGGACACGAGTAGAAAGGAAGCAGAGAGTCACACGAGAGCGTGGCTGGAGGCGTGCCTTAGGCACAAGTATGCCCACGCGACCGCGTCACCCACGCGTCCGCGTCATTCTGAAAAAGAGCCTCCCACGCGACCGCGTCACCCACGCGAACGTGTGGCCATGCAAAATCGACGTAAAGAGGTGTATGACAAAGAGTTAATTATGATGGAGCTGGGCTGGAATGGTGCTAGAAGCACAAGCCCTATCACGCGAACGCGTGCCCCACGCGTTCATGTCGTTTTTCAAAATATGGCCATGCACGCGATCGCGTGACCCACGCGAACGCGTCACCTCAAATTTTGGCTATATGCAAACAAAACAGAGAGTTGTGCGTACGCGAGACTGCACTCGCGCCAGTAGCACAAATCAGGTCACGCGATCGTGTTACCCACGCGTCCGTGTCACCTGAAAATTATCACACACCACGCGATCGCGTGCCCCGTGCGATCGCGTGCCCCACGCGTCCGCGTTGCATGCGACGCACAGTTTATCCAGATCAGCGCCAGAATTCCTATCATTTCTTCTCCAATCCTACTTATCTTTCTATTATCATTCTTTCTTGTTTCTTCTATCTTTTCTTATTCTTTCTTACTTTCTTCTCCTTCATCTCTTCAACTTCTCATCCCTATTCTTTTCCATTCTATTTTACTTAATCTATTTGCATACTTTCATTCATTGCATTTTAATTTTGTGCATATTTTTATTTTCTTTTCTAAATTTATTATTTTTTCATTGGTGTTAAATTTTCTTTTCAACTGTTGTATCTTTTCTGGTATTATTTTGGTGCTTCATGACTTGTTTTATTCTAATTGGGCAGTATTATTTAAATCAATGCTAATCTCTTATGATACTTGTACTCCTCTTGCATTGACATGCAATTATACTATCTTTCATTACCCACACTCTTCCCCTTTGTTGCAATTTTTGCACTATTGATATGCCATTTGCTTTCAATATTTTCTCACTTGCATGTTGTAGCTACCATGTAATTGAGACCCTTATTATTTGGTATTAACACCCATATTTTATTTGTTTTCTATCTTTGTTTCTGGGTTACTTTTCTTCTTTTCCTCTTCTTTCAGGATGGCCACCAAAAAAGGAAAAGAAAAGAACTTCTATATGGGGCGACAGACAAGTCCACCTGCACAATCTTTAGAGAAAAGCATCAGTTGGAGCCACCCATCCACCTGCACATCTCAGCATGCACCGAGGACGGTGCAATCTTTAAGTGTGGGGAGGTCGATACCGATCTCCGTGGGTTAGTACTTTCATGTCTCAACACCAATGTTTAAATTTTCTTTGTAGTTAGTTGTTGCATTTGCATGTTTGATTGCATATTTGTTTGATTTTGTGCATATTTTACCACCACTTGGTTAAAGTAATATTTTCTTTTTCAAGAAACTTTTTAGAGTATTTCACTAATTTGAATTAAAATTTTTATTGAACTTGTTTGAAGGAATATTATACTGGAACATGGTTTAGAGCTCGAACACACAAAATCAGTGAGATTTTGAGCCTACTTGATTGGTTGCATTTTACCAACCAATATTTTATTTTTGGTGTGTATTTTTCTCTCTAAAATTGTGATCTTTGTCTTGCTTGATTCTATATTTCCATTGTTTAATGTATGCATGCACTTATGTGATTGAGGCCTTTGTTTCACTGAGCTTACATACCCATATGGCCTTAACCCTTCATTATCCCTTACAAACTAATTTGAGCCTATTTTACCCCTTTTGTTCTTTATTTTAGCACATCATTAACTCTAAGCGAAAAATAATAATGTCCTTAATTTGAATCCTTGGTTAGCTTAGACTAGTGAGAGTGCTTATGATTTAAGTGTGGGGAAATTAGGTTTGGAAACATTTGGTTTGAGAATTGAGTATGTTAGAATTTTCTGAAAATGTGAAAGAAATGTTTAGGATATGTTCATGCATTCAATAATTTAATCATATGCATTGAGAAAAACAAAAGAAAAAATATAGATATATATAAAAAAAGAGGAAAAGAAAAATAAAGGAGAAAAAGAAAAGAAAAAGAGCAATTAAATAAAAGGGGACAAAATACCCCAAAGTAAGTGGTAAAAGCAATGCATATGAGTTGTACTCAAATTCAGATGCATGAATATGTGGAAAACATGGTTAATGGATAGTTAGATGTGGTATTATGATTACATGGATTGTCTAAAGTTAGGTGGAAATTTTAAGTTAATTAAGGATTCAGATTTTAGTCCACTTGGCCAAATGCAATCCTACCTTGAGCCTAACTCCATTACAACCCTTAAAAGACCTCTTGATATGTGTATTTGTGCATCAAATTTATGTTGATTGGTAGAAGAAGAGCAAGCCTTAGAAAGCACGATTAGTAGAATTGAGAGATCGAACCTTAAACACCTGAGCGATTAGAGTGCATACACTTCCAGTGAGGGTTCGATGCTCGATTCCTTGTTCCCGGCTTTCATGAGCTATTTTCTTCTGCAAGTCTATTTGTACTTCATTTTTATGATTTGAATTAGTAAAATCCAGTTCATATTTGTTCTTAAAAGATTTGTTTACGTTTAACCAAGTAGGTAGAAACATTTTGCATGTAGTTGCATTTATATAGATAGGTTGCATTTCATACTCTCTTACTTTCCCTATTCATTCTTTATAGCTTCTCTTGAGCTTAGCATGAGGACATGCTAATGTTTAAGTGTGGGGAGGTTGATAAACCACTATTTTACGGTTTATCTTGTGTTCAAATGAGTGGATTTTATCAATCTTTCATACACTTATCCATACAAAATGCATGAGTTTACATTTTTCCTTCCTGATTTTGTGCTATGATTGAAAACATGCTTCTTTCGCCTTAAATTTCCTATGTTTAATCCTCTCTTATTACCATTCAATACCGTGATATGTGTGTTAAGTGAATTCAAAGATTATAGGATAGGAATGGCTCAGAGGATGGAAAGGAAGCATGCAAAAGTGGAAGGAATACAAGAAACTGAAGGAACTGCTAAAGCTGTCTAGCCTGACCTCTTCGCACTAAAACGGTCATAACATGAGCTACAGAGGTCCAAATGACGCGGTTCTAGTTGTGTTGGAAAGCTAACATCCGGGGCTTCATAACGATATATAATTTGCCATAGCTTCCCCGAAGCCAGGCAACGCGCACGCGTGGGCCACCCGGACGCGTGACCTGGCAAAAACCCAATCCACGCGTTAGCGTGGACGACGCTTCCGCGTGACTTTGCAGCGACCTGTACGTACCAGAAATTGCTAGGGGCAATTTTTGGGCTGTTTTTGACCCATTTTTCGGCCCAAAAAATACAAATTAGAGGCTATAAAGTGGGGAATCAATCCATTTATTCATACAACAAATACAACACTCATAATACACAATTTTAGATTTTAGATATAGTTTTCTAGAGAGAGAGGTTCTCTCCTCTCTCTTAGGTTTTAGAATTATGATTTCTTTTAGTTTATGGTTATTTCTCCAATCCCAGGTTCAATATTCCTTTAATTTATATTTCTTTTCTACTTTTAGATACTCTAATGCTTTTATTTGTTAATTATTTATATTGCCAAATTGGCTTATGAATCTTTCCATGCTAGATTTAAATATTCTATTTAATATAATTTGAGGTATTTCAGATTTATAATTGTTTTATTTAGTTTATGATGCTTTCAATTTAATTTAAGATTTATTTCCTTTTTGTTTTGGTTAAGTAATTGGTAACACTTAAGTTATCAGATTTAGGAGTTGATTGAAAATTGGGAATTGCTGATTGATTTATTTTTCTTGCCATTTAAATTACTTGTTCCTCATTTTAAAAATCCAAAAATACACCTTTTTCCATAACCAATAATAAATCATACTTCCCTGCAATTCCTTGAGAGACGACCCGAGGTTTAAATACTTCGGTTATAAATTTATTTGGGTTTTGTTACTTGTGACAACCAAAGTTTTTGTACAAAAAGATTTTCTGTCAGGTTTAGAAACTATATTTACAACGCGATTATTTCTATAAAAATTCTTTACCGGCAGAAAACCAAACGTCAAACAACAGCTTGAAAATAATTTCTCTTAAATTTCTAATTATCTGGACTTAACGGGATACGTGACATATAATCCTCTTATATTTGGGTAATTAGGGTTTTTGTGGCATATAAACTAGAATTGAACTTCACCCTCTAATCGGAAGTAAGTGACCAAGGAATTGGCAGTTGATGAAGGTTAGAGGAGACTAAAAAGGTTTAAGGAATTAGGGTTTAGTCACATATAGTTTGCCATGAATTAAATCTCGCATGATTAAAATAGTTAGTAAGAAAAGTCAATCGAAAAAATAGATAACTCTGAAGCCTTAACTGTTTCTCCATATATATTTCACAATTTGTTTACTGTCTGCTTTTTGATATTCTGAATTTACTGTTAATGCTATTGAGATCCAAACATTACTTTCTGTTTGTCTAACTAAGTAAATCATTTAACCTTTGTTGCTTAGTCCATCAATCCTCGTGGGATCGAACCTCACTCACCTGAGGTATTACTTGGTTCGACCCGGTGCACTTGCCGGTTAGTTTGTGGTTATAAATTCTGCACCAATATTCCCTGCAGATTTTATTATTATTGATATGGAGGAGAATGATGATGTCTCTATCATTCTAGGAAGACCTTTCCTAGCCATTGGACGTGCACTCATAGATGTTCAAAAGGGAGAGTTGACACCAAGGATTCATGATGAGAAATTGAGCTTCAATATCTTTAAGATCATGCAATATTCTAATGAGACGGAAAATTACATGAAAATTAACCTAATTGATGTGTTAGTGGAAGAAACCACTGAAGAGAGATTACTTATTGATATTTTTGAAGATAATCAACTCATGGAGCTAGAGAACAATAAAGAGCCCATAAAAGAGAAGGTCATAGAGGGACAAACATGGAAGGGGGTCATAGACTTTACTCAACAGAATGGTGAAAGACTTCATGACTCTTGGAAGAGATATAGAAAGATACTCCAGAAGAATCCTTAACATGACATACCCAAAGGACTCCAAGTCTTGTTCTTCTATGATGGTGTCTCCGTGGAATACAAAGCAATACTTGATGGATGGGCAGGAGACTCATTAAAGAAATAAACAGCAGAGGAAGCTTGGACTTTGATAGAAGAATTGGCAACATGCATCAAGAAGAAAATTGACATGAGGATGCGGGATGCATGCATCAACCTGGATGGCACTGAGGTGTGTTGTGAAGTTCCTCAAGCTTCCCAAGCCCTAAACTAAGGGAAGCAATGTCAAGCTAGTGACGATAAAAGAGCACTTGTTGGGAGACAACCCAACCATGGTTAGTCATTTTTAGTTTCTTTTGGTTTAATTTTGTTATTCTTTGTATCATTCCTCTCCCCCTCTGCATGTATTTTGATGAGCAGATAATTTATACCCTTTTTGGCATTGTTTTTACATAGTTTTTAACATGATTTAGTTACTTTTTATTATATTTTTATTAGTTTTTATGCAAAAATTATATTTCTGGACTTTACTATGAGTTTGTGTGTTTTTCTGTGATTTTAGGTATTTTCTGGCTGAAATTGAGGGACCTGAGCAAAAATCTGATTCAGAGGCTGAAAAAGGACTGCAGATGTTGTTGGATTCTGATCCTCCTGCACTCGAAGTGGATTTTCTGAAGCCTCAGAGACCCAATTGGTGCACTCTCAATTGCGTTGGAAAGTAGACATCTTGGGCTTTTCAGAAATATATAATAGTTCATACTTTGCCTGAGATTTGATGGCCCAAACTGGCGTTGAAAGCCAGCCAAAAACTTTCTGGCGTAAAATGCCAGAACTGGCATAATTCTTGGCGTTAAACGCCCATTTTGGCACCCAGGGTGCCGTTTAACTCCAACTTGAGGCATATGCATGTGAAAGCTTGAGAGCTCAGCCTAAATACTCACCAAGTGGGTCCCGGAAGTGGATTTCTGCACTGTCTGCACTTTGTTACTCATTTTCTGTAAACCTAAGTTACTAGTTTAGTATAAAAACTACTTTTAGAGATTCAGTTCAAAACTCATGACATTTTTTACATTTCATATTGTATCTTCTATGGCATGAGTCCCTAAACCCCATAGGTGGGGGTGAGGAGCTCTGCTGTGTTTCAATGGATTAATGCAATTACTGTTGTTTTCTGTTCAATCACGCTTGATTCTATTCTAAGATACTCACTCGTACTTCAATCTAGAGAATATAATGATCCGTGACACTCATCATTATTCTCAATTCTATGAACGCGTGTCTGACAACCACTCCCGTTCTATCTGATCTCAACGTAGTCATTGGGCGATAGCTTGAGTGCGTATCTCTTGGGTCTCTGATTTACGGACCGAGTCCGTGAGATTAGAACCTTCGTGGTAGAGGCTAGAACCAATTGGCAGCATTTCTGGGATCCGAAAAGTCTAAACCTTATCTGTGATATTCCGAGTAGGATTTGGGAAGGGATGACTGTGACGAGCTTCAAACTTGCGAATGTTGGGCATAGTGACAGTGTGCAAAAGGATAAGGATCCTATTCTAACGCTAGTGAGAACTGACAGATGATTAGCCGTGCGGTAGTTGTACATGGTATTTTTCATCCGAGACGAGAAATCCGACAGTTGATTAGCCGTTCAGATATCGTTCCTAGTATTTTTCATCCAAGAGGATCATACATCTTGCCATTGAAGGAAGCCATGCGTGTTTGGAGAAGAAGACAATAGGAAAGCAGAGATTCAGGCGACAGAGCATCTCCGGAACCTCAACCTGTTCTTCATTACTAAATCACAAGTACCATTTATTTCATGTTATTTACTTTTCATAAACAAAATCAATAAAATCATTAATCTCCTGACTGAGATTTACAAGATAACCATAGCTTGCTTCAAGCCGACAATCTCCGTGGGATCGACCCTTACTCACGTAAGGTATTACTTGGACGACCCAGTGCACTTGCTGGTTAGTTGTGCGGAGTTGTGAAAAGTGTAATCACAATTTCGTGCACCAAGTTTTTGGCACCGTTGTCGGGGATTGTTCGAGTTTGGACAACTAACGGTTTATTTTGTTGCTTAGATTAGGAAAATTTTATCTTTTTGGTTTAGAGTCACTAAATTTGAGTCCTTTATTTTCTTTTCAAAAATCTTATTTTTCTATTAATCTTTAATTTTCCCTTGAGTTTTCTGTTTGAGTTTAGTTTCATGCTTTAAGTTTGGTGTCAATTGCATGTTTTAATTTCTTTTCTTTAATTTTCGAAAATATATGCATTGTGTTCTTCATTAATCTTCAAGCTATTGTTGTTTATTTTCCTTGTTTGATCTTTAGTTTTTCTTGTTTTGTGTCTTTCCTTGTTTTTCTTGTGCATTTTCGAATTATTAGTGTCCAAAGTATAAAATTTTTTTAAGTTTAGTGTCCTTTGAGTTTTTGTTTTCTTAAAAATTTTCAAAATTTGTTCTTGGTGTTCATCTTGATCTTCAAAGTGTTCTTGGTGTTCATCTTGACATTCAAAGTTTTCTTATTTGTTTTCTTTGTTTTGATCTAAAAATACTAAGTTTGGTGTCATTTTAGTGTTTTTCTCTTTCCTCATTAAATTCAAGAAAAAAATATATCTTTTCCTTTATGTACACATCATTTTCGAATTCCTTAGGTTAACTTATTCAAAATTTTTAAAATTTGGTAGTTTCTTGTTAGTTAAGTTAAAATTTCAATTTTAAAAGTTATCTTTTTAAATCTTTTTCAATTTTCTTTTTTATATTTTTCAAAAATCCTTTATAAAAATTTTTCAAAATCTTTTTCTTTTCTTATTCATAATTTTCGAATTACTTGTCCTATTTTATTATTTTGATTGAAAAATTTTAAGTTCGGTGTTTCCTTGTTAAGAAAGTTTCAATCTTTAAAATTTTAAAATCATATCTTTTTCAAATCTTCTCTTTTAATTATTTTTCTTACAAGTATCTTTAATTTTAAGACATATCTTTTTCAAAACTTCCTAACCACCTTCTCTCTCTCTTCAATTTTCGAAAATCATATCCAAAATTTTTCAAATCTTTTTAATTAATTAATCATTTTAGTATTCGAATTTCTTTTATTCCTTTTCCTTTTAGTTTTTGAAATTTATATTCTAATCTCCAAGTATTCTATTTTATTCTCTTTTAAATTCGGTTTATCTTTAATTAAATAAAATAAAATTTCTATTTACAATCCACATCATCTCCCTTTCTCCATCATGGACCTAAGTGAAAATGAGCAATCCAGAAGGACTCTGGGGTCATATGCTAACCCCACTACTGCTTCATATGGGAGTAGTGTACCATTAGAGCAAGCAGTTTTGAGCTAAATCCTTAGCTCATTATCATGTTGCAGCAAAATTTCCAGTATTCTGGTCTTCTACAGGAAGAACCTACTGAGTTTCTGGTACAGTTCTTACAAATTGCTGACACAGTACGTGATAAAGAAGTAGATCAGGATGTCTACAGATTGTTACTGTTTCCATTTGTTGTAAAAGATCAAGCTAAGAGGTGGTTAAATAACCAACCCATAGCAAGCATAAGAACATGGAAACAATTATCAGACAAATTTCTGAATCAATATTTCCCTCCAAAAAGGATGACACAGCTAAGGCTGGACATCCAAGGCTTTAAACAAGAGGATAATGAATCTCTTTATAATGCCTGGGAGAGGTACAGAGGGATGCTAAGGAAATGTCCCTTTTGAAATGTTTTCAGAATGGGTGAAGTTAGACATCTTTTACTATGGGCTTACAGAAAAGGCCCAGATGTTCCTAGACCACTCAGCTGGTGGATCTATACACATGAAAAAGACAATTGAAGAGGCTCAAGAGCTCATTGATACAGTTGCTAGAAATCAGCACCTGTACTTAAGTAGTGAGTCCTCCATGAAAGAAGAGGCTGAGGCAATATCCACTGAACTTTGTCCTCCAGAACAAATTGTTGAACTCAATCAGCAACTATTTTCTATAACACAACAGTTAGCAGAATTTAAAGAGACGCTACAAGACACTAAAAATGCTAACAAGAATATGGAAGTACAATTGGATCAGACAAGACAACAACTATCTAAACAGATAATAGAAGAATGCCAAGCTGTTCAATTAAGGAGTGGGAAGACATTGAATACTTCAACTCAAAGCAGCAGAAAGCCAAGAAAGGAACAACTGATAGAGGATGACCAACCCACTGCCCAAAATTCCTTTGAGGACAGTGAGAGCCCAGAGAGGAATGATTCTGGCGTTCAAACGCCAGAAAAGGGTGGCAATATGGCGTTAAACGCCCATGCAGCACCCACTTCTGGCGTTCAAACACCAACAAGGGATCAGACACCTGCAAGTGCTGATAACAACCCCCTTAAGCATGCTTCTCCAACCCCTTCTGTAGGAAATAAGCCTGCAGCAACTAAGGTTGAAGAATATAAAGCCAAGATGCCTTACCCTCAGAAACTCTGCCAAGCGGAACAGGATAAACAATTTGCCCACTTTGCAGACTATCTCAGGACTCTTGAAATAAAGATTCTGTTTGCAGAGGCACTTGAGCAAATACCCTCTTATGCTAAGTTCATGAAAGAGATCTTGAGTCATAAGAAGAATTGGAGAGAAACTGAAAAAGTTTTCCTCACTGAAGAATGCAGTGCAGTCATTCTGAAAAGCTTACCAGAGAAGCTTAAAGATCCTGGAAGCTTTATGATACTATGCACATTAGAGGGTGCTTGTACCAAGAAAACTTTATGTGATCTTGGGGCAAGTATCAACCTAATACCTGCATCCACTATCAAAAAGCTTGGTTTGACTGATGAAGTTAAACCAACCCGGATATGCCTCCAACTTGCTGATGGCTCCATTAAATTTCCATCAGGCATAATTGAGGATATGATTGTCAAAATTGGGCCATTTGCCTTTCCCACTAACTTTGTAGTGCTGGAAATGGAGGAGCACAAGAGTGCAACTCTGATTCTAGGGAGACCTTTCCTAGCAACTGGACGAACCCTCATTGACGTCCAAAAAGGGGAGATAACCCTGAGAGTCAATGAGGATGAATTCAAGTTGAATGCTGTCAAAGCTATGCAGCATCCAGACACATCAAAAGACTGCATGAGCGCTGATATTATTGACTCCCTGGTGGAAGAGGTCAATATGACTGAGAGTCTCGAATCAGAGCTAGAGGACATTTTTAAAGATGTTCAGCCTGATCTGGAGGAACCAGAGAAAATAGAAGAAACTCTTAAAACTCCTCAAGAAGAGGAAAAGCCTCCTAAACACGATCTCAAACCACTACCACCATCCCTGAAATATGCATTTCTGGGAGAAGATGACACTTTTCCTGTGATCATAAGCTCTACTTTAGAACCGTAGAAAGAGAAAGCATTAATTCAGGTGCTAAGGACACACAAGACAGCTCTTGGGTGGTCCATAAGTGATCTTAAGGGCATTAGTCCAGCCAGATGCATGCACAAGATCCTATTAGAGGATGATGCTAAGCCAGTGGTTCAACCACAGAGACGGCTGAATCCAGCCATGAAGGAGGTGGTGCAGAAAGAGGTCACTAAGTTACTAGAGGATGGGATTATTTATCCTATTTCTGATAGCCCCTGAGTGAACCCTGTCCAAGTTGTCCCCAAGAAGGGAGACATGACAGTGGTTCATAATGAAAAGAATGAATTGGTTCCTACAAGAACAGTTACAGGGTGGCGTATGTGTATTGACTACAGAAGGCTCAATACAGCCACCAGAAAAGATCATTTTCCTTTACCATTCATAGACCAGATGCTAGAGAGACTAGCAGGTCATGAATACTACTGCTTTTTGGATGGCTATTCAGGTTACAATCAAATTGTAGTAGATCCTCAGGACCAAGAGAAAACAGCATTCACATGTCCATCTAGAGTATTTGCCTACAGAAGGATGCCATTTGGTCTGTACAATGCACCTGCAACTTTTCAGAGGTGCATGCTCTCCCTCTTCTCTGATATGGTAGAAAAGTTTCTGGAAGTCTTCATGGATGACTTCTCAGTATTTGGAGACTCATTCAGCTCTTGTCTTGACCATCTAGCACTTGTTCTGAAAAGGTGCCAAGAGACTAACCTGGTTTTAAACTGGGAGAAATGTCACTTTATGGTGACTGAAGGAATTGTCCTTGGGCACAAAATTTCGAATAAGGGAATAGAGGTGGATCAAGCTAAGGTAGAGGTAATTGAAAAATTACCACCACCTGCCAATGTTAAGGCAATCAGAAGCTTTCTGGGGCATGCATGATTCTATAAGAGGTTTTTAAAGGATTTTTCAAAAATTACAAAACCTCTGAGCAATCTGCTAGCTGCTGACATGCCATTTATCTTTGACATAGAGTGTCTGCAGGCGTTTGAGACTCTGAAAGCTAAGTTGGTCACAGCACCAGTCATTTCTGCACCAGACTGGTCATTACCATTCGATCTAATGTGTGATGCCAGTGACCATGCCATTGGTGCAGTATTGGGACAGAGGCATGACAAGCTTCTGCATGTCATTTATTATGCTAGCCGTGTTCTGAATGACGCACAGAAAAACTACACAACCACAGAAAAGGAGTTGCTTGCAGTGGTTTATGCCATTGACAAGTTCAGATCTTATTTAGTAGGATCAAAAGTGATTGTATACACTGACCATGCTGCTCTAAAATATCTCCTCATAAAGCAGGATTCAAAACCCAGACTCATAAGATGGGTGCTACTTCTGCAAGAGTTTGATATAGAAATAAGAGACAGAAAAGGGACAGAGAACCAAGTAGCTGATCATTTGTCCCGGATAGAACCAGTAGCAGGAGCATCCCTCCCTCCTACTGAGATCTCTTAAACCTTTTCGGATGAGCAACTCTTTGCCATTCAGGAAGTACCATGGTTTGCAGACATTGCAAACTATAAAGCTGTGAGATTCATACCTAAGGAGTATAGTAAGGAGCAAACGAAAAAATTGATTTCTGATGCAAAGTACTACTTGTGGGATGAACCATATCTCTTTAAGAGGTGTGCAGACGGAGTAATCCGTAGATGTGTACCTAGAGAAGAGGCACAGAAGATCCTTTGGCATTGCCATGGATCACAATATGGAGGACATTTCGGAGGTGAGCGAACAGCCACAAAAGTTCTCCAATGTGGCTTCTACTGGCCTACTCTCTATAGAGACTCCTGAGAGTTTGTACGTAACTGTGACAGTTTCCAGAGAGCTGGTAATCTGCCTCACGGTTATGCCATGCCTCAGCAAGGAATCTTAGAGATTGAGTTGTTTGATGTATGGGGTATTAACTTCAGGGGCCTTTCCCACCATCATACTCAAACACTTATATTCTGGTGGCAATAGAATATGTATCTAAATGGGTAAAAGCAATTGCAACACCCACTAATGATACTAAGACAGTGATGAAGTTCCTCCAGAAGCATATCTTCAGCAGGTTCGGTGTCCCTAGGATACTGATCAGTGATGGAGGCACTTATTTCTGCAATAAATAGCTTGACTCTACTCTGGTCCGATACAGAATTAACCACAAAGTGGCGACTCTATATCATCCACAAATAAATGGGTAGGCCGAAGTCTCAAATAGAGAACTAAAACGAATCCTGGAACGGACTGTAAGTACCCGTAGAAGGGATTGGGCAAGAAGTCTGGATGATGTTCTGTGGGCATACAGAACAGCATTCAAGACCCCTATAGGGACCTCTCCATACCAGCTTGTGTATGGAAAAGCTTGTCATCTGCCAGTGAAACTGGAACACAAAGTTTACTGGGCAACTAGATTCCTCAACCTTGATGCTAAGGTAGCTGGAGAGAAAAGATTACTCCAGTTGAATGAGCTGGAGGAATTCAGACTCAATGCTTTCGAAAATGCTAAAATTTATAAAGAGAAGGCAAAAAGGTGGCATGACAGAAAGCTGTAATCTAGAATCTTTGAACCAGGACAGAAGGTTCTGCTGTTTAACTCCAGACTCAGATTGTTCCCTGGGAAATTGAAATCCCGGTGGAAGGGACCATATGTGATTACAAGTGTGTCACCATATGGATACGTAGAGCTTCAGGATATTGACTCTGACAAAAGGTTCATTGTTAATGGACAGAGTCAAACATTATCTTGAAGGCAATGTTGAGCAAGAGTGCTCAAAACTGAGACTAAATTAACAGCTCAGTAAAAGTCCAGCTAAAGACAGTAAAGAAGTGCTTGCTAGGAGGCAACCCAGCCATTATAGAAAAAATTAGATGTTTATAACAATTATATAAGTCCATTTAATTTTGTTATTTATGTTTGTTAATGCTTTTCAGTGAACAAGTCAAGGAAATAAAGGTTCAGAACATAAAGCAGAGGAATCACAGAGAAAAAGAGCTCACTGGCGTTAAAACGCCAGTAAAGAGGCAATTTGGGCATTAAACGCCAGTAAAGGTATCACTCTGGGCGTTAAACGCCAGAATGGGTAGCATTTTGGGTGTTTAGCGCTAGCAATGGTAGCATTCTGGGCGTTCAGAAAAACGCCCAGTAAGGAAGAATTTCTGGCGTTTAACGCCAGCCAGGGTACCTGGCTGGGCGTTAAACGCCCAAAATGGCCACCAAATGGGCGTTAAATGCTAGAATGGGTATCATTCTGGGCGTTTAATGCCAGAACAGCTAGGGGAGAGGTAATTTCGTTTCCAATTCAATTTTTTTCAAATTTTCATGTTTTAATTCAAAATTTTCTGCATTCAAACATTACAAACATTCATATTTTAATTTCCATTAACAAAAATTCATAATCTTAAAAATTCTTTTCTAATTCTTTTTCAAAATTTTCTCAATTCTTTTTCAAAACTCATTCCTCTTTCCAATTTCTTTTCAAATGTTTTTAACTCATTCATATTATCTTTTATTTCTTAGATACATAAACAAAAATTCAAATCTAACTTCCTCATATCTTTTTCATATCTCTTAAATTTTGAAAACAATCTTCTCTTTTTCATATCATGTTTATCTTTTATCAATCATATCTTTCATATCATATCTTTTTCTAAAATTTTGAACCTATTCCCTCCCTCCCCTTTATTTATACATTCGGCCATCCCCTTTATCCATCATTTGAATCCTTCTCTCCATCTATTCATCTTCTTTCTTTTCACTTTGCTTGAGGGCAAGCAAATCTCTAAGTTTGGTGTGATTTCTGTGATCCCTGAGTTAAAATAAACCAATCTCATGGCACTCAAAAGAATACAAATCGCTTCAAGAGAGAAGAAAGAAAGCAATCCAAAACCACGTTGGATGCATGAGAACTTCTGCACCAAAAAACATGCAGACCATTATTTCAAAATTGTGTGCAGAAGATCAGTGATCCCGGAAGTTAGGTTCAATCTGAAAGAAGATGAATACCTGGAGATCCAAGAGCAGATTCAAAACAGGGGCTGGGAAGTCCTGGCTAATCCTGAGATACATGTTGGAAGAAACATGGTCCAGGAATTTTATGCAAATCTGTGGATAACAGAAAAGCAAAGATTAGAGGGAACTGCTTTCTACTCCTTTCGGACTATGGTCAGAGGAAATATTATTTACTTCCATTTTGATAAAGTGAGAGAAGTTCTCAAACTTCCTCAACTACAAGATGATCCAGAGTCCTTTAATAGGAGAATGGCCAAGGATAAAAGGCTAGATCAAGTTCTAGAGAATGCCTCCCTGGAACCAAGTGGATTACTAATTCAAAAGGTGTCCCAAACCAACTAAAGAGAGGTGATCTCAAACCAGTTGCTAGAGGTTGGCTAGATTTCATTGGGCGTTCTATACTCCCAACCAGCAACCGATCTGAAGTCACTGTCAAGAGGGCAGTGATGATTCACTGTATTATGCTGGAGAAGGAGGTAGAGATTCATCAGCTGATCCCTGTTGAAATTTACATGTTTGCAAACAAAGAATCCACTGAAGCCAAATTGGCCTACCCAAGCTTGATTAGTCTGTTATGCAAAGATGCGGGGGTACAGATGGGTGTGGATGAATACATCACAGTTGAACACCCAATCACCAATAAAGTGATGGATAGACCTCAAATTCAAGATAACCTCATCAAGAGGGGGGCGCATGAACTCCTCCCAGAAATTTCTCAATTTGACTACTGGGTCCACTTAGAAGCATCTGTCACCAAGCTGCAAGAAGCTGTGAATCAACTCAAAGAAGAGTAGCAGAATCAAAACAACATACTCTGCAAAATGCTCATGGAACAAGAGAGACAAGGGTGTGAAATACAGGAGCTAAAGCGTCAGAAGCTGTCCCTTGAAGAGTTGGACGTCCCACAGATTGAAGGAGTACCTACCCCTCAAAATCAAGGTTGTTGGGTCCTAACTCTGTGATAACTTTTATTATTAGAAACCTATTTTAAGAGTTACATAAGCATTAGTATTAGAGTCATTTATTTTTATGTCTTCAATTTTCTTTCTTTTTATTTGTCTGCCTTTATGTTTATTTTATGTCTTATTTTTATTTCATGATCAATAAAGTTTAGAGTCTATGTCTTAAAGTTATGAATGATTCCATGAATCCCTCACCTTTCTTAAATGAAAAATGTTTTTATTTGCAAAAGAACAAGAAGTGCATAGTTTCGAAATTTATCTTGAAATTAGTTTAATTATTTTGATGTGGTGGCAATACTTTTTATTTTCTGAATGAATGCTTGAACAGTGCATATTTTTTGAATTTGTTGTTTATGAATGTTAAAATTGTTGGCTCTTGAAAGAATAATGAAAAAAGAGAAATGTTATTGATAATCTGAAAAATCATAAAATTGATTCTTGAAGCAAGAAAAAGCAGTGAAAAACAAACAAAGCTTGCGAAAAAAATGGCAAAAAAAAAATAAAGAAAAAGAAAGAAAAAGAAAAAAAGCAAGCAGAAAAAGCCAATAACTCTTTAAACCAAAAGGCAAGGGTAAAAAGGATCCAAGGCTTTGAGCATTAATGGATAGGAGGGCCCAAAGGAATAAAATCCTGGCCTAAGTGGCTAAATCAAGCTGTCCCTAACCATGTGCTTGTGGCATGAAGGTCCAAGTGAAAAGCTTGAGACTGAGTGGTTAAATTCGTGGTCCAAAGCAAAAGAGTGTGCTTAAGAGCTCTAGGTACCTCTAACTGGGGACTCTAGCAAAGCTGAGTCACAATCTGAAAAGGTTCACCCAGTTATGTGTTTGTGGCATTTATGTATCCGGTGGTAATATTGGAAAACAAAATGCTTAGGGTCACGACCAAGACTCATAAAGTAGTTGTGTTCAAGAATCAACATACTAAACTAGGAGAATCAATAACACTATCTAAATTCTGAGTTCCTATGGATGCCAATCATTCTGAACTTCAAAAAATAAAGTGAGATGCCAAAACTGTTCAGAAGCAAAAAGTTACTAGCCCTGCTCATCTAATTGAAACTAATTTTCATTGATATTTTTGGAATTTATTGTACTTTCTCTTATTTTTATCCTATTTTGTTTTTAGTTGCTTGGGGACAAGCAACAATTTAAGTTTGGTATAGTGATGAGCGGATAAGTTATACCCTTTTTGGCATTATTTTTACATAGTTTTTAGCATGATTTAGTTACTTTTTATTATATTTTTATTAGTTTTTATGCAAAAATAATATTTCTGGAATTTACTATGAGTTTGTGTGTTTTTCTGTGATTTCAGGTATTTTCTGGCTGAAATTGAGGGACCTGAGCAAAAATCTTATTCAGAGGCTGAAAAAGGACTGCAGATGCTGTTGGATTCTGACCCTCCTGCACTCGAAGTGGATTTTCTGGAGCTACCGAAGCCCAATTGGCACGATTTCAATTGTGTTGGAAAGTAGACATCTTGGTCTTTCTATCAATATATAATAGTCTATACTTTTCTCGAGATTTGATGGCCCAAACTGGCGTTGAAAGCCAGCCAAAACCTTTCTGGTGTAAAACGCCAGAACTGGCATAATTCTTGGCATTAAACGCCCATTTTGGCACCCAGGGTGGCATTTAACTCCAACTTGAGGCATATGCACGTGAAAGCTTGAGAGCTCAGCCTAAATACTCACCAAGTGGGTCCCAGAAGTGGATTTCTGCACCTTCTGCACTTAGTTTCTCATTTTCTGTAGACCTAAGTTACTAGTTTAGTATAAAAACTACTTTTAGAGATTCAGTTCAAAACTCATGACATTTTTTACATTTCATATTGTATCTTCTACGGCATGAGTCTCTAAACCCCATAGGTGGAGATGAGGAGCTCTGCTGTGTTTCAATGGATTAACGCAATTATTGCTGTATTCTGTTCAATAGCGCTTGATTCTATTCTAAGATACTCAATCGTACTTCAATCTAGAGAATATGATGATCCGTGACACTCATCATTATTCTCAATTCTATGAACGTGTGCCTAACAACCACTCCCGTTCTATCTGAGCTCAACGTAGTCATTGGGCGATAGCTTGAGTGCGTATCTCTTGGGTCTCTGATTTACGGACCGAGTCCGTGAGATTAGAACTTTCGTGGTAGAGGCTAGAACCAATTGGCAGCATTCCTGGGATCCAGAAAGTCTAAACCTTGTCTGTGGTATTTCGAGTAGGATCTGGGAAGGGATGACTGTGACGAGCTTCAAACTTTGCGAATGTTGGGCGCAGTGACAGTGTGCAAAAGGATAAGGATCCTATTCTGACGCTAGTAAGAACTGACAGATGATTAGCTGTGCGGTAGCTGTACATGGTATTTTTCATCCGAGACGAGAAATTCGACAGTTGATTAGCCGTGCAGAGATCGTATCTGGTATTTTTCATCCGAGAGGATCATACAGCTTGCCAATTAAGGAAGCCTTGCGTGTTTGGAGAAGAAGACAGTAGGAAAGCAGAGATTCAGGCGACAGAGCATCTCCGGAACCTCAACCTGTTCCTCATTATTGAATCCCAAGTATCATTTATTTCATGTTATTTACTTTCATAAACAAAATCAATTTAATCATTAATCTCCTGACTGAGATTTACAGGATAACCATAGCTTGCTTCAAGCCGACAATCTCCGTGGGATCGACCCTTACTCACGTAAGGTATTACTTGGACGACCCAGTGCACTTGCTGGTTAGTTGTGCGGAGTTGTGAAAAGTGTAATCACAATTTCGTGCACCATATTTTCATTTTAATAATCATGCTTATTACTCTGCTTACATAAACTTACTATTAGGTCATGTTTAGCTTTTCATTATGTTCCTCATTCATGCATCATATTTCAAAAATTAAAACAAAGAAAAAAAATAACAAAAGTTTTGCCAAAATATTCATTTATGCATGCAAGCGCCTAACGCCACACAAACTTAGCATCTTATATTTTTGTATGCTCTCTATTGTTTGATAATGTGACCAAACCTTAAGTTTGGTGTTCTTTAATCTGTATATGGCTAAACTCTAAGTTTGGTGTTGCAATTAAAGACCAAGGATGAAGATGGAGAGAGCAACAAAGGCAACCAGTAAAAAAAGTAATGTGGCTTATGGTGGTTAGTTGTTCCTCTCTTTTGACTTTTCTTTCATTTATCTACCCGTACATCATGCATGCCTCTTGTCTTTGCATTATCCATACGTGTTACTATGCTTATTCTCTGAGCTTTCTAAACCTTGTGAAGAAAGAATTGTTTGATGAAAGGAATGTTGAATCTAATGAATAAAATCCTCTTATGAAAAGTGGTGGTCCATAACCATGTGATTATATTCCATAGACTGTGCTTAAGGGTTAATAATCTTGGAGGAAGGAGAAGAATGATTCTCCATGAGCAGAGGCTTAGAAAAGTATTATGAGGTCTCTAAACAAAGAAAAAGAAGATCCTTGGCTTGAATTACAAAGAAAAAGAGAGAAAAGAAACAGCAAAGAAAAGAAAGAAAAATGAAAAGATCAAAAGTAAATCACAGTTGCAAAGCTCTGAGCATCAATGATTAAAGAGCCCAGTTATGTGTCTGTGGTGTTGATTGTCTAAGGATAAGGCTCGGGTAATTAGATCCAAGGGGTACTTCGTCACCCGGTAACTTGGGCCAACTGGTCCAGGATTATCAATCGAAAGCCCACAATCCAGAGTTTTCTTGAGACAAAATATTTAGAAGTCCAAAGAGGCTCTGGACATCGATATCTGGAAATTTAAAGTCTTTAGCTATATTCTTGTGGTACAATCGTGGTACAACCGTGTCAAAGAGAGGCTTGGGTAACTAGATCCATGGGATGCTTTATCACCCGGTAACTTGGGCTAATCTGGCTCAGGATTATCGATCGAAAGCCCACTATCAAGAGTTGCCTTGAGACGGAACACTTAGAGTTGTCAACCGAAAAGCTCTCAATATTATAAATAAAGAATTCAAGGATCAATCAAAGCTAAAAGAAAGAGATATCATATTATCATCTGAGCCTCAGTTCTAAAGGATCCCTCACTCTCAAGACTTCAAGATTCATTAAGAAAGAAGAAAATTCGTTTATAATCACATGGCTTGCTAAACCCTAATCTCAAGAGGAACATGACCTTCAAGAAGATTCAATTCTCTTCCATTCAGTTATTTTCTTTCCTTTTCTCTTTGCTTGAGGGAAAGCAAAGTTTAAGTTTAGTGTTGTGATATGATGTGCTCACATCATTAGTTGTTTTTCTTTCTTTAATTCATTATTTTCTTAGGTTTAATTACATTCTTATCTTCTAATCTGTCACTTTTAAGTATTTTGTGCTACTAAGGTGTTTGCTAAGTATTTTTAAGGAATTATGATCAAAAGATAGGTAAATCAAGTGGCAAATTGAAGGTTGATCCAGGAGGAAGCTTAGCATGAAGAATCAGGAGCCAATAATACAAGGATCAACCCATGCAAGTCATGCAAAGAAGCATAGAACAGGGCGTGCCACGCCCTGGATGAAAGGAAAGAGGGCGTGTCACGCCCCAACATCATCAAGACCACGCGTGCCACGCCCTAAGGATAAGTCACCCAACGTGCCATGCCAGGCACATGCTTGCCATGCCCTAGCACAAGAAAGAGGGGTGTGTCATGCCCATGAATAAGAGCACAAGAGCGTGCCATGCCCTATGAAATCAAGCAAGGGCGTGCCACGGCCTAGCCCAATTTCAACCCCTAGGAGTGTTGTCCAATTCAGGCGTGCCACGAGGAGTCATGGGCATGCCACACTAGCCTAAATTTGCCTTGTCCAGTTTTGATTCATCACAAGTCGAACCTTGAAGATTTGATTTTGATTTTGAAGATTAAAGAAGATTTTGTAATTAATTAGTTCTAAATTCATTTTAATTCTGTTTTGACATTTTAGATTTGAATTAGTTAGAGATTATCTTAATTATTCTGATTAAGATAAGATTAGGATTTGAATTGGAATTAGAAAAACCTAGGTATAATAAGTAAATTACATTCACAAAGGAGGCATCGAGCTTCCTCCGCAGACTTTTCATCTTTCTGTTTTTGTATTCTCCATAAGTCACTAATTCTTTCTCAAAGGGTTAAGGACTCTGTTTCTATTTCGATGAATTATTAATCTAAGTTTCTTTCTATTTTAAAGCTTGCATTGGTCTGTTTATGATTGAGTATTTCGTTCTTCATCCCTAAAGGATTAGTAGTGTTAAAGGTGTGCTAATCTCGTTTTGAATTCGTTTATTGACTGGACAAAGCTTATATCCGAATTGTGCTTGAAAACTCTTTCACATGGCTTTCTAAATTAACTAGACATATCATTTTAAAAGCGTGTGACACAGCACACACTACAAAAAAATTTGGTAAAAACAGCAGTTTTTTTTTTATTTACGGTGGTTTGAACTGCCATTATTACTAAGAACGGGGGTTTTGAAAAGCGAGGTAATTCTGGGTGCCATTATGGTTATTACGGCGGGTTTCTAAAAACCGCCACAATTTCCTAGGTTAAAATGGCAGTTTTCGGGTAGGTTAAAACGGCGGTTCAAACCGCCATTATTTCCGAATAAAGGAATTTCTTGTTGGTTAAAATGGCGGTTCAAATCGTCGTTATTTCCAGGTTAAAATAGCAGTTGTTGGATAGGTTAAAACATCGGTTTGAATCGTCATTATTACCATGATAGAGTGGCATTTTGGTCGGTTAAAACGGCATTTTTGAACCGTGGTTTTTACCCTGACAGAGTGGCTTTTGGTTGGTTAAAATTGCATTTTGGAACCGCCATTTTACCCTGACAATGACATTTTTATTGGTTAAAACGATATTTTTACCAGGTAAAAGTGATCTTTTTTATCTTTTAAAAAGACAGTTTTTTACTCTCATTTTTATCGCATTAAACAAATAATTTTGTGATTAAAAATTCACAATAACAAAAAATCATAATCCATAAACGAAATATTATAACTCATAAACAAGGTATTAAACATAATATATGATTTTTTAGTATTGGAAATAAAAAATAATGATTCCTATACAAAAACTTGTCTTACTAAACTAACCAAAATACAAGCATTGTGATATGAAGATTTATACCGGTTCGGAATTCAACCAAATAATTTCGTTGTGAGCATAGTCCAAACCGATATTCGATCCTCAAATCAAAGTTTAATTTTGGTTGTCACAAGTCCAATCCAATAAAAATAACTGAGAGTATTAGTCCCGGGTCATCTTTTCAAGGAATTGCAGTGAGGTATGCATATTATTGGTTATGGTATCCAAGGGGTGGGTTGGAAAAAGGGGCAAGAAAATAAAATCAAATAACTAAAGATAACAACTACTAAAATCTTGGTTTTGACTGACGCGTACGCTGACATGCACCACATGCAGAAAATGCAAAAGACGCTGGGGGCGATTTTGGGCTGAGTTTGGACCCAGTTTTCGGCCCAGAAATACATACTAGAGCTAGGGGACAAGCAGAGACTCGACACACATTCTCATTCGCATAGTTTTTAGTTTTAGTTTTGAATCTTAGAGAGAATATACTACTTCCTCTAGGTTTCTTCACATTCATAGTTTTAGAGTTCATGCTTTTGATTTGGATATTGAGAAGAGTTACTAGCTCCGTTGAAGTTGCCATTATTCTAGTTTATTTCCTTCTTCCTTTACTTTTTTTAATCACCCATTAACACTGTTCAGATACGTATGTTTATAATTTTGGGATTTATTAATGCAAAGAACTATTTTTTACCTTTAATTAATTTTTAGTTATTATTTTATTTAGTTTATCATGTCTTCTTTTTATTCACTTTATATGTCTGTGAAAGTGGTATTCATGTCAATAGAGTAGACTCCCAACTTGACTTGAGAGTTGATTGAAAGGAGACCCTTGAGTTGGAAACTCAAGTGTAACTGGGAACTGGAAATTTTTGGCTGGCTCTCTAGTCACTAATGCTAATCCTTCTATAGGAGATGATTAGGACTTGTGAATTGGAGCTGGTTCAGTTACTTGACTTTCCTTTATTCGGTAAGGGATAACTAAGTAGAGACAACAACCTATTACCATTACACTTGGGAGAATCCAACGAGGATAGAACTTCCAATTAATCTTCTCCCAGTCAAGGCCTTTTATTTTAATACATAAAACCTCTTGTTAATTTCCAGTGCTTTAATTTATTATTATTTTAATTTCCCGTTCTCCAACTCTAAAATTTCTCAAAAAATTCCTGACTAATAAAATAGCACTCTTTTGTCAACTCGTTGGGAGACGACTAATGAGCGGATAATTTATACGCTTTTTGGCATTGTTTTTACATAGTTTTTAATATGTTTTAGTTACTTTTTAGTATATTTTTATAGTTTTTATGCAAAAATTCACATTTCTGGATTCTACTATGAGTTTGTATGTTTTTCTACAATTTCAGGTATTTTTTGGCTGAAATCGAGGAATCTGAGCAAGAGTCTGATTCAGAGGCTGAGAAAGGACTGCAAATGCTGTTGGATTCTGACCTCCCTGCACTCAAACACAATTTTCTGGAGCTACAGAAGTCCAATTGATGCGTTCTCAATTGGGATGGAAAGATAACATCTTGGGCTTTCCATCAATATATAATAGTTTATACTTTGCCCGAGATTTGATGGCCTAAACTGGCGTTCAACGCCAGCCAGAGACCCTTTTCTGGCGTAAAATGCTGGAACTGGCACCAGAATTGGAGTTAAACGCCCAAATTGACATCCAAGCTGGCGTTTAACTCTAGAAAAGGCCTATGCACGTGTAAAGCTCAATGCTCAGTCCAAGGACACACCAAGTGGGCCTTGGAAGTGGATTTTCTGCACTATCTGCACTTAGTTACTTATTTTTTGTAATCCTTCGTAACTAGTTTAGTATAAATAACACTTTTTACTATTGTATTCAAATTCTTATACCACTTTTCACATTTGGAGGCTGGCCACATGGCCATTCCAAGACATTTTTCTCTTATGTATTTTCTACGGTGGAGTTTCTACACCTTATAGATTAAGGTGCGGAGCTCTACTGTTCTTCATGAATTAATGAAAGTACTATTGTTTCTCTTTCAATTCACGCATGTCTCTTCTCCAAGATATACTCTTGTTCTTAATTCAGTTAAGTCAGAATGAAGGGGTGATCCGTGACAATCACCCACTATCTTCATTACTCGCTTAGCCAAGATCCGCGTGCCTGACAACTACAAGCGGTCTACATAATATTCAACGTAGTCATTGGACGATAGCTGGAGTATAATCTCTTAGGCCTATGGTTTGTGTATTTGACTTGCATCTCTTAACAACAGAGCAGTCGAAGTCACAGAGATCAGAACATTCGTGGTAAAGGCTAGAACAAACGAGCTTCAAACTCACGAATGTTGGGCGCAATGACAGTCTGCAAAAGGATAGAGAGATCCTATTCCGACACAAGTGAGAACCGACAGATGATTTGCCGTGTGGTAGCTGTGCCTGGTATTTTTCATCCGAGACGAGAGATCCGACAGATGATTAGCCATACAGAAGTCGTGCCTGGACCATTTTCACTGAGAAGACGGGTTGTAGCCATTGACAAAAGTGATCCACCAACATACAGCTTGCCATGGAAGAGAGCACGCAAGATTGGATGAAGACAATAGGAAAGCAGAGGTTCAGAAGCAACAAAGCATCTCCAAACGCTTATCTGAAATTCCCACCAATGAATTACATAAGTATCTTTATTTTAATTTACGTTTTATTTATCTTTCAATTATCAAAAACTCATAACCAATTGAATCCGCCTGACTAAGATTTACAGGATGACCATAGCTTGCTTCAAGCTGGCAATCTCCGTGGGATCGACCCTTACTCGCGTAAGATTTTATTACTTGGACGACCCAGTGCACTTGCTGGTTAGTTGTACCGAAGTTGTGAAAAGTGTGATCACAATTCCGTGCACCAAGTTTTTGGCGCCGTTGCCAGGGATTGTTTGAGTTTGGACAACTGACGGTCCATCTTGTTGCTTAGATTAGGTAACCTTTCTTGTTTCAACCTTTATTTTCTTTTCAAAAAGTTTTTAAAAATATTTCCAAAAAAAAGTTTTCGAAAAAAAATGTTCTTCAGAATTTTTAAGAATGAATTCCACCTTAAAGCTTCATGATGATATGTTGAACCTTGGCTGGCTATTAAGCCATGTCTAATCTTTTGGACTGAAGCTTCCACTTATCATTGTAACTATTGGAGGCGCCTTTGGATTCTCATTTATAATTCTGTGCTAAAGCTTGGCTGGCCATTTGGCCATGTCTAATTCTTTTGGACCGAAGCTTTAGACTAACATTACATGAATCCTGGAATTCTTATTAAAAATTTTGAATTCCTTTATTTTCTTTTTCTAAAATAATTTCGAAAAAAATACAAAAAAATTTAATAAAATTATAAAAACCAAAAAAATTTTGTGTTTCTTGTTTGAGTCTTGTGTCAAATTTTAAGTTTGGTGTCAATTGCATTTTTTTTTATTTTCTTAAAATTTTCGAAAATTCATGCATTATGTTCTTCATGATCTTCAAGTTGTTCTTGATGATTTTCTTTGTTTGATCTTTACATTTTCTTATTTTGTGTCTTTTCTTGTTTTTCATATGCATTTTCGAATTATTAGTGTCTAAAGTTTAAAAATTTTTAAGTTTGGTGTCTTGTATGTCTTTCTTTTCTTAAAAATTTTCAAAAATATGTTCTTGACGTTCATCATGATTTTCAAAGTGTTCTTGGTGTTCATCCTTACATTCAAAGTGTTCTTGCATGCATTATTTGTTTTTATCTTAAATTTTTATGTTTTGTTTCATTTTGTTGTTTTTCTCTCTCCTCAATAAAAATTCAAAAGTCAAAAAAATATCTTTTCCTTATTCTTCTCATAATTTTCGAAATTTTGAGTTGACTTGGTCAAAAAATTTTAAAATTTAGTTGTTTCTTGTTAGTCAAGTCAAAATTTCAATTTAAAAACTTTATCTTTTCAAATCTTTTTCAAAATCAATTCTTTTTCATTTTTTTATGATTTTTGAATTTCATTCTTAAAATTTTTCAAAATCTTTTTCATTTTTCTTTTAATATTTTCGAAAATTTTAAAACTAATTTTTCAAAATCTTTTTCTTAATTTTATTTCATATTTTTGAAAATCCTTGCTAACAATTAATGTTTTGATTCAAAAAATTCAAGTTTGTTACTTTCTTGTTAAGAAAGGTTCAATCTTTAAATTCTAGAATCATATCTTTTAGTTTCTTGTTAGTCAAGTCATCAACTTTAATTTTAAAAATCAAATCTTTTTAATTTCTTTCTTAATTCTTTTTCAAAATAAATTTCAATCATATATTTTTAAAATTTTAATTTCAAAATCTTTTTCTAACTTCTTATCTTTTCAAAATTTATTTTCAAATCTCTTTCAACTAACTACATGACTTGTTTGTTTTAATTTTAAAAAGTTTACTATTTCTTATCTTTTTCAAAACCACCTAACTACCTTTTCACTTCTAATTTTCGAAAATCACTAACCACTTTTTCAAAAATATTTTTAATTAACTAATTGTTTTAGTTTTTAATTTTCTTGTATTTCTTTTTCAAATTTTCAAACACTAACTAAATAATTAAAATAAAAACAAAAATATTTTTATTTTCTTTTATTCAAAAAAAAAGAATTTTCGAATACTCTCTCTCTCATCTCTTTCTATTTATTTTGTTTAATTACTAACACTTCTCTTCTACTCATAATTCGAACCCCCTCTCTTCTCTCTGTTCGAATTACTCATCTCCTCTCTCTTCTCATTCTTCTATTCTTCTTTTCCTTTGACACATAAAGGAATCTCTATACTGTGATATAGAGGATTTCCATTCTCTCTTTGTTCTCTTCTTTTTCATATGAGCAGGAACAAGGATAAAGACATTCTTGTTGATGCTGATCCTGAACCTGAAAGGACTTGAAGAGGAAGCTAAAGCACAACACTCCAGAGAGGACCTTACAGCAAATTTCAAAAAAGAGGTAGACATGGCAGTCGAACCTGAGAACAATGGTGGAGATGCAAGGAAGATGCTTGGTGACTTTACTGCACCAACTTCCAACTTCTATGGAAGAAGCATCTCAATTCCTGCAATTGGAGCAAACAACTTTGAGCTTAAACCTCAATTAGTTTCTCTAATGCAGTAGAATTGCAAGTTTTATGGACTTCCATTGGAAGATCCTCATAAGTTTTTAGTTGAATTCTTACAAATCTATGACATTGTTAAGACCAATGGGGTTGATCCTAGGTCTACAGACTTATGTTTTTTCCCTTTGCTGTAAGAGACTGAGCTAGGATATGGTTGGACTCACAACCTAGAGAAAGCCTGAACTCTTGAGAAAAGTTGGTCAATGCTTTCTTGGCCAAATTCTTTCCATCTCAAAAGATGAGCAAGCTTAGAGTGGAAGTCCAAACCTTCAGACAAAAGAAAGGTGAATCCCTCTATGAAGCTTGGGAAAGATATAAGAAATTGATCAGAAGGTGTCCTTCTGACATGCTTTTAGAATGGAGCATCTTAGGTATATTCTATGATGGTCTGTCTGAATTGTACAAGATGTCATTGGACCACTCTGCTGGTGGATCTCTTCATCTAAAGAAAACACCTACAGAAACCCAGGAACTCATTCAAATGGTTGCAAATAACCAGTTCATGTATAGTTATGAAAGAAATCCTGTGAATAATGGGATGACTCAGAAGAAAGGAGTTATTGAGATTGATACTCTGAATGCCACATTGGATCAGAATAAAATATTGACTCAACAAGTCAATATGATTTCTCAGAATCTGGCTGGAATGCAAGCTGCATCCGGCAGTACTAAAGAAGCCTCCTCTGAAGGAGAAGCTTATGACCCTTAGAATCCTGCAATGGAAGAGGTGAATTACATGGGAGAATCCCATGGAAACACCTATAATCCTTCATGGAGAAATCATCCAAATTTCTCATAGAAGGATCAACAGAAGCCTCAACAAGACTTCAATAATAATAATGGTGGGAGAAATATGTTTGGCAATAGCAAGCCATTTCCATCATCTTCTCACAAACAGATAGAGAATTCCAAGCAGATCCTCTCTGACTTAGCAACTGATGAGCGGATAATTCATACGCTTTTTGGCATTGTTTTTAGTATGTTTTTAGTATATTTTAGTTAGTTTTTATTATGTTTTTATTAGTTTTTAAATAAAAATTACTTTTGTGGGCTTTACTATGAGTCTGTGTGTTTTTCTGTGATTTCAGGTATTTTCTGGCTGAAATTGAGGGACCTGAGCAAAAATCTGATTCAGAGGCTGAAAAAGGACTACAGATGCTGTTGGATTCTGACCTCCCTGCACTCAAAGTGGATTTTCTGGAGCTATTGAAGCCCAATTGGCGCGATCTCAATTGCGTTGGAAAGTAGACATCCTGGGCTTTCCAGCAATATATAATAGTCTATACTTTGTCCGAGATTTGATAGCCCAAACAGGCATTCCAAGTCAGCTCAAGAATTCTGGCGTTTAACTCCAGAACTGGCACAAAAGCTGGAGTTAAACGCCCAAACTGGCATAAAAACTGGCGTTTAACTCCAGGAAATATCTCTACACATGAAAGCTTCAATGCTCAACCCAAGCACACACCAAGTGGGCCCCGGAAGTGGAATTTTACAATAAACACCCTAGCTTACTCATTTTCTGTAACCCTAGGTCACTAAGTTTACTATAAATACTACTTTCAGTGATTCATCTTGTACCTCATGACACTTTACACATTTCTTATTGTGTTCTCTACGGCATGAGTCTCTAAACCCCATTGTTGGGGGTGAGGAGCTCTGCTGTTCTTCATGAATTAATGCAATTACTATTGTTTTCCATTCTATTACGCTTGCCTTCATTCTAAGATATTCATTCACACTTCAACTTGATGAATGTGATGATCTATGACACTCATCATCATTCTCACCTATGAACGCGTACCTGACAACCACCTCTGTTCTACCTTAGATTGAATGCATATCTCTTAGCCTCATAATTCAAATCAGAGTCTTCGTGGTATAAGCTAGAATTATTGGCGGCCATTCCTGAGATCCGGAACGTCTAAACCTTGTCTGTGGTATTCTGAGTAGGATCTGGCAAGGGATGGCTATGACGAGCTTCAAACTCGCGATTGTTGTGCGTGTGACAGACGCAAAAGGATCAATGGATCCTATTCCAGCATGATCGAGAATCGACAGATGATTAGCCGTGCAGTGACAGCGCATTCGGAACATTTTCACTGAGAGGACGGGATGTAGTCATTGACAACGGTGATGCCCAACATAAAACTTTCCATGGAAGGAGTCTTGCGTGTATGAAGAAGAAGACAGTAAGAAAGCAGAGGTTCAGAAGACAAAGCATCTCCAAAGCCTCAACCTGTTCTTCATCACTGCATAACAAGTATTTATTTCATGTTCTTTTACTTTTTACAATTAAATCTGAGAATTACTGATATCCTGACTAAGAGTTACAAGATAACCATAGCTTGCTTCAAGCCGACAATCTCCGTGGGATCGACCCTTACTCACGTAAGGTATTACTTGGACGACCCAGTGCACTTGCTGGTTAGTTGTGCGGAGTTACAAAAGTGTGATTGTAATTTCGTGCACCAAGTTTTTGGCGCCGTTGCCGGGGATTGTTCGAGTTTGGACAACTGACGGTTTATCTTGTTGCTTAGATTAGGAATATTTTATTTTTGTTGGTTTAGAGTCTTTTATTTAAGTTTAGTTTCATATTTTAAGTTTGGTGTCAATTGCATGCTTTTATTTTCTTTTAATTTTTCAAAATTGCATGTCTTTAGTTCTTTCTTGATTTTTAAAATTTCTAAGTTTAGTGTCTTCTTTGTGTTTTCTTTTAATTTTTCGAAAATTTGTGCTTTATTTTCTAAAAATTTTAAGTTTGGTGTTTTTGTGCTTTTATTTACTTAAAATTTTTTCAAAAATTTGTTCTTGGTGTTCATCTTGATCTTCAAAGTGTTCTTGGTGTTCATCTTGACATTCAAAGTTTTCTTATTTGTTCTCTGTGTTTTGATCTAAAATTTCTAAGTTTAGTGTCATTTTGTTGTTTTTCTCTTTCTGCATTAAAATTCAAAAATAAAAAAAATATCCTTTCCTTATTTCACACATAAATTTCAAAATTTTGCATTAATTTAGTCAAAGATTTTAAAAATCATATCTTTTTTTTTAGTCAAGTCAATATTCTAATTTCAAAAATTGATCTTTTCAAATCTTTTTCAAAAAAAAAATCAAATTTTTTTAATTTCTTCAATCATATCTTTTCAATGATATCTTTTTTTATTTGCTTTTATTTTATTTTATTATTTTTGGTCATTTTTAATTAAATAAATAAATAAAAAATAATTCATATCAATTCCCTTTTCTCCATCATGGACATAAGTGGAAGTGAACAGTCCAGAAGGACTCTGGGTCATCTGCTAACCCCATTACAGCTGCATATGGGAGTAGCATCTGTATACCTCCCATCAAAGCAAGCAGCTTTGAGCTAAACCCTCAACTCATTATCATGGTGCAGCAAAATTGCCAGTATTCCGGTCTTCCACAAGAAGAACCTACTGAGTTTCTGGCACAGTTCTTACAAATTGCTGACACAGCATGTGATAAAGAAGTGGATCAGATGTCTACAGATTATTACTGTTTTCATTTGCTGTAAAAGATCAAGCTAAGAGGTGGTAAAATAACCAACCCACAGCAAGCATAAAAATATGGAGACAGTTATCAGACAAATTCCTGAATCAATTTTACCCTCCAAAAAGGATGACATAGCTAAGGCTGGACATCCAAGGCTTTAAACAAGAGGATCACGAATCCCTTTATAATGCCTGGGAGAGGTACAGAGGGATGCTAAGAAAATGCCCCTCTGAAATGTTTTTCAGAGTGGGTACAGTTAGACATCTTCTACTATGGGCTTACAGAAAAAGATCAGATGTCCCTAGACCACTCAGCTGGTGGATCTATACACATGAGAAAAACAATTGAAGAGGCTCAAGAACTCATTGATACAGTTGCTAGAAATCAACATCTGTACTCAAACAGTGAGTCCTCTATAAAAGAAGAGGCTATGGCAGTAACTGCTGATCCCAATCCTAAAGAATAGATTGTGGAACTTAATCAGCAATTACTCCTTATGACAAAACAATTAGCAGAATTCAAAGAGATGCTCCAAGACACTAAAAATGCTAACAAGAATATAGAAGCACAATTGAATCAGACAAGACAGCAGCTATCTAAACAGATAACAGAAGAATGCCAAGCTGTCCAACTAAGAAGCGGGAAGACATTGAATAACTCAGCCCAAAGTAGCAAAAAGTCAAGAAAGGAACAAATGACAGAGGATGACCAAACCACTACCCAAAATCCCTCTGAGGACATCAAGAGCCCAGAGAGGAATAACTCTGGCGTTCAAACGACAGAAAAGGGGGAAAAGTTAGCGTTAAACGCCCATTCCTTGTCCAGTTCTAGCGTTCAAACGCCAGAAAAGGGTGGGAAGCTGGCGTTAAACGCCCATCTAGCACCCAATCCTGGCGTTCAAACGCAAATGAGGGATCAGACACCTGTAAGTGCTGATAGTAACCCCTCTAAGAAGGCTTCTCCAACCACTTCTGTAGGGAATAAACCTGCAGTAACTACGGTTGAAGAATATAAAGCCAAGATGCCTTATCCTCAGAAACTCCGCCAAGCGGAACAGGATAAACAATTTGCCCGCTTTGCAGACTATCTCAGGACTCTTGAAATAAATATTCCATTTGCAGAGGCACTTGAGCAAATACCCTCTTATGCTAAGTTCATGAAAGAGATCTTAAGTCATAAGAAGGATTGGAGAGAAACTGAAAGAGTGTTTCTCACTGAAGAATGCAGTGCAGTCATTCTGAAAAGATTACCAGAGAAGCTTCAAGATCCAGGAAGTTTTATGATACCATGCACATTAGAGGGTGCCTGTACCAAGGCAGCCCTATGTGACCTTGGAGCAAGTATCAATCTAATACCTGCATCCACTATCAGAAAGCTTGGGTTGACTGAAGAAGTCAAACCAACCCGGATATGTCTTCAACTTGCTGATGGCTCCATTAAATATCCATCAGGCATCATTGAAGACATGATTGTCAAGGTTGGGCCATTTGCCTTTCCCACTGACTTTGTAGTGCTGGAAATGGAGGAGCACAAGAGTGCAACTCTCATTCTAGGAAGACCTTTCCTAGCAACTGGACGAACTCTTATTGATGTACAAAAAGGGGAAGTGACCCTGAGAGTCAATGAGGATGAGTTCAGTTAAATGTTGTCAAAGCTATGCAGCATCCAGACACATCAAATGACTGCATGAGCACTGATATTATTGACTCTTTAGTGGAAGAGATCAATATGACTGAGAGTCTTGAATCAGAGCTAGAAGACATCTTTAAGGATGTTCAGCCTGATCTAGAGGAATCAGAGGAAATAAAAGTACCTCTAAAAAATCCCTCAGGAAGAGGAGAAACCTCCTAGACCTGAGCTCAAACCACTACCACCATCCCTGAAATATGCATTTTTGGGAGAGGGTGACACTTTTCCAGTCATCATAAGCTCTGCTTTAAATCCACAGGAAGAGAAAGCACTAATTCAAGTGCTAAGGACACACAAGACAGCTCTTGGGTGGTCCATAGGTGACCTTAAGGGCATTAGCCCTGCAAGATGTATGCACAAGATCCTATTAGAGGATGATGCTAAGCCAGTGGTTCAACCACAGAGGCGGCTAAATCCAGCCATGAAGGAAGTGGTGCAGAAAGAGGTCACTAAGTTACTAGAGGCTGGGATTATTTATCCTATTTCTGATAGTCCCTGGGTGAGCCCTGTCCAAGTTGTCCCCAAGAAGGGAGGCATGACAGTGATTCATAATGAAAAGAATGAACTGGTTCCCATAAGAACAGTTACAGGGTGGCGTATGTGTATTGATTACAGAAGGCTCAATACAGCCACCAGAAAGGATCATTTTCCTCTACCATTCATAGACCAAATGCTAGAAAGACTAGCAGGTCATGAATACTACTGCTTTTTGGATGGCTATTCAGGCTACAACCAAATTGCAGTGGATCCTCAAGACCAAGAGAAAACAGCATTCACATGTCCATCTGGAGTATTTGCTTACAGAAGAATGCCTTTTGGTCTCTGCAATGCACCTGCAACCTTTCAGAGATGCATGCTCTCTATTTTCTCTGATATGGTGGAAAAATTTTTGGAAGTCTTCATGGATGACTTTTCAGTATTTGGAGACTCATTCAGCTCCTGTCTTGACCATTTAGCACTTGTTCTGAAAAGATGCCAAGAGACCAACCTAGTTTTAAACTGGGAAAAATGTCACTTCATGGTGACTGAAGGAATTGTCCTTGGGCATAAAATTTCAAACAAGGGAATAGAGGTGGATTAAGCTAAAGTGGAAGTAATTGAAAAATTACCACCACCTGCCAATGTAAAGGCAATCAGAAGCTTTCTGGGGCATGCAGGATTCTATAGGAGGTTCATAAAAGAATTTTCAAAAATTGCAAAACCTCTGAGCAACCTGCTAGCTGCTGACACGCCATTTGTATTTGACACAGAGTGTCTACAGGCGTTTGAAACCCTGAAGGCCAAGCTGGTCAGAGCACCAGTCATCTCTGCACCTGACTGGACATCACCATTCGAATTAATGTCTGATGCCAGTGACCATGCCATTGGTGCAGTGTTGGGACAAAGGCATAACAAGCTTCTGCACGTCATTTACTATGCCAGTCGTGTTTTAAATGGCGCACAGAAGAATTACACAACCACAGAAAAAGAGCTGCTTGCAGTGGTTTATGCCATTGACAAGTTTAGATCCTATTTAGTAGGATCAAAAGTGATTGTGTACACTGACCATGCTGCTCTTAAATATCTACTCACAAAGCAGGATTCAAAACCCAGGCTCATAAGATGGGTGTTGCTTCTGCAAGAGTTTGATATAGAAATAAGAGACAAAAAAGGGACAGAGAACCAGGTAGCTGATCACCTGTCCCGGTTAGAACCAGTGGCTGGGGCATCCCTCCCTCCACTGAGATCTCTGAGACCTTTCCGGATGAGCAACTCTTTGCCATTCAGGAGGCACCATGGTTTGCAGACATTGCAAATTATAAAGCTGTGAGGTTCATACCCCAGGAGTATAGCAGGATGCAAAAGAAAAAACTGATTTCTGATGTAAAGTACTACTTATGGGATGAACCATATCTCTTTAAGAGATGCGCTGACGGAATGATCCGCAGATGCGTCCCTAGAGAGGAGGCACAGAAGATCCTATGGCATTGCCATGGATCACAGTATGGATGACATTTCGGAAGTGAGCGAACAGCCACTAAAGTCCTCCAATGTGGCTTCTATTGGCCTACTCTCTATAAAGATGCCCGAGAGTTTGTGCGTAACTATGACAGTTGCCAAAGAGCTGGTAACTTGTCTCATGGTTATGCCATGCCTCAACAAGGGATCTTAGAAATTGAGTTGTTTGATGTATGGGGTATAGACTTCATGGGTCCTTTCCCACCATCATACTCAAACACTTACATTCTGGTGGCAGTAGACTACGTATCTAAATGGGTGGAAGCAATTACCACACCCACTAATGATACCAAAACTGTGCTGAAGTTCCTCCAGAAACATATTTTCAGCAGATTTGGTGTTCCCAGAGTACTAATCAGTGATGGGGGAACCCATTTCTGCAATAAACAGCTTTACTCTGCTATGGTTCGATATGGAATTAGCCACAAAGTAGCAACTCCATATCATCCACAGACAAATGGGCAGGCTGAAGTCTCAAATAGAGAACTAAAGAGAATCCTAGAACGGACTGTAATTGCCCGTAGAAAGGATTGGGCAAGGAGCTTGGATGATGCTCTGTGGGCATACAGAATAGCATTCAAGACTCCTATAGGAACCTCTCCATACCAGCTTGTGTATGGCAAGGCTTATCATCTGCCCGTGGAACTGGAACATAAAGCCTACTGGGCAACCAGATTCCTAAACATGGATGCTAAGTTAGCTGGTGAGAAAAGATTGCTCCAGCTAAATGAACTGGAAGAGTTCAGACTCAATGCTTTTGAAAATGCAAAAATTTATAAGGAAGAAGCAAAAAAGTGGCATGGCAAGAAATTGACATCCAGAGTCTTTGAGCCAGGACAAAAAGTTCTACTATTCAACTCTAGGCTCAGATTATTCCCTGGGAAATTAAAATCCTGGTGGAGGGGACCATATGTGATTACAGGAGTGTCACCATATGGATATGTTGAGCTTCAAGATATTGATTCTGACAAAAAGTTTATTGTCAATGGACAGAGAATCAAACATTATCTTGAAAGCAATTTTGAGCAAGAATGCTCAAAACTGAGGCTTGAATGAAGCTCAGTAAGAGTCCACCTAAAGACAATAAAGAAGCGCTTGCTGGGAGGCAACCCAGCCATTAGCAAGTTATTTATTTTAATTAATACTTGTAGAGGTTTGATATACATTTTCGTCAAAGGCTAAGCATCAAAATTGAAGGAATTCACAGAGTTACAGAAGGATTCAGTACAAAAAGCAGAGAAAAGGAGCTTGCGGGCAAGAAAACGCCAGTAAGGGGCATTTTGGGCGTTAAACACCAGAATGGGTACCATTCTGGGCGTTTAACGCCAGATTTACAGTATCCTGGACGTTCAGCAAAACACCCAGTGATAAAGGAGTTTCTAGCGTTTAACGCCAGCTAGGGTACCTGGCTAGGCGTTAAACGCCCATAATGGCCAACAACTGGGCGTTAAACGCCCAGAATGGATAAACGCCAGATAGACAGGGGAGGAGATTTTGTTTCCAACTTCAATTTTTTTTCAAATTTTCATGTTTTGACTCATAATTTTCTGCATAAACATGTTTCAAACTTTCATCATTCACCCTCAATTCTCATCATTCAATAATTTTTCTAAATTATTTCTCAAAATTCTTTCAAATCCTTTCCAAATCTTCTTCAAAAACTCAAATATCTTCTCAAATTCTTTCCATATCTTTTCATATCTCTCTCACATTTTTCGAAAGCCATCCCCTCCTCCTATAAATATAGTTTCGGCCATTCCCTCCTCTGCACCATTCGAATTTACCTCTTCTCCTCTCTCCTCCCTTTCCTTTCTTTTGCTTGAGGGCAAGCAAACCTCTAAGTTTGGTGTGCTTTTCCGTGATCACTGAGCTAAGACTCATCAAGATCATGGCACCCAAGGGAAAACAAACCAAATCAAGAGGCAAGAAAGAGAATACTCCAAAGAGTCTTTGGAATCAAGAGAGGTTCCTAACCAAGGAACATGTAGACCATTACTACAAAATAATGGGTCTGAGGTCAGTGATCTCGGAAGTTAAATTCAATCTGAAAGAAGATGAATATCTGGAGATCCAAGAGCAAATTCAAAATAGAGGATGGAAAATTCTAGCCAATCCTGAGACAAAGGTTGGAAGAAACATGGTTCAGAAATTCTACTCAAATCTGTAGCTGACAGATAAGCAGAGAATGACTGGAACCGCCTTTCATACCTACAGAACCATGGTCAGAGGAAGAATTATTTACTTCCATCTGGACAAAATAAGAGAGGTCTTCAAACTACCTCAACTACAAGATGATCCTGAATCCTTTAATAGGAGAATGGTGAGAGTAGATAAGGGGTTGGATCAAGTTCTAGAGGACATATGCCTCCCTGAAACTAAGTGGATAACCAATTCCAAAGGTGTCCCAAACCAACTCAAGAGAGGAGATCTCAAACCAGTTACAAGAGGCTGGCTGGACATCATTGGGCGTTCTATATTGCCTACTAGCAACCGCTCTGAGGTCACTGTCAAAAGAGCAGTAATGATTCATTGTATTATGCTTGGAAAAAAAGTGGAGATTCATCATCTGATTTCTTGTGAGATTTACACAATTGCAAACAAGAATTCCACTGAAGCCAAACTGGCCTACCCAAGCTTAATTTCTCTGCTATGTAAAGATGCTGGGGTGAGGATGGGAGTAGATGAATTCATCCCAATTGAACACCCAATCACCAAGAAGTCAATGGAAGGACAAGTGCAAGACAACTCCATCAAAAAGAGGGTGCAGGAGTTCCTCCCAGAAATTCCTGAAATTGACTACTGGACCCGCTTAGAAGCATCTGTTACCAAGCTGCAGGAAGCTATGGAACAACTTAAGGAAGAATAGCAGAATCAAAACTGCATGCTCTGCAACCTGCTGAAGGAACAGGAGAAGCAGGGGCGTGAGCTACAGGAGCTGAAGCGCCAGAAGCTCTCCCTTGAAGGACCAAGCACCCCACAAAAAGAGGGAGCATCAAACTCTCAAAATCAAGGTTGTTGAGTCCTAACTCTGTGATAACTTTTATTATTAAGAGTCTATTTTAAGAGTCATTTATTTTTCTACTTTTAATTTTCTATCTTCTATTATTATGGGTCTGCTCTTATATTTATCTTTGAGTCTTATTTCTATTCCATAATCAATAAAATTAGAGTTTATGTCTTAAAGCTATGAATGCCCTATGAATCCATCACCTTTCTTAAATAAAAAGTGTTTTTAACTGAAAAAGAAAAAAGAAGTACATGAATTTTGAATTTTAAAATAGTTTAATTATTTTGATGTGGTGGCAATACTCTTGTTCTCTGAATGAATGCTTGAACAGTGCATATTTTTGAATTTGATTGTTTATGAATGTTAAAATTGTTGGCTCTTGAAAGAATGAAAGAAAAAGGAGACATGTTATTTGATGATCTGAAAAATCATAAAATTGATTCTTGAAGCAAGAAAAAGCAGTGAATAGAAAGCTTGCATAAAAAAAAAAAGAGAAAAGCAAGCAGAAAAAGCCAATACCCCTTTAAACCAAAAGGCAAGGGTGATAAAAAGGATCCAAGGCTTTGAGCATCAGTGGATAGGAGGGCCTAAAGGAATAAAATCCTGGCCTAAACGGCTAAACCAAGCTGTCCCTAACCATGTGCTTGTGGCGTGAAGGTGTCAAGTGAAAACTTGAGACTGAGCGGTTAAAGTCGTGGTCCAAAGCAAAAAAAGAGTGTGCTTAAGAGCTCCGGACACCTTTAATTGGGGACTTTAGCAAAGCTGAGTCACAATCTGAAAAGGTTCACCCAGTTATGTGTCTGTGGCATTTTTGTATCCAGTGGTAATACTGGAAAACAAAGTGCTTAGGGTCACGGCCAAGACTCATAAAGTAACTGTGTTCAAGAATCAACATACTTAACTAGGAGAATCAATAACACTATCTGGATTCTGAGTTCCTATAGAAGCCAATCATTCTGAACTTCAAAGGATAAAGTGAGATGCCAAAACTGTTCAGAGGCAAAAAGCTAAAAGCCCCGCTCATCTAATTAATACTGATCTTTATAGATGTTTTTGGATTTTATTGTATATTCTCTTCTTTTTATCCTAATTGATTTTTAGTTGCTTGGGGACAAGCAACAATTTATGTTTGGTGTTGTGATGAGCGGATAATTCATACGCTTTTTGGCATTGTTTTTAGTATGTTTTTAGTATATTTTAGTTAGTTTTTATTATGTTTTTATTAGTTTTTAAATAAAAATCACTTTTGTGGGCTTTACTATGAGTCTTTGTGTTTTTCTGTGATTTCAGGTATTTTCTGGCTGAAATTGAGGGACCTGAGCAAAAATCTGATTCAGAGGCTGAAAAATGACTGCAGATGCTGTTGGATTCTGACCTCCCTGCACTCAAAGTGGATTTTCTGGAGCTAAAGAAGCCCAATTGGCACGCTATCAATTGTGTTAAAAAGTAGACATCCTGGGCTTTCCAGCAATATATAATAGTCCATACTTTGCCCGAGATTTGATGGCCCAAACAGGCGTTCCAAGTCAGCTCAAGAATTCTGGCGTTTAACTCCAGAACTGGCACAAAAGCTGGAGTTAAACGCCCAAACTGGTATAAAAACTGGCGTTTAACTCCAGGAAATATCTCTACATATGAAAGCTTCAATGCTCAGCCCAAGAACACACCAAGTGGGCCCCAGAAGTGGAATTTTACAATAAACACCCTAGCTTACTCATTTTTCGTAACCCTAGGTCACTAAGTTTACTATAAATACTACTTTCAGTGATTCATCTTGTACCTCATGACACTTTAGACGTTTCTTATTGTGTTCTCTACGGCATGAGTCTCTAAACCCCATTGTTGGGGGTGAGGAGCTCTGCTATTCTTCATGAATTAATACAATTACTACTATTTTCCATTCTATTACGCTTGCGTTCATTCTAAGATATTCATTCGCACTTCAACTTGATGAATGTGATGATCTGTGACACTCATCATGATTCTCACCTATGAACGCGTACCTGACAACCACCTCCGTTCTACCTTAGATTGAATGCATATATCTTAGCCTCATGATTTAAATCAGAGTCTTCGTGGTATAAGCTAGAATTATTGGTGGCCATTCTTGAGATCCGAAACGTCTAAACCTTGTCTGTGGTATTCTGAGTAGGATCTGGGAAGGGATGGCTGTGACGAGCTTCAAACTCGCGATTGTTGAGCATGTGACAGACGCAAAAGGATCAATGGATCCTATTCTAGCATGATCGAGAACCAACAGATGATTAGCCGTGCGGTGACAGCGCATTTGGAACATTTTCACTGAGAGGATGGGATGTAGCCATTGACAACGGTGATGCCCAACATAAAGCTTGCCATGGAAGGAGTCTTGCATGTATGAAGAAGAAGACAGTAGGAAAGCATAGGTTCAGAAGACAAAGCATCTCCAAAGCCTCAACATGTTCTTCATCACTGCATAACAAGTATTTTTTTCATGTTCTTTTACTTTTTACAATTAAATCTTAGAATTACTGATATCCTGACTAAGAGTTACAAGATAACCATAGCTTGCTTCAAGCCGACAATCTCTGTGGGATCGACCCTTACTCACGTAAGGTATTACTTGGACGACCCAGTGCACTTGCTGGTTAGTTGTGCGGAGTTACAAAAGTGTGATTGTAATTTCGTGCACCAGCAACCATAGTCTTTGATCTATCTAAGACCCCTCTCAGTTTTATGACTGAAACAAGGTCCTCCATCAGAAATTTGGAGGCACAAGTGGGTCAGCTGAGTAAAAGAGTTACTAAAATCCCTCATAGTACTCTCCCAAGCAATACAGAAGAGAATCCAAAGAGAGAGTGCAATGCCATCAATATATCCAAAGTGGCCGAACCTATAAAGGAGGAAGAGGCAGTGATTTCCAGTGAGGAAGACCTCAATGGACGTCCACTGACCACTAAGGAGTTCCCTAATGAGGAACCAAAAGAATCTGAGGCTCATACAGAGACCATAAAGATTCCACTGAACTTACTGTCGCCATTCATGAGCTCTGATGAGTATTCTTCCTCTGAATAGGATGAAGATATTGTTGAAGAGCAAGTTGCTCGGTATCTAGGAGCAATCATGAAGCTGAATGCCAAGTTATTTGGTAATGAAACTTGGGAGGATGAACCTCCATTGCTCATCAATGAACTGAATGCCTTGGTGCAGCAGAAATTACCCCAGAAGAAACCGAATCCCGGAAGGTTCTTAATGCCTTGTACTATAAGCACCATGACCTTTGAGAAGGCTCTGTGTGACCTGGGGTCAGGTATAAACCTCATGCCACTCTCTGTAATGGAGAAACTAGGGATCTTTGAGGTACAAGCTGCAAAAATCTCACTAGAGATGGCAGACAAATCAATGAAACAGGCTTATGGACTTGTAGAGGATGTCTTAGTGAAGGTTGAAGGCCTTTACATCCCTGCTGACTTCATAATCCTAGACACTGGAAAGGATGAGGATGACTCCATCATCCTTGGAAGACCCTTCCTAGCCACAGCAAGGGCTGTGATTGATGTGGACAGAGGAGAGTTAGTCCTTCAATTGAATAAGGACTACCTTGTGTTTAAGGCTCAAAGATCTTCTTCTGTAAACATGGAGAAGAAGCATGAAAAGCTTCATCCAATTCTCTCCATAAAGAGTCAAGCAACGCCCCCACATTCAAACTATAAGTTTGGTGTTGGGAGGCCACAATCATCCTCTGAGTATCTGTGAAGCTCTGTAAAAGCTTACTGTCAAGCTATTGACATTAAAGAAGCGCTTATTGGGAGGCAACCCAATCTTATTTATCTATGTTAATTACTTTTTCATTTCATTTTCCATTGTTAGTTTATGTTTTCTTTAGGTTGATGATCATGTGGAGTCACAAAAACAGCTGCAGAATTAAAGCGGAATCAAAAATAGCATCAAAAATAGCACACCCTGGAGGACAAGCTTATTGGCGTTTAAACGCCAGTAAGGATAGCAGAATGGGCGTTTAACGCCCAGTCTGGCATCATTCTGGGCATTAAATGCCAGAATTGGCAGACATACTGGCGTTTTATGCCAGAAAAGGGTGTCTGGCTGGTGTTAAATGCCAGAAAGGGGCATCAGCCTGGCGTTTAACACCAGGAAAGGTAGCAGACTGGCATTTAAATGCCAGAAAGGTGCAGGGACCAGAATTTCTTGACACCTCAGGATCTGTGGACCCCACAAGATCTCCACCTACCCCAACTCACTCTCTCTCCTCTTCACACCTTTCCATAACACTCTTCCCCAAATAACCTTGACCAATCACATCAATACCTATTCCCCAAACACCATTCACCTATCAAATCCTACCCTCTTCCCCATAATCTCTTCACCAGTCACATCCATCTACTATTCCCTAAAAACCCATCATAAAACCCCACCTACCTCACCATTCAAATTCAAAACATTTCCCTCCCAAATCCAACCCCTTCTTACACGAATTCCCTCTCTGTCTCTTACCCTATAAATACCCCTCCTTACCACCTTCAATTTCACACATCATAAACACTTAAACCCCCCTTGGCCAAATTCAAAACACCCCTCTATCTCCTCCATTTCTTCTTCTTCTCCTCCTTTCTTTCTTCTTTTGCTCGAGGACGAGCAAACCTTTTAAGTTCGGCGTGGGAAAAAGCTCTACTTTTTGTTTTTCCATAACCATTAATGGCACCTAAGGCCGGAGAAACCTCTAGAAAGAGGAAAGGAAAGGCAGTTGCTTCCACCTCCGAGTCATAGAAGATGGAGAGATTCATCTCAAAGGTCCATTAAGACCACTTCTATGGCCAAGAAAAGGGTGATCCCCGAGGTCCCCTTCATGCTCAAAAAGAGTGAATATCCGGAGATCTGACGTGAGGTTCGGAGAAGAGGTTGGGAAGCTCTCACCAACCCCATCCAACAAGTCGGAATCTTAATGGTTCAAGAGTTCTATGCTAATGCATGGATCACTAAGAACCATAATCAAAGTATAAACCTGAACCCAAAGAATTGGCTCACAATGGTTCGAGGGAAATACTTGGATTTTAGTCCAGAAATCGTGAGGTTGGCATTCAAATTAGCAATGATGCAAGGAGATCCTCATCCTTTCACTAGAAGGGTCAACTTTGATCAAAGATTGGACCAAGTCCTCACAGACATTTGTGTGGAAGGAGCACAATGGAAGAGAGACTCAAAAAGTAAGCCGGTTCAATTGAGAAGGCCTAACCTCAAACCCGTGGCTAGAGGATGGTTGGAGTTCATCCAACGCTCTATCATTCCTACTAGAAACCGGTCCGAAGTAATTGTGGATCGGGCTATCATGATCCATAGTATCATGATTGGAGAGGAAGTGGAAGTTCATGAGATCATACCTCTAGAACTATACAAGGTGGCTAACAAGCCCTCCACTTTGGCAAGGTTAGCCTTTCCTCATCTCATCTGTCACCTATGCAATTCAGCCAGAATTGTCATAGAGGAAGACATCCTCATTGAAGAAGACAAGCCCATCATTAGAAAGAGGATGGAGCAAACAAGAGAGCCCACTCATGGACCTCAACAAGAGCATGAGGAAGTCCCTCATCAAGAAATCTCTGAGATACCTCAAGGGATGCATTTCCCTCTACACAACTATTGGGAGCAACTCAATACCTCTTTAGGAGAATTGAGTTCCAACATGGAACAACTAAGAGTGGAGCACCAAGAGCACTCCATCATCCTCCATGAAATCAGAGAGGAGCAACAAAGGCAAGGAAGAGACATAGAGGGCTCAAGAACTCCATTGGTTCTTCAAAAGGAAGAAAAAGCCACCATCACTAAGGTAGACCCGTTCTTTAATCTCCTTGCTTATTTTCTTTTCTGTTTTTGGTTTTTATGCTTTATGTTTTGACTATGTTTGTGTCTTCATTACATGATCATTAGTGTTTAGTCTCTATGTCTTAAAGCTATGAATGTTCCATGAATCTTTGACCTTTCTTAAATGAAAAATGTTTTCTGAAAAAGAAAAAGAAGTACACGAATTTCGAATTCTATCTTGAAAATAGTTTAATTATTTTGATGTGGTGGCAATACTTTTTGTTTCTGAATGAATGCTTGAACAGTTCATATTTTTTATAGTGAAGTTTATGAATGTTAAAATTGTTGGCTCTTGAAAGAATAATGAAAAAAGAGAAATGTTATCGATAATCTGAAAAATCATAAAATTGATTCTTGAAGCAAGAAAAAGCTGTGAAAAACACAAAGCTTGTGAAAAAATGGCAAAAAATAAAGAAAAAGAAAGAAAAAGAAAAAGCAAACAGAAAAAACCAATAGCTCTTTAAACCAAATGGCAAGAGCAAAAAGCCAATAACCCTTTAAACTAAAAGGCAAGGGTAAAAAGGATCCAAGGCTTTGAGCATTAACGGATAGGAGGGCCCAAAGGAATAAAATTCTAGCCTAAGCGGCTAAATCAAGCTGTCCCTAATCATGTGCTTGTGTCATGAAGGTTCAAGTGAAAAGCTTGAGACTGAGTAGTAAAAGTCGTGATCCAAAGCAAAAAGAGTGTGCTTAAGAACTCTAGGCGCCTCTAACTGGGGACTCTAGCAAAGCTGAGTCACAATCTGAAAAGATTCACCCAGTTATGTGTCCGTGGCATTTATGTATCCGGTGGTAATACTGGAAAACAAAATGCTAAGGGTCACGCCCAAGACTCATAAAATAGCTGTGTTCAAGAATCAACATACTAAACTAGGAGAATCAATAACACTATCTGAATTCTGAGTTCCTATGGATGCCAATCATTCTGAACTTCAAAGGATAAAGTGAGATGCCAAAACTGTTCAGAAGCAAAAAAGCTACTAGTCCTGCTCATCTAATTAGAACTAAGCTTCATTGATATTTTGAAATTTATTGTATTTTATCTTCTTTTTATCCTATTTTTTTTTTAGTTGCTTGAGGACAAGCAACAATTTAAGTTTGGTGTTGTGATGAGCGGATAATTTATACGCTTTTTGGCATTATTTTTACATAGTTTTTAATATGTTTTAGTTACTTTTTAGTATATTTTTATAGTTTTTTATGCAAAAATTCACATTTCTAGATTCTACTATGAGTTTGTGTGTTTTTCTGCAATTTCAGGTATTTTCTGGCTAAAATTGAGGGATCTGAGCAAAAGTCTGATTCAGAGGCTGAGAAAGGACTACAGATGCTGTTGGATTCTGACCTCCCTACACTCAAACGTGATTTTCTGGAGCTAAAGAAATCCAATTGGTGCGTTCTCAATTGGGATGGAAAGCTAACATCTTGGGCTTTTCAGAAATGTATAATAGTTCATACTTTGCCCGAGATTTGATGGCCCAAACTGGCGTTCAACGCCAGCTAGAGACCTTTTCCTGGCGTAAAACACCGGAACTGGCATCAGAACTGGAGTTAAACGCCCAAACTAGCATCCAAGCTGGTGTTTAACTCTAGAAAAAGCCTATGCACATGTAAAGCTCAATACTCAGCCCAATCACACACCAAGTGGGCCCCGAAAGTGGATTTCTGCACTATCTGCACTTAGTTACTTATTTTCTGTAATCTTTAGTAACTAGTTTAGTATAAATAGCACTTTTTACTATTTTATTCAAATGCTTATGCCACTTTTCACATTTGGAGGCTGGCCACATGGTCATGCCAAGACATTTTTCTCTTATGTATTTTCTACGGTGGAGTTTCTACACCTCATAGATTAAGGTGCGGAGCTCTACTGTTCTTCATGAATTAATGAAAGTACTATTGTTTCTCTTTCAATTCACTCATGTCTCTTCTCCAAGATATACTCTTGTTCTTAATTTAGTTAAGTTAGAATGAAGGGGTGACCCGTGACAATCACCCACTATCTTCATTACTCGCTTAGCCAAGATCCGCGTGCCTGTCAACCACAAGCGGTCTACATGATGTTCAACATAGTCATTGGACGATAGCTAGAGTATAATCTCTTAGGCCTCTGGTTCGTGACTTTGACTTGCATCTCCTGACAACAGAGCAGTCGAACTCACAGAGATCAGGATCTTCGTGGTAAAGGCTAGAACAAATGAGCTTCAAACTCACGAATGTTGGGCGCAGTGACAGTGTGCAAAAGGATAGAGAGATCATATTCCGACACAAGTGAGAACCGACAGATGATTAGCCGTGCGGTAGATGTGCCTAGTATTTTTCATCCGTGACGAGAGATCTGACAGATGATTATCCGTGCAGAAGCCATGCGTTGACCATTTTCACGGAGAGGACGGATGGTAGCCATTGACAACGGTGATCCACCAACATACAGCTTGCCATGGAAGGGAGCACGCATGATTAGATGAAGATAATAGGAAAGAAGAGGTCGGCCAACCCGGTCCTTTATAGCTCGAACCGATGTATGAACAGTTCCCCTGCTTGAGTTCAGACCTTTCCATGAGATCGTGCTTTCAGAGCTTCAATCTCTTTGAGGAAGTCGTGCTCAAGTATCCTGACTTTGGTCGATCTTGAGTAGTTTCTCCTTGTGCGAGTCTGGTATTGCCCTTTTTAGTTTGTTGAGAGGTCTTTTCAGCCTTCTTCCGACTTGTTTGTCTTCACTGCTCAGGCTTTTTAGTCATAATCCAACAACGTTTTAGGTAGTGTTCCAATGGAGAACCTTTTTATAGTTTGTTTGGATGACTTTTAGCGCCGTTTTGATTTGTGCTTTTGCCTTTTAAGTAGTGTCTTTTTTTTTTCAAAACTTCGTACCTTTCAGCAAAGCACTTCTGGCTTTGGCCTTTTGACCTTTCCTTGGCCTTTGTGAGATGTTTATAGAGTGTTAGTACTTTGCTGTCCGACCTCTTTTTGATTAGATCTTGTTTAGTTCATCTTCTGTTTAGGCGGGATGACCTTTGGAGCTAACTTGTCCGACAACTATTTAGTGTTCTTGGTAGAACCTTTTTAGTTAGTCTGAACAACTTTGATAGCCTTGTCGTGGAGCCGTGAATTTTTGGGCGGAGCTGTATCCCTTTTAGCGCACGGTTTTTGTTGGTCCGACTTCTTGTGTCGATCCGAGCTGTAGCTTTCGTTGGTCCGACTTCTCTTGTCGGTCCAATCTGCAGCTTTCGTTGGTCGACTTCGCTTTGTCCAATCTGTAGCTTTCGTTGGTCGACTTTGCTTGTCGATTCTTTCTGAGTTATTTTTAGCAATCTATTTTTAATCAGGCTTGGCCAAGCCTCTTTCTATGGATTACTTTTTATAACTCTGTCGCTTTGATTAATCTGATCCGACTTCTTCATGTCGGTCCATTCTAAGTTATTTTTAGCAATCCATTTTTTCTCAGACCTCGTCAGGCCTCTTTTTATGGATTGCTTTTTATAACTTTGTCGACCTTGTCATGATTGGGCGGTGAATTTGGTTTTCACCTTGCCAACCTGTTGCTTTGTAATCGGACGATGAATTTGGTTTTCATCTTGCTGACCTTGTCATGATCGGGCGGTGAATTTGGTTTTCACCTTGCCGACATGTAGCTTTGTAATCGGATGATAAATTTGGTTTTCATCTTCCTGACCTTGTCATGATCGGGCGGTGAATTTGGTTTTCACCTTGTCGACCTGTAGCTTTGTAATCAGATGATGAATTTTTGCACTCAGATTAATGCATCTTGGTAGGAAACTTTTTAAGGAATCTGCAAACTTTTAAACAATAAAATGAAGATATGAATAAGAGTGTGTACATGTTAGTGCTTACCCTTCTAGGTCAGCCAATTTTTAGATCTCGGCCTGGCACCTTTCTTAGATTGCAGGCATGCCATGACCTTGGTAGCTCTCGTCCCTCGAGGTCGGACACTTTGTGGTGACCTTTCCCCAGTACCTCTGAACAACTTGGTATGGTCCTTTCCAGTTGGCTGCTAGCTTCCCTTCTCCTGACCGATCTTAGGTCCATTCGATGCTTTAGTGCTTCCTCTCTAATTCGAGCTCTTTCTCGGACTTCTGGAAGTAGGTCGAGCTCTTCCCTTTGAGTTTGGGAGTTGGTATCTTTGTTGTTCTTGATTTGAGCCGTTTCCCATCTTCTTTTCTGCAGGTTAGTCATTCTTTTCTCTCTCTTTTGTTTTGACCTTTTTTTTAGAGGTGTTCGAACTGTTTGGGTATAGATTGTCGACTTCTCTTCTCTGTGTTCTTACCCTGTTTTTGCCTCCAAAGGGTGCCCCTAGACTTTCGTGTGAGTCTTGGGGTTTCCCTTTTACTGCTGTATCTGACACTTGATGTTTTGCTGTTATTGTCCGAGTTGTTTCCTTATTTGCCTGAGTTGTTTGGTAGTAACCCCATTTTTCTTTTTCTTACTGTAGGAATTGTTGACATATGTCTTCCCGCACTAACATTGCTGAGATGTCTACTAAGATCCCGGACGGCATGTCTGACTGGCTGGATTCCATAGTTTTAATGTGTGTTACTGTGGCTGACCCTGAGTACTGTGTGCGACTTAGGAGGTTCCATAGAATATGAAGGGATAGGGATGAGGAAAAGAATTATGAGTTGGTGTCACCGGACTCTGAGGAGAGGGTTTGTTTTCCTTCCTTGACTCCAGGGGAACGACCCTGACCTAATATGGTTAGGACCTTTTCTTCCTCCGATGTTGATGGATTTTGCAGTATTTCTTGGATGAGGCTTCTATTATTGCCCCCTGGTTTGGTGTTGGCTAGTTTTGAAAGTGCACCAGCTCGGGCATTCTGTTCCCGAGGTATATGTCGGACCTCATATCCTCCGAATTGTCCGAGTTGTTGGTGCTGGTTAGTTTTGAAAGTGCATCAACTCAGGCATTCTGTTCCCGAAGTATATGTCGGATCTCATATCCCCCGAATTGTCCAAGCTGTTCTCTGGTTTTGTCCAGGGTCCCCCGAATTGTCTGAGCTATTCTCTAGTTTTATCTAGGGTCCCCCGAATTTTCCGAGGTATTTTTTCATGGTGGGATCCTTAGCTTGGTATCTCCCTTCTATTTGTGAAGTGACTACTTGTGAATCACTGGACACGGTAAGCTCCTACCTTCTTAGCCAGCCTTAAACCAGCCAGTAGTTCCTCGTATTCAGTTTGGTTATTTAGCTTGATTTGGGTTCCCTGATCGCTTTCTATAATTACACATGCACCACTCCCGGTTTTATTTGAAGAGTTATCCACGTAGAGATTCCATTTTGTGGGTGTGAGTGTACTCTGTAATGAAGTTGGCCAGATACTTGTGATTTGATGGCTGTCCGAGCTTCATATCAAAGATCAAATTCAGATAACTCGGCTGTCCACTGTAGGATTCTTCCAGCTAAGTCTGTTTTCTATAGGATGCCTTTTATGGGCTGGTTGGTCCGAACTCTGATAGTGTGAGCTTGAAAGTATGGGTGGAGTCGTTGAGAAGTGAGTATGAGGGCGTAGGCGAACTTTTTTTATCTTTTGATAGTTTAGTTCGGCCCCTTGTAGAGCTTTGCTGATGAAGTAGACGGGTTGTTGCCCACATTCGTCTTCTCTGACTAGTGCTGAGGCTATTGCCCGACTTCTCACTGCGAAGTATAATATGAGTTCTTCACTTTCCCGTGGTCTGGTAAGAATGGGTGGTTGCCTCAAGAATTTTTGAAATCCTGGAAGGCTTATTTGCACTCTGTTGGCCTATTCAAACCTCTCTCCCTTCCTTAATATACCTCTTTGAGGTGTCTTTTGCGAGATGATTTAGAGATCTCTCCTCCTGCGAATCCTCCATTTATCATATGAACATGTCTCTTAGGGGTGTGAGGTGGACATTCAACTCGTCTGACTTCTTTGGTGTGAGGTGGACGTTCAACTCGTCCGACCTCTTCAGTGTGAGGTGGACGTTCAACTCGCCCGACCTCTTCAGTGTGAGGCGGATGTTCAACTCGTCCGACCTCTTCAGTGTGAGGTGAACGTTCAACTCATCCGACCTCTTCGGTGTGAGGCGGACGTTCAACTCGTCCGACCTCTTCGGTGTGAGGTGGACGTTCAATTCGTCCGACCTCTTTGTCCATTCTTCTTTTTCTGGGTTCATCCATTTTGTTGGCTAAGTACCGATCTAGTCGCCCCTCTCTTACCAATTTTTCTATGACATTCTTTAAGTGAAAGCACTCGTTGGTAGGATGTCCATAGATTCGGTGGTGTTCATAGTATTCTGTCTGATTTCCTCCTCCTTTTTGCTTTTGATTAGGAAAGGTGGTAGGATCTTTTCAGTGTGGGATATTTCTCGGTAAACATCCACAAGAGACACCCGAAGAGGGGTGTAATTGTGGTATTTTCTAGGGTTCTCTCCGGGTTGATCTTCTTTTTTCTTGGACTCTTTATCCTTGTCCCGAGATGAGTAGGAGAATCCAGGCTTTGAGGTCTCTTATAGTCAAGAGTTCTTCTCCATGTTGATATATTTATCTACCCGTTCTTGCACTTCATTCAGAGATGTTGGATGTTTCTTTGATGTGGAGTGACTAAAGGGTCCTTCCCGTATGCCATTGATGAGACCCATGATGGCTGCTTCTATTGGTAGACTTTGTATGTCCAGGCATGCTTTGTTGAATCTTTCCATGTAAGATCAAAGACTCTCCCGATCTCCTTGCTTGATTCCTAATAAGCTTGGAGCGTGTTTGGCCTTGTCCTTCTGGATGGAAAATCTAGCAAGAAACTTTTTGGCTAAGTCATCAAAACTTGTGATGGATCTGGGAGGCAGACTGTCGAACCACTTAATTGTTGTCTTTGTTAGGGTAGTCGGGAAGGCTTTGCAACAAATAGCATCCGAGGCATCGGTGAGATACATTCTGCTTCTGAAATTGCTGAGATGATGGCTTGGATCGGACGTACCATCGTATGGGGTCATGTCAGGAGCTTTAAAATCCTTTGGAACTTTAGCTTTCATGATTACTTTAGTGAAGGGATCTTGATCCTTGTTGGAGTTGTCATCGTGACCGGGTTGAATGGTTTTGGTTTTTAGGTCAGCTTCGAGTTTTAGGAGCTTGTCCTCTAACTCTCAGCGTCGCCTAGTTTCTCTCTGGAGGCTTCTCTCGGCTTCGCGCTGGTATTCTGCCTCCTGTTCGAGCTGCTTGAGACGATTCTGCTGTTCTCGGAGGGCTTCTAAGACTTTCGTATTTGGAGAATGCTTGTCTCTGTTTGGTTGAGATGTGTCCTTCGGCGTAATGTCCATGTTCTTATGTGGTGTTCTATTTTCCAAATCAGAGTTGTGGTCGTTATCAAGGTTGTCCGCCATGATGATGGAATCACTTCCAGGTTCCCCGGCAATGGTGCCAATGTTCCAAGAGTTACCTGAAACTGTAGGTCGATCTCGGATGAGATCTGCGGTGGTGGCCGGAGCTGTCGTGTCTGACTTGTTGGGCCTGGTGGAGCTGGAGATGCTGCTGATCCTTGGTCACCGGAGGGTGGTGGTACCTGCAAGAGACTCTGATGCCTAAGTTAGCATGGGCTTTAAGCAAGTTTTTAGTAGAATCAGAGTATGAGTTATACATGGGTGCTCCAGTGTATTTATAATAGTGTGGAGTGACCTTTCTGGAGATAAGATAGTTATCTTATCTTATCTTTGAGTGAAGTCATCTTATCTTTAAGGGGAACCGCCATTATCTTTCTAGGCCTTAGTTGCCTTTAGATTTGGGCTGTGTTTCTTTGTTTGGGCCTTCTTTGGGCTTCTCTGGCGATTTAGCCGAGCTCTTTGGGAAGAGGTCGGTCATGGGCCAACCTTCTAAGAGGTCGGTCATGGGCCAACCTTCTAAGAGGTCGGTCATGGGCCAACCTTCTAAGAGCTCGGCCAACCCGGTCCTTTATAGCTCGAACCGATGTATGAACAGTAACTGAATTTGATTAAGAATCAATGCACGTCCAAACAAAAAAAAATTAAAAATCAATATGTGCGTATGGTATGGATACTGAAGATGTTTATGTTTTTGAAGACTACTCATGTTAAATTTTTACTTTTTTAATTAAGCTTTCTTATATTATGCAAGATTTGGAAATCTAAACTTCATCTGATCACTCTAATTTAAATGTTAATTGTAGTTTCATTTTCTTTAAATCGAGAACCTAATTATTAAGTAACTCCCATACTGTAAACACTATTTGGTTTAATTGTTAGTCTTTTTGAAAACAATAAAATTATAATTTGTCATTTATGCATTTATATATATATATATATATTGTAAATTTAATGTTATTAATTTAAGTTAGTTACGCACATAATAAAATGTCCAAAGTTTTGTTTGCACATAATTATTTTTTATATTAATATAAATTAGATTATAGAAAGATTAATTAAAAGAAAATACCGATTTAATGATAACCACATTTATTGATAAATACATAAGTTTTTTTTATCGAATTATAGAATTATTTTCCAAGGAGGTAGTGGACGATATTAATGTTCACAAACTTTGGTTGGCAATTTTGGGGAGTATAAATTTTTTTAATAGCTTGACATTGACTTTGACTTTAACTGAGTATGTAGTGAATTTTGCTACAATCATTCTTTAGTAGGTAAGTATGACATGACAGACAGATCCTACCATGGCATAAAAAAATTTCTTCGACTTTGACTGAGTTTTCACAGCACTTCCGTGAGTTGTCTTGAGAGAGTCATGGAAAAAACTGACAGGTACATATTCCGTTAGGGTTAAGGTTACACTCATGGTTTGGGTTACTATTCCGAGGGTTATCTGAAACTGTAGGTCGATCTCGGATGAGATCTTCTATGCTGGTTGGAGGCGACATGTCCGGCTTGTGGATGGTGGCCGGGGCTGTCGTGTCCAATTTGTTGGACTGGCTGGCTGCTGATCCTTTGTCACCGGAGGGTAGTGGTACCTGCAAGGGACTCCAATGCTTAAGTTAGCAAGGGTATTAAGCAGGTTTTTAGTAGAATCATAGTATGAGTTATACATGGGTGCTCCAGTGTATTTATAATAATAAAGGATGACCTTTATGGGGATAAGGTAGTTTTCTTATCTTATCTTATCTTTGAGTGAAGTCATCTTATCTTCAAGGGGAACCGCCCTTATCTCTATAGACTTGGGCTGCCTTTGGATTTGGGTCGTGTTCCTCTATCTGGGCCCTTTATTGGGCTTTCCTGGCAATTTGGCCGAACTCTTTGAGAAGAGATCGGATAGTCTGATCTGAAGAGGTCGGTCACCTTTTCACTAAACATCCCGGGTTGGACAGCTCGACCCAGGGTATGAACAGTGCCCCTGCTCAAGCTCGGTCTTTCTTTTTGAGGTCGAGTCTTAGTTTTAGGACTTCGATCCTTCTTTTGTTGAAGCCGAACTCGAGCATCTGTCGATTTCCTCTTTGTAGAGTTTTCCTTTTTGAATGCGGAACGTTTTTCCTTTCGCTTCTTCTAAAAGCGCGCGCTTTGTATTAGCATCCTGGTCTTGGGAATGTGCGAGGGTTTAATACCCTCATTAATTGATTTTTAATGCTCCGTTTCTCTTGGCTCTTTTATTTTGAACTTTACACACAAAAAAATGGTTTCCTCTTCTTTGTAACTCCCCCCCCCCCCTTTCTCTCTGTCTTTCTGTTTCGCGTTTTTCTTCTGCAACGCTGTGACTGTGGGTGCTCTTGCTCGAAAGGTGATTTTGAATTTTGTTGCTCCGTCTTTCAACTTCTTCAGAGCTTTCTCATTTTTCTTCAGGTTGGATTTCGTTTCTTTACTCCCTTTATTTCTTGGTAAAGTTTGGATTTTTGTTTGAGTGCATTGTTGGAAAGCTTGGACCTTCTCGCATTTTTGTGCCTGCCTGTCATTGTGATGTACCTTTCTGGCTTTCTTTCGACCTTGTGTATATTTTGGTGTTTCTTCTGATAGTTAAAGCTTCGTTAGGGCTTTGCATGTTGGTTTTACTGCTTCTGTAGATTTTGTGGCGTTTTGGGTTGGCTTGTTTGATTTCTGAAAAAAGGTTGCGTCTTCCTTGACGTGTTCTGTTTGCTTGTCAGTTTGTTTTTTACTAATAGACCGAAATTGTAGTTGAGAGATAGCTTTATTTGGTTTTTCTTTGCAGAGTGTTGGTTGTGAGAGGGTTCTTTTTTGTTGGGATAGCCTTGTAGAGAACGATGGGCTTTTGATAATCTTGCTTTGATTTGCGTCTTTTGTGTTGCCTAGAATCTTTTGTTGGGATGTTTTAGCCTCTGTCGCCTTTTCTGAGTCTTTTACTCTGTGTCACTGCCTCCAAAGGATGCCCCTAGACCTTGGTGTGCGTCTTGGGGTTTCCTTTTAGTTTTTATATTGCTTTGAGTCATATTGTCCGAGTTGTTTTGATATCGCCCGAGCTGTATTTGGTTAGTAATCCATTTTCCTTTTCTTGTTTGTAGGACTAGTTAGCCATGTCTTCTTGCAAAAATATTGTCGAGGCGTCTTCTAAGGTTCCCGAGGGGATGTCCAACTGGTTGGACTCCCTTATGTTGCTGTGTGTTTCTCTAGCTAATTCTGAATTCTGTGTGGAGCTTAGGAAACATCACCAAATCTGTAGTTGTAGGGATCAGGAGAATAACTATGAATTGGTAGCACCTGATTCTGATGAAAGGGTTTGCTTCCCTGTTCTGACCTAGGGGGAGCGTCCCTTTTTCTATGCATATGACTTCTTTTTTAGCCAGATGAACATCACCTTTCCCTTCACTCCTTTTGAGATGGACCTGTTATGGTCGTGTAATGTGGCCTCATCTCAGCTTCATCTGAATTCTTGGGGTTTCATCAAGATTTTTCAGTTGGTTTGTCAAGAATTTGATGTTAAACCTTCCCAAACCCTTTTTCTGTATCTTTTTGTGTTGACCAAGCCTATGACTACCAAAAAGAAGGCTTCTTGGATTTATTTTAGGTCTGCCCAGGGACATAAAGTTTTTTCCATGTACGGTGAGTCTTTCAGGGATTTTAAGAATTACTTTTTTAAGATCCGAGCTGTTGAAGGAGCTCATCCTTTCTTTTTGGATGAGAATGGCGAGCCCCGTTTTCCCTTAGAGTGGCAGAAAAAGGTAGTGGTGTCTAGGTATACTTGGGAAATGTTGGACGAGGTCGAGCAGCCTTTTGTCACTGTCTTGGAGGATATTTGGGGAGAACCTCCCCATCTTGATACTAAGAAATTTTTGGGGAATCCCTCCCTTGTCTGAACTATGCTGGGTATTCATTATATTTTGCTCCACTTTATTTTGCTTTCTTCGTTTTCCGGTTTGTAATCTGCTTCTATGGTTGATTTCATTTTTCAGAGATGGCCAAAAATAATGACTCTATGAAGGCCTTTAAGAAGGCAAGGAAGGCTAAGTTGGAGTTCGATCGGATGAAGGGTTTGAAGGAGGAGCTTGAGGTGAAGGTGACCAAGCTGGAGAAGGAGTTGGAGGGTGAAAAGACTAGTTCTATTGCCTTGGCGGCTTCTGCAAAGCTGGCTGAAGACACTGCGTTGAAGTACAAGGAGAGCTATGTAACCACCTATAGGGAAATGATGCGTCTCAGGGAGGATTTGGAGTCTGCCCGAGCTGATTATGCCGAGCTCCAGGGTCATCTTGTAGGCAGCGTAAATGCTGCTTAGGAGAACCTGAAGGAGCAGGTTTGGGTTCTTGCACCCGAGCTCGACCTTACTCTCTTTAGCTTGGACAACATTGTGAAAGACGGTAAAATTGTTCTTGATGACCCTGATGATGATGATGTCGATCCTTCTTCTGTGCCCGCCGCCAAAGCTTCTGTTGCGCCGACTTCTTCAACCCATGCAGTTATCCATTCCGAGTCGGATCCTGATTGTCAAATCTTGAACTGGGATGATGGGACGGTAGATGCGGTGCCTCTTCAGACTCGCCCTCCTTCACCCCGTGCAGATGCCGCTGATAAGTCTTCAGATCCTCAATGATTATTCTGGATGTTTGTGTATATAGCCTGGCTTGTGGGCTTTGAACTTTTTATATTTTGTAATTGGTGGTTCTGACTTTTTGATACTTTTTTTTAGTTGCTTGTTTAGCAACTTTATTTTGAAAAACAAAGTAGTTTCTCAAGCTCTTGGGGCTGACTTTTGGTGGCCTCTTGAGTTCTCGTTATGACATGTTTGTCTGCACCTGTCTGATGTCTTTTAGGTTTTTGGGGAATGTTGGAGCCTTATTGTCCGACCTCTTTTGATTGCCTTTGCATTTTCATATTTGTGGCTTGATTCTTTTGAGGTTGTGGATGTTTTGGGTCCAACTTGTATGCCAACTTCCTCACTTCGGCCTGAAGTTATTTCTAATAATCCGTTTTGTTTGGACCTTTGTTAGGTCTCTTTTAAGGATTATTTTTATAATGTTTGTGGGAGTCCGACTTCATCATGTCGGTCTCTGCTAAGTTATTTCTAGTAATCCTCTTTTTGGACCTTTGTCAGGTCTCTTTTAGGGATTACTTTTTATAACTGGTTGTGCTAGGCTGACTTCATCATGTCGGGCCCTTCTAAGTTATTTTTAGTAATCCTCTTTTTGGACCTTTGTCAGGTCTCTTTTAGGGATTACTTTTTATAACTAGTTGTTCTGGGCCGACTTCATCATGTCAGGCCCTTCTAAGTTATTTTTAGTAATCCTCTTTTTGGACCTTTGTCAGGTCTCTTTTATGGATCACTTTCGATAACTTCTTGCATTATTCTGTTTTCATCTTTGCCGATTTTGTAGAAATTGGGTTTGATCCCCGCTTGGTCGACCTTTTGATGAATTTGGTTTTCATCTTTGTTAGTCTTTATCGTGATCGTGCAGTGAATTTGATTTTCACTTTCTGCCGATCTGTAGCTTTATAATCGGGCGATAAATTTTTATCATTTCAGATTAATGCGTCTTGAGAATTTGTAGAAAATCTAAAAAACTTTTATTCAAAAGAAAATGCATATATATACATGTGGGAGTTTTATCCCTCTAATTCGGGCAATTTGTAGATCTTGGCTTGGCACCTCATTAAAAAACCTTTTTTAGGAAAAAGAGTGTGCCTTATCCTAAGATCCTTTATCACCCCTAACTATAGTACCTTCTTAGGTTGCAGGCGTGCCATGACCTAGGAAGCTCTCGCCCTTCGAGTTCGGACAGTCTGTAGTAGCCCTTTCCAAGTACTTCTATGACTCGGTAGGTTCCTTTCCAATTTGCTGCCAGCTTTTCTTCTCCAGGTCGAGTTGTTCCAATATCATTTCGGATTAGGATGAGGTCATTATCAGAAAAACCTCGCGGCACTACCTTTCGATTGTATCTTGAAGCCATTCGACGCTTTAATGCCTTTTCCCTGATCCGAGCTCTTTCTTAGATTTCTGGAAGTAGGTCGAGTTCTTCCCCTTGAAGTTGGAAGTTGGCTTCTTCATTGTAGTAAATCATTCTTGGCGACCCTTCTTCGACCTCTACTGGGATCATTGCCTCCATTCCGTAAGCTAATCGGAAGGGTGATTCATTTGTAGTGGAGTGTGGGGTCGTCCGATATGCCCATAGGACTTGTGAGAGCTCTTCATCCCAGGCTCCCTTTGCATCCTGTAATCTCCGTTTTAGCCCGGCTAAGATGACTTTGTTAGCAGCTTCTGCTTGTCCATTGGCCTGGGAATATTCTATGGATGTGAATTGGTGTTTTATGTACAGATCGGCCACCAATTTTCTGAAGCCTGCACCTGTGAACTGAGTGCCATTGTCTGTGGTTATAGAGTATGGAACCTCAAACCTTGTGACAATGTTTCTATATCTGAATTTTCGACTTCTTTGAGCAGTGGTGTTAGCTAGGGGTTCTGCCTCGATCCATTTTGTGAAATAGTCTACCCCCACTATGAGAAGTTTGACTTGCCCTGATCCTTGGGGGAAGGGTCCGAGAAGATCGAGTCCCCATTTTGCGAATGGCCAGGGTGAGGTTACGCTGATGAGCTCCTCTGGCGGGGCGATGTGAAAGTTGGCATATTTCTGACATGGTGGACATGTCTTCACAAATTCTGTTGCTTCTTTTTGTAAGGTCGGCCAATAGAATCCGGCTCGGAGTACTTTTCTGGTGAGTGCCTGTGCTTCGAGGTGGTTGCCACAGATGCCACTGTGTACTTCTTCTAAAACTTCTTTTGTATTAGAAGTCGGTACGCATTTTAATAGTGGTGTCGAAATCCTTCTCTTGTATAGAGTATTATTTATAATGGTGTAGTATTGTGCCTCCCGTTTTAACCTCTTTGCCTCCTTTTTATCTGTAGGGAGTGTTTCTGTTTTGAGGTAGTTAATTATGAGAGTCATCCATCCTTGATCCAGACCTGTTATGGTTAGGATTTTTTCTTCTTCTGAGATTGACGGGTTCTGCAGCATTTTCTGGATGAGGCTTCTACTGTTGCCCCCTGGTTTGGTGCTGGCTAGCTTTGAGAGTGCATCAGCTCGGGCATTCTGTTCTCGGGGTATATGGCGGATTTCATATTCCCCGAGCTGTTCCTTGGTTTTGTCCAAGTACTTTTTCATGGTGGGATCCTTGGCTTGGTAACTTCCTGCTATTTGTGAAGTGACTACCTGTGAGTTGCTGAAGATGATAAGCTTTTGAGCTCCAACCTCCTTAGCCAGCTTCAAACCAGCTAGTAGTGCCTCATACTCAGCTTGGTTGTTTAAGGCAGGGAACCCGAATTTGAGGAAAAGTTCGATTTGGGTTCCCTGGTCACTTTCAATTATCACACCTGCGCCACTTCCAGTTTTGTTTGAGGAACTATCTACATAGAGATTCCATTTTATAGGATTTTCGGGGTGTCTGTAAATTCTGCAATAAAGTCAGCCAAATATTGTGATTTGATGGCTGTCCGAGCTTCATATTGAAGGTCGAATGGACAACTCGACTGTCCATTGTAAAATTCTTCCTGCTAGATCTATTTTCTGCAGAATGCCTTTTATTGGCTGGTTGGTCCAAACCCTAATAATGTGGGCTTGGAAATACGGACGAAGTCGACGAGATGTTAATATGAGAGCATAAGCAAATTTTTCTATTTTTTGTAGTTCAGTTCGGATCCTTGTAGTGCCTTGCTGATGAAGTATACAGGTCGTTGCCCACTGTCGTCTTCTCAGACCAGTGCTGAGGCTACTGCCCGACTTCCTACTGCGAGGTACAGTATAAGTGGTTCTACTTCTCGTGGCTGAATTAGGATGGGTGGTTGTCCCAGGAACCTTTTGAAATCTTGGAAGGCTTGCTCGCACTCTGTTGTCCATTCGAACTTCTTTCCCTTCCTTAGAGTGGCATAGAAGGGGATGGATCTTATTGCTGATCCAGCTAGAAATCTCGACAAGGCTGCCAATCTTCCATTGAGTTGTTGTACCTCTTTGACGCAAGACGGGCTCTTCATGTCAAGTATGGCCCGGCATTTATCCGGATTCGCTTCGATTCCTCTTTGTGTGAGCATAAAACCTAAGAATTTACCAGCTTCTACTGCGAAGGTGCATTTTGTCGGGTTAAGCCGCATGCCATGTCTTCTTAAAGTGTCGAATACTTGGGTGAGGTCGGACAGTAACGTCTCTTCACTTTGCGTCTTTATTAACATGTCGTCTACGTAGACCTCAATGATTTTTCCGATGTGGTCTGCAAAGACCTTATTCATTAATATTTGATAAGTAGCTCCTGCGTTATTGAGTCCGAAAGGCATGATGACGTAGCAATAGTTTGCTTTTGGGGTTAGAAATGAAGTTTTTTCTTGATCAGGTGGGTACATCGGGATTTGATTGTATCCTGAGTAGGCGTCCATAAATGAGAGATATTTGTATCTGGAGGAGGCATCCACCAGAGCGTCGATACTTGGGAGTGGATATGGATCCTTTGGGCAGGCTTTGTTAAGATCAATGTAGTCGGTGCACATCCGCCACTTCCCATTTGATTTTCTCACCAAGACGACGTTAGCTAGCCATAGTGGGTACTTGACTTCTCTTATGAATTCTGCCTCTAGTAAAGCTTGTACCTGCTCTTCCACAGCTTGAGATCATTCTGGTCCGAGCTTTCTACGCCTCTGCTGTACTGGCCGAAATCCTGGGTAAACTGCCAGCTTATGGCACATTAACTTAGGGTCTATGCCCGGCATGTTTGCGGCCTTCCATGCAAAGAGGTCAACATTATCTCGTAAGAATTGTACGAGTGATTCCTTCATGTCCCCTGTTAAGATCGGGCCAATATTGGTCGTTTTGTCTGGGACATCTCCGATCTGGACTTTTTCTACTTCACCTTCGGGTTGCGGACGGAGTTCTTCCCGCCCTTGAACTCCATCGAGTTCGATGGTATGGAATTCTTCTCCTCTTCCTCTGAGGTTTAGCCTTTCGTTATAATAGCAGTGCGCCATCTTCTGATCTGCTTTTATTGTAGCTATTCCTTCTGTGGTTGGGAACATCATGCATAGATGTGGAGTCGAGACTACTGCGCCGAGCTGATTTAATGTTGTCCGACCTATTAAGGCATTGTAGGCTGAACTTACATCGACCACGATGTAGTCTATTTTGAGCGTTCTTGACTGGTTTCCTTTTCCAAAGGTTGTGTGTAGTGAGATGTACCCGAGTGGTTGGATTGGAGTGTCTTCCAGTCCGAACAGGCTGGTCGGATATGCTCTGAGTTCTTTTTCTTCCAGACCGAGTTTGTCGAAGGCAGTTTTGAACAAGATATCGGCTGAGCTTCCCTGGTCGACCAGTGCGTGGTGGAGATTTGCGTTGGCCAATATGATAGTGATGACCATGGGATCGTCGTGTCCTGAGATGATTCCCGCTGCGTCCTTCTTAGTAAAAATTATTGTGGGGATGTCGGGTGTTTCCTCTTTTCCCTCAATATGATATACTTCTTTAAGATATCTTTTGCGGGATGATTTGGAGATTCCTCCTCCCGCAAATCCCCATGTATCATGTGGACGTGTCTCTCTGGTGTGCGAGGTGATCGCTCAGTTTGTCGAACATCTTCGTCCCATCTTCTCTTTCTTTGCTCATCGACTCGGCTGGCTAGGTACCGATCTAATTTCCCTTCTCTTACCAGTTTTTCTATGACATTTTTTAAGTCGAAACATTCGTTGGTGGAATGTCCATGGATTCGATGGTATTTGCAATATTCAGTCTGATGTCCTCCTCCCTTTTTGCTTTTGAGTGGTCGAGCTGGGGGTATTTTTTTTAATATGGCATACTTCCCTGTAGAGATCCGCAAGGGACACCCGAAAAGGGGTGTAATTGTGGTATTTTTTATCTTTTCCCCCTGTTGATCTTCTTTCTTTTTGGACTCTTTATCCTTATCTCGAGAGGAGTAGGAGAATCCGGATTTTGAGGTCTCTCCCAGTCGAGAGTTTTCCTCCATGTTGATGTACTTCTCTGCTCGTTCTTGTACTTTGTTTAGAGATGTGGGGTGTTTTTTCGATATAAATTGGCTAAAAGGTCCCTCTCGCAAGCCATTGATGAGACCCATAATGGCGGCCTCTGTTGGTAGACTTTGTATGTCCAGACATGCTTTATTGAATCTTTCCATGTAACTGCGGAGACTTTCCTGATCTCCTTGCTTGATTTCTAATAGACTTGGGGCGTGCTTAGCTTTGTCTTTTTGGATGGAGAATCTGGCCAGAAACTTCTTGGCTAAGTCGTCGAAGCTTGAGATGGACCTAGGGGGTAGATTGTCGAACCATTTAATTGCTGTCTTTGTTAAAGTACTTGGGAAGGCTTTGCAGCGAACTGCATCTGAGGCGTCGGTGAGGTACATTCTACTTCTGAAATTACTGAGATGATGGCCGGGATCTGCTGTGCCATCGTATAAAGTCATGTCGGGAAGTTTGAAGTCCTTTGGAATTTTGGTCCTCATGATCTCTTTGGTGAATGGGTCTTGGTCCTTACGGGAGTCATCTTCGTGACCGGATTGGGTATTTTTGGCCTTGAGATCTGTTTCAAGTTTTAGGAGTTTGTCCTCTAACTCACGGCGTCGCCTAACTTCCCTTCGTAAGTCTCTCTCAGCTTCTCGTTGATGCTCCACTTCTTTTTCGAGCTGTTTTAAGCGATCTTGAAGTGCCTCCATGGCTCCCGTATTTGGTGAATTCTTGTCATTGTTAGGTTGAGGAATATCTTTTGGTGTGATGTTCGCGTTTTTGTACGTCGTCCGGTCTTCTAGATCAGAGTCATGATCGTTGTCATAGTCGTCCGCCATGGTGATGGGATGACTTCCAGGTTCCCCGGAAACGGCGCCAATGTTCCGAGGGTTACCTGAAACTGTAGGTCGATCTCGGACGAGATCTTCTGTGCTGGTTGGAGGCGACGTGTCCGGCTTGTGGATGGTGGCCGGGGCTGTCGTGTCCAATTTGTTGGACTAGCTGGTTGCTGATCCTTTATCACCGGAGGGTGGTGGTACCTGCAAGGGACTCCGATGCTTAAGTTAGCAAGGGTATTAAGTAGGTTTTTAGTAGAATCAAAGTATGAGTTATACCTGGGTGCTCCAGTGTATTTATAATAGTAGAGGATAACCTTTCTGGGGATAAGGTAGTTATCTTATCTTGTCTTATCTTTGAATGAAGTCATCTTATCTTCAAGGGGAACCGCCCTTATCTCTATAGACTTGGGCTGCCTTTGGATTTGGGTCGTGTTCCTCTATCTGGGCCCTTTATTGGGCTTTCCTGGTAATTTGGCCGAGCTCTTTGAGAAGAGGTCGGATAGTCTGACCTGAAGAGGTCGGTCGCCTTGTCACTAAACATCTCGGCTTGGACAGCTCAACCCAAGGTATGAATAGTAACCAATAGAGTTAGGGTTTAGGGTTTCATTGCACTATGATATGATTTTTTTTATGTGGAGAGGTGCTAATATTTTAAGAAAATTGCATAAATGAGTATATATATATATATATATATATATATATATATATATATATATATATATATATATATATATATTGTGTATTCTTTTGTGGATTTTTTTATATTAAGTTTTATCATCAGTTATTTTTTGGAGTAGGATTCAAAATTTGAAGTGACTTTGATTTCAATAAAATGAAAGAAAATTATGTGTTGGCTTGCAGAAAAAATTGTATTCACTAAAATTATGATTTTCACCTTTGAATATAACATATATTAAATATTTTGTATCTTTTATTTCTACAAAGTTAAATGATACGTATAGAAATAATTAATTATGAAATACCCATACACTGGGGTTTTGAACTCCAAAGTAATTACCATAGAGTATTTTGTACGCTTGTCGTGTTATTAATAAAAAATAAGTAAAAATATTTTTAGTCTAGCTATATATCCAAGTGTTTTTGGCAACCAAGTCCAACAAAGTTAGTCCAACCTCAACAAAAACCACTTTCATCACACCAGTGTGTATCACACACGCGTTTCAATAATGCAACTTCTTTGTCTTCATCTTCTCCTTCTCCTTCTCCGTTTCCTCCTCCTCCTCCTCCTCCTCCTCCTCCTCCTCCTCCTCCTCCTCCTCCTCCTCCTCCTCCTCATTCTTTCAAATTCGCGCACGTAGGTTCTTCTTCTTCTTCTTCTTCTTCTTCTTCTTCTTCTTCTTCTTCTTCTTCTTCTTCTTCTTCTTCTTCTTCTTCTTCTTCTTCTTCTCTGATGCTGTGTCTTCTTCTTTTTTTTCTTTTTCGTTATCCTTCTCTTTCGTTATTGTCATCACCAACAACACCAATATTTTGTTATCTTTATTGATTCTGTTTCTCTGTGGTGACATCATTAAATAATTTCGAAACCAAAAAATATTATCAAAACGAAATGATTGTATAATACCAAATGAACCGAACATTGTCCATTATATAAATTCAAATTCAAAAACACTTGCATCTCGAATGAACCGAAAATATAATCAAAACAAAACCATTGTATAATATCAAATGAACCAAAAATTTTCCATTATAAAAATTCGAATTTAGAAACACCTGCATCTCAAATGAATCGAAAATATTATCAAAATAAAATCATTGTATAATACGAAATGAACTAAAAAACTTGTATTATATAAATTCAAATTCAAAAACACCTGTGATGAGCGGATAATTTATACGCTTTTTGGCATTATTTTTAGGTAGTTTTTAGTATATTTTAGTCAATTTTTAATTATGTTTTTATTAGTTTTTAAATAAAAATCATATTTCTGGACTTTACTATGAGTTTGTGTATTTTTCTGTGATTTCAGGTATTTTCTGGCTGAAATTGAGGGACCTGAGCAAAAATCTGATTCAGAGGCTGAAAAAGGACTGCAGATGCTGTTGGATTCTGACCTCCCTGCACTCGAAGTGGATTTTCTGGAGCTACAAATACCCAATTGGTGCGCTCTTAATTGCGCTGGAAAGTAGACATCCTGAACTTTCCAGTAATATATAATAGTTCATACTTTGCCTGAGATTTGATGGCCCAAATCGGCGTTCCAAGTCAGCATAAAAATTCTGGCGTCAAAACGCCAGAACTGGCATAAAAGCTGGAGTTAAACTCCAGTAAAAGTCTCTACACATGAAAGCTTCAATGCTCAGTCCAAGCACACACCAAGTGGGCCCGGAAGAAGATTTTTGCATTAATTACCTATTTCTGTAAACCCTAGGCTACTAGTTTTCTATAAATAGGACATTTTGCTATTGTATTTTCATACTTTTGATCTTGGAAAACTTTTCATCTTTGGGAGGCCATGCCTAGACCCTCTTGTTCTTATGTATTTTCAACGGTGGAGTTTCTACACACCATAGATTAAGGTGTGGAGCTCTGCTGTTCTTTATGAATTAATGCAAAGTACTACTGTTTTCTATTCAATTCACGCCTACTTCTTCTCTAAGATATACACTCGTTCTTCAACTTGATGAATGTGATGATCCGTGACACTCATCATCATTCTCACCTATGAACGCGTGCCTGACAACCACTTCCGTTCTACATGCAAACAAGCTTGAATGTGTATCTCTTGGGTTTCTAATCTAAGATTAGAACCTTCGTGGTATAGGCTAGAATTATTGGCGACCATTCCTGAGATCCGAAAAGTCTAAACCTTGTCTGTGGAATTCCGAGTAGGATCTGGGAAGGGATGACTGTGACGAGTTTCAAACTCGCGAGTGTTGGGCGTAGTGACAGACGCAAAAGGATCAATAGATCCTATTCCAACATGATCGAGAATCGACAGATGATTAGCCGTGCGGTGACAGCACATTTGGACCATTTTCACTGAGAGGATGGGAGGTAGCCATTGACAACAGTGAAACCCAACATAAAGCTTGCCATGGAAGGGAGTTTGAATGATTGGATGAAGACAATAGGAAAGCAGAGGTTCAGAAGGAATAAAGCATCTTCATACGCTTATCTGAAATTCTCACAAACGAATTATATAAGTATCTCTATCCTATTTTATATTTTATTCATCTTTTAATTATCAATTCTCCATAACCATTTGAATCTGCCTGACTGAGATTTACAAGATGACCATAGCTTACTTCAAGCCGACAATCTCCGTGGGATCGACCCTTACTCACGTAAGGTTTATTACTTGGATGACCCAGTACACTTGCTGGTTAGTTGTGCGAAGTTATGACAAAGAGTTGAGATTACAATTGTGCGTACCAAGTTGTTGGCGCCATTGATGATCACAATTTTGTGCACCAAGTTTATGGCGCCGTTGCCGGGGATTGTTCGAGTTTGGACAACTGACGGTTCATCTTGTTGCTTAGATTAGGTAACTTTATTTGATTTTTATTCTTCATAATTTTTAAGAATGAATTCTAGAGTTTCAGATGATGTTTTTATCATCACAAAAGCTGATTGATTCTCATCAATTTGGCTGTTGTATGTAATGACCTGCTGAAGCTTGGCTAGCCATGTCTAATCTTTTTAGACTGAAGGTTTAGACTAACATTACATGATTCCTGGAATTCTTATTAAAAATTTTGAAATCCTTATTTTTCTTTTTCTAAAATAATTTTCGAAAAATCCAAAAAAAAATTTATAAAATCATAAAACCAAAAATAATTGTGTGTTTCTTGTTTGAGTTTAGTGTCTATTTTAAGTTTGGTGTCCTGCATATTTTTAATTCTCTTGCATTTTTTTCGAATATATGCATCATGTTCTTCATCAATCTTCAAGTTGTTCTTGGTGATTTCCTTGCTCTGATCTTTAATTCTCTTGTTTTGTGTGTTTTGTTGTTTTTCATATGCATTCTCAATTTGTTAATGTCTCTAATATAAAAATTTCTAAGTTTGGTGTCTTGCATGCATTGTTTATTTGATCTTAGTTTTTCATGATTAGTTGCATTTTGATTATTTGTCATCATTGAAAAATTCAAAAAAGTTTTCAAAATTATATCTTTTCAAGTTAATAATACAGAGAATTGAAGATTCAGAACATACAGCAGAGGAATTACACAGAAAAAGCTGGGCGTTCAAAACGCCCAGTGAGGAAGGAAAACTGGCGTTTAAACGCCAGCCAGGGTACCTGGCTGGGCGTCAAACGCCCAAAAGGGTAGTATTTTGGGTGTTAAACGCCAGAATGGATACCATTCTGGGCGTTTAACGCCAGGATGGCACAAGAGGGAAGATTTTGTTTTCAATTCAAATCTTTTTCAAACTTTCATAATTTTTCAAAATCAAATCTTTTTCAAATCATATCTTTTCAATCATATCTTTTCAAAATCAATTTCTTTCCATTTTTTATTTTTTTTACTATTTTCGAAAATCCTTGCTAACAATTAGTGATTTGATTCAAAAAATTTCTTCCTTGTTAAGAAAGGTTCAATAATTGAATTTTAGAATCATATCTTTTAAATTTCTTGTGAGCCAAGTCATTAATTTTAAAAATCAAATCTTTTTAATAGTTTGTCAATCATATCTTTTTAAAACCATATTTTCTCAATCATATCTTCTCAACCACATCTTTTTCAAAAAAATGATTTTCAATCATATCTTTTTTATTTCTAATTTCAAAATCTTTTTCAAAATCACTTAACTACTTTCTCAATTTTAGTTTTCGAAAATCATCAACCAAAATTTCAAAATATCTTTTAATTAAAAACATTTAATTTTGAAAATTCTCCCCCCCCCCCCCCTTCTCACATGTTTCTATTTAAGGGACCAGGACTCTTCCTCAATGTGCAATTCGGACTCCCTCTCTCTATAAGTTCGAATTCTCTCCTTTCTACCTCCTCCTTCTATTCTTTTTTTCCTCTGACATCTCAAGGAATCTCTATACTGTGACATAGAGAATTCCATACTTTCTTCTCCTCTCTTTCATATGAGCAGGAGCAAGGACAAAGGCATTCTTGTTGAAGCTGATCCTGAACCTGAAAGGACCTTGAAGAGAAAGCTAAGAGAAACTAAAGCACAACTCTCTATAGAGGACCTAACAGAAATTTTCAAATAAGAAGAAGCCATGGAAGCCGAAAACAACAACAATGCCAACAATGCAAAGAAGGTGCTTGGTGACTTTACTGCACCTACTCCCGACTTCTATGGGAGAAGCATCTCAATCCCTGCCATTGGAGCAAACAACTTTGAGCTTAAGCCTCAATTAGTTTCTCTAATGCAACAGAATTTCAAGTTTCATGGACTTCCATTGGAAGATCCTCATCAGTTTTTAGCTGAATTCTTGCAAATCTGTGACACTGTCAAGACCAATGGGGTTGATCCCGAGGTCTACAAGCTTATGCTTTTTCCCTTTGCTGTAAGAGACAGAGCTAGAATATGGTTGGATTCACAACCTAAGGAAAGCCTGAACTCTTGGGAAAAGCTGGTCAATGCCTTCTTGGCAAAATTCTTTCCACCTCAAAAATTGAGTAAGCTTAGAGTGGAAGTCCAGACCTTCAGACAGAAGGAAGGTGAATCCCTCTATGAAGCTTGGAAAAGATACAAGAAATTGATCAAAAGGTGTCCTTCTAACATGCTTTCAGAATGGAGCATCATAGGTATCTTCTATGATGATCTGTCTGAACTGTCCAAGATGTCATTAGACAGCTCTACTAGAGGATCTCTTCATCTGAAGAAGATGCCTGCAGAAGCTCAGGAACTCATTGAGATGGTTGCAAATAACCAATTCATGTACACTTCTAAAAGGAATCTTGTGAATAATGGGACAAATCAGAAGAAAGGAGTTCTTGAGATTGATACTCTGAATGCCATATTGGCTCAGAATAAAATATTGACTCAGCAAGTCAATATGATTTCTCAGAGTCTGTCTGGAATGCAAGCAGTAACAGGCAGTACCAAGGAAGCTTCATCTGAAGAAGAAGCTTATGATCCTGAGAACCCAGCAATGGAAGAGGTGAATTACATGGGAGAACCCTATGGAAACACCTATAATCATTCATGGAGAAATCATCCAAATCTCTCATGGAAGGACCAACAGAGGCCTCAACAAGGCTTCAACAACAGTAATGGTGGAAGAAATAGGTTTAGCAATAGCAAGCCTTTTCCATCATCTTCTCAGCAACAGACAGAGAATTCTAAGCAGAGCCATTCTGACTTAGAAACCATAGTCTCTTATCTAATTAAAACCACTCAAAGTTTCATGACTGAAACAAGATCCTCCATTAGAAATTTGGAGGCACAAGTGGGTCAGCTGAGTAAGAAAATTACTGAACTCCCTCCTAGTACTCTCCCAAGCAATACAGAAGAGAATCCAAAAAGAGAGTGCAAGGCCATCAGCATTACCCACACGGCCAAACTTGGAGAGGAGGAAGAGGCAGTGATTTCCACTGAGGAAGACCTCAATGGATGTCCACTGGCCTCCAAGGAGTTCCCTAATGAGGAACCATGGGAATTTGAGGCTCACACTGAGACCATAGAGATTCTATTGAACCTACTTCTGCCATTCATGAGCTCTGATGAGTATTCTTCCTCTAAAGAGGATGAAGATGTTACTGAAGAGCAAGTTGCTAAGTACCTTGGAGCAATCATGCAGTTAAATGACAAGTTATTTGGTAATGAGACTTGGGAGGATGAACCCCCCTTGCTCACCAAAGAACTGGATGACTTGACTAGGCAGAGATTACCTCAAAAGAGACAGGATCCAGGAAAGTTCTCAATACCTTGTACCATAGGCACCATGACCTTTGAGAAGGTTCTGTGTGACCTAGGGTCAAGAATAAACCTCATGCCTCTCTCTGTAATGGAGAAGATAGGGATCATTGAGGTACAAGCTGCAAGAATCTCACTAGAGATGGCAGACAATTCAAGGAAACAGGCTTATGGACTTGTAGAGGATGTCTTGGTAAAGGTTGAAGGCCACTACATCCCTACTGATTTCATAATCCTAGACACTGGGAAGTGTATGGATGAATCCATCATCCTTGACAGACCCTTCCTAGCCACAGCAAAAGCTGTGATTAATGTTGACAGAGGAGAATTAGTCCTTCAAGTGAATGAGGACTCCCTTGTGTTTAAAGCTCAAGGATTTCCCTCTGTAGTCATGGAGAGGAAGCATGAAAAGCTTTTCTCAATGCAGAGTCAAACAGAGCCCCCACATTCAAACTCTAAGTTTGGTGTTGGGAGGCCATCATCATGCTCTGAGTATCTGTGAGGCTCCATAAGAGCCCACTGTCAAGCTATTGACATTAAAGAAGCGCTTGTTGGGAGGCAATCCAATTTTATTTAATCATATCTATTTATTTTTCTTTGTTATTTTATGTTTTTTGTAGGTTGATGATCATGTGAAGTCACAAAAACAACTGAAAAAGCAAAAACAGAATGAAAAACAGTATTAAAAATAGCACACCCTGGAGGAGAAGCTTACTGGTGTTTAAATGCCAGTAAGGGTACCAGAATAGGCGTTAAACGCCCAGTCTGGTACCATTATGGGCGTTTAACGCCAGAAATGGCCACAGAGCTGGCGTTTAACGCCAGAAAAGGGCACAGAGCTGGTGTTAAACGCCAGAAAGGGGAGAAAAGCTGGCGTTAAACGCCAGAAATGAGCAGTAACCAGGCGTTTAATGCCAGGATTGGCACAGGAAAGGGCGTTTACACGCCAACATGGTGCAGGGATGAGAAATCCTTGACACCTCAGGATCTGTGGACCCCACAGGATCCCCACCTACCTCATCTCTCTCTCTTCTTCACACCTTCCCATAACACCCTTCCCCAAATACCCTTCACCAATCACCTCAATTCCTCTTCCCCAAAAACCCCTCACCTATCAAAACCTACCCTCTTCTCTATAATCTCTTCACCAATCCACATCCATCCATCATAAAACCCCACCTACCTCACCTTTCAAATTCAAACCACTTTCCCTCCCAAACCCACCCATACATGGCCGAACCCTACCCCTCTCCCCACTCCTATATAAACCCATCTTCACTCATTCATTTTCACACATCATACACACCACTAATCCCCCTTGGCCGAACCACAAAACCCCCCTCCATCTCCTCTATTTCTTCTTCTTCTACTCTTTTTTTTCTTCTTTTGCTGGAGGACGAGCAAACCTTCTAAGTTTGGTGTGGTAAAAGCGTTGCTTTTTATTTTTCCATAACCATTTATGGCACCAAAGGCCGGAGAAACCTCAAGAAAGAGGAAAGGGAAGGCAAAAGCTTCCACCTCCGAGTCATGGGAGATGGAGAGATTCATCTCAAAGATCCATCAAGACCACTTCTATGAAGTTGTGGCCAAGAAGAAGGTGATCCCCGAGGTCCCTTTCAAACTCAAAAAGGGTGAATATCCGGAGATCTGACATGAGATTCGAAGAAGAGGTTGGGAAGTTCTCACCAACCCCATTCAACAAGTCGGAATCTTAATGGTTCAAGAGTTTTATGCCAATGCATGGATCACCAAGAACCATGATCAAAGTGTGAACCCGGACCCAAAGAATTGGCTTACAATGGTCCGAGGGAGATGCTTAGACTTTAGTCCAGAAAATGTAAGGTTGGCATTCAATTTGCCCATGATGCAAGGAGATGCACGCCCCTACACTAGAAGGGTCAACTTTGATCAAAGGTTGGACCAAGTCCTCATAGACATTTGTGAAGAGGGCGCTCAATGGAAGAAAGATTCAAGAGGGAAGCCGATTCAACTAAGAAGGCATGACCTCAAGCCCGTGGCTAGGGGATGGTTGGAGTTCATCCAACGCTCAATCATTCCTACTAGCAACCGGTCTGAAGTCACTATAGATCGGGCTATCATGATTGGAGAGGAAGTAGAAGTTCATGAGGTTATATCCCTAGAACTCTACAAGGTGGCGGACAAGTCCTCTACTTTGGCAAGGTTAGCCTTCCCTCATCTCATTTGTCACCTCTGCAATTCAGCTGGAATTGACATAGAGGAAGACACCCTCATTGATGAGGACAAGCCCATCACTAAGAAAAGGATGGAGCAAACAAGAGATCCGACTCATGGACAAGAGCATGAGGAAATTCCTCATCATGAAATTTCTGAGATACCTCAAGGGATGCATTTTTCTTCACAAAACTATTGGGAGCAAATCAACACATCCCTAGGAGAATTAAGTTCCAACATGGGACAACTAAGGGTGGAGCACCAAGAGCATTCCATCCTCCTCTATGAAATTAGAGAAGACCAAAAAGTCATGAGGGAGGAGCAACAAAGGCAAGGAAGAGACATTGAGGAGCTCAAGCACTCCATAAGATCTTCAAGAGGAAGAACAAGCCGCCATCACTAAGGTGGACCCGTTCTTTAATTTCTTTGTTCTTTATTTTCTATTTTTCGAATTTTTATGCTTTATGTTTGTGTCTTTATTACATGGTCGTTAGTATCTTAGTGTCTATGCCTTAAAGTTATGAATGTCCTATGAATCCATCACCTTTCTTAAATAAAAAGTGTTTTTAATTGCAAAAAGAAAAAGAAGTACAAGAATTTCGAATTTTAAAACAGATTAATTATTTTGATGTGGTGGCAATACTTTTTGTTTTCTGAATGAATGCTTGAACAGTGCATATTTTTGAATTTGTTGTTTATGAATGTTAAAATTGTTGGCTCTTGAAAGAATGATGAAAAAGGATAAATGTTATTGGTAATCTGAAAATTCATAAAAATGATTCTTGAAGCAAGAAAAAGCAGTGAATACAAAGCTTGCAGAAAAAAATAAATATGGCGAAAAAAAGATAAGAAAAGAAAAAGCAAGCAAAAAAAGCCAATAGCCCTTTAAACCAAAAGGCAAGGGTAAAATAGAAAGGATCTAAGGCTTTGAGCATCAGTGGATAGGAGGGCCCACAGGAATAAAATCCTAGCCTAAGCGGCTAAACCAAGTTGTCCCTAACCATGTGCTTGTGGCGTGAAGGTGTCAAGCGAAAAGCTTGAGACTGAGCGGTTAAAGTCATGGTCCAAAACAATAAAAGTGTGCTTAAGAGCTCTGGACACCTCTAATTGGGGACTCTAGCAAAGCTGAGTCACAATCTGAAAAGGTTCACCCAGTTATGTGTCTGTGGCATTTATGTATCCGGTGGTAATACTGGAAAACAAAATGCTTAGGGTCACGGCCAAGACTCATACAGTAACTGTGTTCAAGAATCAACATATTGAACTAGGAGAATAAATAACACTATCTAAATTCTGAGTTCCTATAGATGCCAATCATTCTAAACTTCAAAGGATAAAGTGAGATGCCAAAACTATTCAGAAGCAAAAAGCTAATAGCCCCGCTCATCTAATTAAGATTGATCTTCATAGATGTTTTTGGAATTCATTGTATATTCTCTTCTTTTTATCCTATTTGATTTTCGGTTGCTTGGAGACAAGCAACAATTTAAGTTTGGTGTTGTCATGAGCAGATAATTTATACGCTTTTTGGCATTATTTTTAGGTAGTTTTTAGAATATTTTAGTCCATTTTTAATTATGTTTTTATGAGTTTTTAAATAAAAATCACATTTCTGGACTTTACTATGAGTTTGTGTATTTTTCTGTGATTTTAGGTATTTTCTGGCTGAAATTGAGGGACCTGAGCAAAAATCTGATTCAGAGGCTGAAAAAGGACTGCAAATGCTGTTGGATTCTGACCTCCCTGCACTCGAAGTGGATTTTCTGGAGCTACAAAAGCCCAATTGGTGTGCTCTCAATTGCGTTGGAAAGTAGACATCCTGGGCTTTCCAGCAATATATAATATTTCATACTTTGCCCGAGATTTGATGGCCCAAACTAACGTTCCAAGTCAGCATAAAAATTCTGGCGTCAAAACGCCAGAACTGGCATAAAAGCTGGAGTTAAACTCCAAGAAAAGTCTCTACACATGAAAGCTTCAATGCTCAGTCCAAGCACACACCAAGTAGACCCGGAAGAAGATTTCTATATTAATTACCTATTTCTGTAAACCCTAGGCTACTAGTTTTCTATAAATAGGACCTTTTGCTATTGTATTTTCATACTTTTGATCTTGGAAAACTTTTCATCTTTGGGAGCCTGGCCATTCGGCCATGCCTAGACCCTCTTGTTCTTATGTATTTTCAACGGTGGAGTTTCTACACACTATAGATTAAGGTATGGAGCTCTGCTGTTCTTCATGAATTAATGCAAAGTACTACTGTTTTCTATTCAATTCACGCCTACTTCTTCTCTAAGATATACACTCGTTCTTCAACTTGATGAATGTGATGATCCGTGACACTCATCATCATTCTTACCTATGAACGCGTGCCTGACAACCACTTCCGTTCTACATGCAAACAAGCTTGAATGTGTATCTCTTGGGTTTCTAATCTAAGATTAGAACCTTCGTATTATAGGCTAGAATTGTTGGCGGCCATTCCTGAGTTCTGGAAAGTCTAAACTTTGTCTGTGGTATTCCGAGTAGGATTTGGGAAGGGATGACTGTGACGAGCTTCAAACTCGCGAGTGTTGGGCGTAGTGACAGACGCAAAAGGATTAATGGATCCTATTCCAACATGATCGAGAACTGACAGATGATTAGCCGTGTGGTTACAACGCATTTGGACCATTTTCACTGAGAGGATGGGAGGTAGCCATTAACAATGGTGAAATCCAACATAAAGCTTGCCATGGAAGGGAGTATGAATGATTGGATGAAGACAATAGGAAAGCAGAGGTTCAGAAGGAACAAAGCATCTTCGTACGCTTATCTGAAATTCTCACCAATGAATTACATAAGTATCTCTATCCTATTTTATATTTTATTCATCTTTTAATTATCAATTCTCCATAACTATTTGAATCCGCCTGACTGAGATTTACAAGATGACCATAGCTTGCTTCAAGCCGACAATCTCCATGGGATCGACCCTTACTCACGTAAGGTTTATTACTTGGACGACCCAGTACACTTGCTGGTTAGTTGTGCGAAGTTGTGACAAAGAGTTGAGATTACAATTGTGTGTACCAAGTTGTTGGCGCCATTGATGATCACAATTTCGTGCACCAACCTGCGTCTCGAATAAACCGAAAATATTATCAAAATAAAACCGTTGTATAATACCAAATGAACCAAAAATGATGTTCATAAATAATTGGATTTCGCGATTGCATTCTATTCCATTCAATTCAAAATTGAATAATCTAAACCTTGTCCACTTGATTCGATTCAAAAGAAAAATCCAAATCACTCTCATTCAACTTATTTGAACTTCAATCATTCATTGTTTTGAACACTATGATCTATTTCTGCCTGATCTATTTTAAATTCTTGCATCTGCTTTATTAGTAATTCGATTCAAATTTGAACAAATGTTAAAAAATTACTTAAAAATAAAAGAAGAAGACGCAATACTGGGGAAGAAGAAGAAGAAGAAGAAGAAGAAGAAGAAGAAGAAGAAGAAGAAGAAAGACGAGGAGGAGGAGAAAGAGAAAGAGACAGAGGAAGAGAAGAAAATGGAGAAGGAGGCGCGTGTGATTTGAAAAGTTGGTGTAACAACTTGGTTAGACTTGGTTAAGTATTTTGCTTGGATGTAGAACTTTATTCTAATAGTTTTATATATTTATAAGTTGGTTTCAATGTTAACTAAGTTCCTTTAGTAGCATGTAATAATTCAGTAAAATTATGTGATCAGGAGAATAAAATTTTAATATTAAGTATAATATATTAAGCACATAAAATATTCGATGTTATTATTGCATATTTTTTTGTGGTATATAAGTTAAGTACGGGTGCAAATGACTCGAACTAGATCGATGTAAGTTATGATGAAATTTGAGTCATACTGAATTTGTGTTGGGTAGAACAATTTAATATTTTGTTGTATTTACTCGACCAATTGGAGAACGATGTGAGAAAATTTAGTTATTCGAATTCCACATGGTATTAAATCACTAAGTATGACGGATGAAAAAGTTGCATATTTTAGGATCACATCATGTCTAATTATAGTAGGTAACACAATTTACTGGTGCCATAATTTACACAAAAAGAAGATGTCCAATATGTGACAAAAAATTATTTAGACCAATCACATAATATTGGCATTAGTCAAAAATAAAACAAACCTTAAGATATCGAGGCCAGAGGTTGATTGGTATCTTTGAAGGAAATAAGGCTCATCGAAAAGGATCTATCGATAAGAAAGACGGGTTTGATCAACAAGACTGATCGAAAAAGATAAGGTAATCGAAATGGTGAGGAAGTTGACAAATGAAGATAATTGATGACAGTTATGGCATTAATCAAACGAAAAAAAATACTTATATTTTTTATATTTATATGTTTTATATTTTTTGAAACAACAAATTTTCACTTTTGTACAATTAAATAGGTGATAATTTTTCTAATTTGTATACTATCTATTAATTTTTTTATATATTAAATAATTATGATAATAATATAATTATATTAAAATCAGCTAGCATATTATGGTTTAGTCTTAGATTTAACAAAATATATTTTTAGTAAATTATATATGATGAAAAATATTTTGTAAAAGACATTTCTACACCAATTTTTTTAGTATATATATATATATAAAGTGTGGTCAGATTAAAGAATAAAAAATTTAACTAGCAAAATAAAAAAAATTTAAAAATAATAAAAAATAAAATATGATCTGATTTTATGCTTTTTAATTATTACTGAAATAATTGGATGATATTAAATATAATAAATATTTAATTAGAAATATTATATATACAAAACTATAAATATTAAATTTAAAACATATTTTTAACAAAGTAGTTAGTTAATAGATTTTGAATATAATAATCTAATTATTTGACAAATAATATAAAATAAAGGACAAGTTACCTAAATAAAACAATTGGAATCCATATTTACCATTCTATATAAACCGCTACAGGGTATAGCGCTTTCCAAACTTCACGTAATCCACTAGAGGCACCTTTACGTAGAAAAATGAGTTGGGCAGAAACCGCTAGAGGCTGAAGAAGATGCCAAACTACATAAACTATGGCTGACTATGGCGGTTTATGAAGAAACAATGGGTAGCGTAATCCTAACACCTTGTAGTAGATTGTGTATACGTAAAGATTATCTCTATTTTTGTAACAATTATGCATAGAAAGAAATTAATAATAGAATAAAATACGTATAAAAAATATACTTCAAATTATTTTTTAAAAATATTACAAATTATTTTCATTACCTTTTGGGAGTGTTTAAGGAAAGAATTTAACTTTTATGTTCTGTGAATATAAAAGAAATTTACAACTATAATCAATCGTACATAGTCATGTAAAAGAATGGATAAGTTTAATTGAATAATAGTAAAAATCTTAATTTTTTATTCATTTCATTCTATTATTCATTTTATTATTCAATCTCATCATATTATTCATTTTATTCCATGCATAATTATTACAGAAATACAGATAATCTCAACGTATACATAATCTGCTACAGGGTGTCAGGGATTACACTACCCATTGTTTCCTCATAACCCTTATAGTTAGCAGCAGTTTATGTAGTTTGGCATCTCCTTCAGAAACCGCTACCGCCTCTAGCAGTTTCTGCTCAGTTAGCTTTTCCACGTAAACCGTGAGTGCCTCTAGTAGATTACATTAAGTTTGGAAACCGCTACACCCTGTAGCGATTTATATAGAATAAAAAAAATTGCATACACGTATGTTGTTTTACAGAGTTGTAATCGGATAAAATATGGGTTCCAATCATTTTATTTAGGTAAGTTACCCTAAAATAAAATGTATGTTTACATTTTAATGTTGCAGTTTACAATATTTTTTTAGTATAATTTTTAATGTTATAAAAATTTTGTTGCATAATAATTTTTTAATGAATAAAAATATTTATATTTTTTGTATTTATATATTTTATATTTATTTATGTAAAAATAAAAGATTATGTTGTCATCTAAAATATTGTATATTAAAAGATATTTAATTTATGTAGTAGGATATTTTATTTTTATTAGAATCTATCAATGCTTTTCGTTGTATATTAACCTTTACTTTTATTTAATAAAATGAAATATTGTATATAAATATAATGAATGTAATACATGTGTAATACATATTTGTGACTCGTAATCAGCATTAAGTTTACAATATAATTATATAAAAATATCATGAATGTAAGTTTATATTTATTATCAAAATTTTATATAGAAGCATGTTAAATGATTTCACATTTATAATTAAATATTTAACTTGTTTAGTATAGTTAATAATGTTTGAGGTCGAAACCATTCATTTATTAAATATGAAATCTCATTTCAAAATTATATTCATATAATCAAAATTTTAAATGCAAGCGTGTAACATGAGTTCACATTCATTTATTTTTCTGTTGACCCTTTGTTCCCTAAACTATTTATTATTAATTGCACATGTATCAACCATTAAATAAAGTTTCAGTTATGCTTTCTCGAGATGCTGACGCGTGGGTATTCAATTATGAAATGGACGGTGACAGTGTAACAAGTGAGTGAGGCAAGACATTTTGTCCACTAGAACCACACTCATCTTCACTTGGATTCATTTTTGAAATCTAAAAAGGAATTGCATACACAAAGAGGAGGAGGGTGAGAAATATCTGCATGGCTCTTCATGCAAAGGGTGAGTGTTACGTTGTATTTAGGGGAAGGACACCCGGAATATACAACACCTAGGAGGCGACAGAGCCACAGGTGAGCGGGTATCCGAGGAATCTGCATCGCCAGTATCAGAGCTTTAAAGCGGGTTGGAGAGCATGGGTTGATTAGATGCACAGGCAATGTGTGGGTGCTTCAAACAATGGCCAAGGTCTTCAACTTTTGTCACTTGCGGAAAGGGTTCCAGTTAGTGTTGCCTCGGGTTCGGCCGGTGCAAGCGACCCCCGTCTTCATCATGCCAGATACTTCACAGCAGACGCGAAGAGTGGTGGACCGTATCGTAGTTTTAACTCATCCTCACATCAAGTGTCACTAGAGACACATGCCACTTCCCCCAATGAAAGTGAATACCACCTCCCAGGTTCAGATGGTATGTCCTTTTTCAGATACGGTTGCCCTTTTTCGACTTTAGACTGTGATTAAAGAAATTGGGTTTATTTCTGAGTAACAGATCGTTCATTGTGGTGTTGTATTAGAGCAGCAAGTGCCATTGTGCGGCTTTAACATGCAGTCACCAGGCTAGAGGGGCGTGTGTCTCAGCTAGAGGTGGAAAACAGGGAGCTCTTAATGCAATTAGCAGAGACAATAGATCAGATATCAAATTTGTTCAAGTCAAAGTATCACAGCAAGTAACAATTTGTCCTGAAAATCAGCTGATTCCTGTGTATGCTATTTTGGGCGATTCATAAGTATTTGAGTAGTGAAAGCAATGCACATAGCTCTGGCGATATGAGTTTTTTTTTTTTTTTGTCTCGTGGTTGTGTTGTGTTTTTTGTTTTGTGTTTAGAGCTTATGGATATCATATTGTGTGTTTAACTGCATTGTTGTATTGATGGAAACAGGTATTGTTAAGAAGGAATAAAATGGATCTCCTTAACCTTCATAACCTATTTGGTTCATTGATTCATTGTTGATTTTCTTGAATAATGCCGATGCAACCGAGGAATTATTGTTTATAAAATCTTTTTGTGCTCAGATCGGCCAAGCATCCTCCATTGTATTTTTAGGCTAATTTGAATAAGAACTCCCATTTTAAATAAATTAGTTACATGGATTAGTCGAAAATTTGAATTCTTGATGGTTTTGTTTTTGCCGCATTAACCCGTAACTTAAATGAAGTTGATGTTGATACCATGTTTTTCTCTAGAAAGACAATGTAGGGTTAACAAAATAGTCGTTGCCAAGAAAGTTTTGCAAAAAAGCTAATCAAAATTTTCACCAATGATGCGTGTAATTTGAATTTGTAGGTAATTGGTGATCTAACTTTGGTAGTGGTCTAGAGTATCCATGAAGATAAGGTTCCATAAAAATTGTGTAGGAAAGAACTCATGGAAGCGTGCAAATTGTATTTGAATGATTGATGGCTACATCATTAGTCATTTCACCTGGAAAAATGTGGATGAAAAGGGTGATGTGACACCGAATCGTGACATATTCAACTACTCCAAGGATGATGCTGGTTCAACTAGGGTAAGTGTTTAAAACCATTCAATAGGCTAAGGGAATATTCTCTCACAAATTCAAGTAGGTCAAAAAATACCGTATCGTGTGGGTAATCTTTATTCTGAATTAGCATTTCTAAATTTGTTAACACTATCAACTCCCTAATATCCCTTATAAGAGAGGCACCGATGACGAGGGAAAGCTACTCTCACCCATGCTTACTGACAACAAAATTTGTTTTTGACAGCTTATGATGAGGTTTAAGTGGAGCTATGTGTGCAGACCACTCCACTAAGGCACTTAGCGATGGGTGGGAGGATCACCTGCCCCAACGTTAAAAGGAAGTAGAGTTGACTCTTGCTCTCTCTACAACTTTGATGCCCTATATTGTTTTACAAATTAATCTCTATCGACAAAGTGTTATAATTTATGGTATCTGCTACTACGGAGATGGAAACAGAGGTGGCGGAGGATATGGACGAACAAGGAGGCAACATTCTGAATCCGGATGGGGAAAATGACGGTGAGCATAATGGAGGTAGGGTTAACAACGAGGATAAGCCAAAAGGAGCGGCCGAACATGCAACCGATAATATGGATCACGACTCCAGAGATTCGAAGGGAGAGAGGTACGAGATATAGATTTCTTTTTTTTTTTGGCTTAAAATCATGTTTCACCTTGATGTTCAACTTACAAGCGATGACGTCTAGTGGTCAGGCTGCATGTGTCACTGCTGCCCTCGTCCAGCTGAATGGCACGATGAAGAAGCTCAGCCAAAACTTGTTGAAGGTACTAGATGTAAGTGCAAATTGTATTTGCATTCATAAGATATGTCTTCGGTGCCTATTGGACCGACCATGGAGTGAGGTTTATTTTTCCCAAGGTTATAAAAGTGTTTTTTTTTCATGTTCACAGATCCACAGGAAGGATGCCGATCAAGTGGGAAGCATAGTAGAGGACATACGGAGGGGGTTGGCTTTAGTCGAGGCTTGTATGGAAAGCTTTGTCCGATCCAATGACGGTGATGGGTCAAACATACCAACGGCCGCTGCTGGAATAACTCTAACCCGCAAAAAGAGCATTGTTTTAGAGCGCACACAAACACCGCCACCACCCAAAATGGGTGTGATGCTCGAAGCAAACTCCGCACCTGGCTCTAGCAACATGGTGCCTGTTCCCGTTGATGAGGACCAACACTAATTCCCAATCCTACTTGGAGTGTGGTCGGACGATACTATAATGCTGGGCTCCATGATCCAGTTGGATGTAGCCAAATCAATGCATCCCCCCATGACAACCAGGAGCACTTTGGGGTTGGGTTGCTCTTGGGTTGACCCACATGATAACAATCTGGCCAAACTAAAGGGAACTCAGTTTGCAGTAACGGTCTTTAACTTAATCATCTTTTATGGAAAACATGTGTCCAGTTAAGCTTGTTTGCATCATTAGTGGTTAACTTATGATTCTTCCATTTCTTTGGTTAGGCGAGAATTGGAGATGGCATTGTGAGTTCCGGAAGTCCAGCTCGAGGCTACCATAACCCAAGCAAGATCCCGAAGTTACCCTTTTTAACTCCGGAAGAGATGAAGAAATATGGGAAGATGAGAAGGGCACCCCGTGAGAGCCCATCTCAGGTGTCATCTACAACAATTGGTGTGACGTTCCCTTCTGTAAGTTATTTTTGAATTTGTTTGTCATGTTATCATTGCGGAACAATTTTGATTATATCCCCAAATGTCGGATAACCAATTCTAGTATATAATATAGTTTATTCGTGCGAAGTTCAAGATCAACAAAGGTATGAAATATTCTATCGAGGAAGCCCAATCCGTTGCCTACATATTTGGGGAATCCATGAACCCTAGTGAAACATTGTTCAAGAGAGGTGACATGAAGCTACACAGGAAAGATTTCTACTGCCTGTAGCCGGGACACGAACCATTTGCATATGTAATGCAGCTCATGGCATACAAAACATCATGGACCCAGTCATATCTTGAACAGCAAACTATGTGGTCACTCCCGCTACACTTCTCGGTGAGCATCCTGACCTGGTGGTTGGCTATGTTTATCAAGTTATGTTTTTAACCAATGTTGTTTTCTTCTAATGTTGTTGTCTATTTGATTCTAGGAATTCGTTCTGGATTCGGACATAGATGACTCTCAGGTGGTTGCCTTCTTCTTTCGGGACTAGCTACCAAGACCAGCAGCTCTAAAATATGTAAGAATTTTGCCTTGAAGTTACTCTCCGTGGAAATGTGTGTCAATTTTTTAGCTAGACAAGTATAAATTTTTGTACATTTCTGGCAGATCTATGTCCAAATGGCCGACAAAGTAGATCTCACCGGAGAGGATCACTTCTACCTGGTCATTGTGGACATCAATGGTGGGAAGATGTGGCTTAGGGTTTGCTACGGAACTGATGATTCAGTCATAAGAAGGAAACACGCTGCGAAAGCTGTGGTGAGTTTTTCATACTTGGAACTATATATGGCTTCATAACCTGCATGTTCATGGTAGTTTCCAAATATAACAACGGAATATTCTTTGAAGATTTCAAATGTTGGATATGATCCATGTTGGAATTGCTGGGTTCAAAAAATATACATTTTTTTTGTCTAAAAGGTGTGTCCTGGGTTGGGCCAAAAAGGGGAACCCAACTTAATTAATATGAAGTTAGGGCTACTGTTCAACTTGATTGGGCCCATAGTATGAACCCAATTTAATTACAATAAAGTTGGTCTTACTTCTCAACTGGGTTGGGTCAAGGAAACTGAACCGTAAACTAAGTAACATGCAGTTTCTGTAACTTTTGAAGTGGGTTGGGCCAAATAGAGTGAATACAATCTAATAAAAACACAGTTAATGTTACTTTGCAAAATACGGTTGGGCCAATAAAAAGTAATCCAGTTTAATTAAAATCCATTTTATAAACATGGTTTGGGCCAAAAAAAATTAAGCCAGTTTAATAAACATACAGTTAGTGTTAATTTTGACATATATGGATTCGTTAATGTGCAGACAAGGACTCTGGATTATATTTTGAAGGAGAAATTTTAGGATCTCAATCTCCTGAGCCGCAGGACTGCACTAGCTAAATGGAACCCTGAGTTTGTACTTGGAATCCCTAACATGGGTAACTAGTAAGGCAGTTCTTCTAATAAATAATTGACATGTTTTTGTTGGGTTGTATATTGGCTTTAGCCCCCGATGCTTGTCGTTTTGTTCCAGCTACAAGGACAAGCTGTGGGTGCTCATCTGGCTTCAGATGGAGCAATACTTCACGCTAAATCTGATTGGCCAAAAACGAGTATGTGGCTAGAATCAATATTCCATAGTTACGTATGTATTAAAACCGCTCTTTTTTTTTTTGCAACGGTAACGTAATTGTAATCATGTTTATGACAATGCAGCATAACAATATAGACCTGCTGGCTGATAAAATCTGCATTGACACTATCCTTGGATTTGCGACTGAGAACTTTAACTAGATGGGGGATGAATTTCTCCAGAGAGCTGCCGTTGACTAGAACAGCAAGCGCACCATGGCTGAAGTTCTACCTTGAAGGAAATTCGATGCGTTACATAATACTTATAGCAGCTGATTACATTTTAATGTATTTAAATTTTCGTCATTTTCTTGCATCTAGTCTACTAGGGTGACATATGCTCAGATTAAGTAATGTTAATGCCTGCCATTTTGAATCATGTATTGTAGGCAAGCCCATAACATTGAAGTGTATGCCGTCGGCACTATGAAAGGCAGCAGCTCCATGTCATGGGATGCGAACTCTAGGTAAAGCCATGTTGCATTGAATTTTGCATTGCACATGGTTGTGTTTTTTGCTTAGTATCCACAAACTGAACTGAATCCGCTGGACACAACCCCTCTCCAAACCGCAAAATGCAAGTACTTGGCTACACATTTTTCATTTTGAATGACAATAGTGTAGTTGCGTCCACTGCACCTAGTTGTAATGTTATTGGAATATTACCTAATGAAAGTACCTTAGTCTAATGGGCTTCATCTACATATACAGTTACCATGAAAGCACAATTTATTTACTAGTGTTATACCATATGATTCAGTTACACCCTCGACATGGCATGCAATTTGTGCATCTCATAAACGAGGTCGTAAAGCAAAGATTTTATAGCCTTATATTTAATACTATAATATTAAATGTGTATTAAAAATTTTTTAGATATTCAATTTTACATTAAAAATTACACATAATTTTCCTCCATATTCTAAAAGTAATTCATTAAAGTATATGTTGACAAAGAATCTCATAAATTAAATAACCTCCACACACACATCCAAAATTTTCAATGGCAAACCCAACCCCACCACTTGCGCACAACTCCGTTCTACAAATATAAACCAGGATGGATCCTGCTCTCAATAATACACATCAACAAGTTATGTGTAATTGCACTTGAACGTATATTATTTTCCATTCTAAATCATTACTAATATTTTTACAAATTTAATATTGTAAACTAACATGGTAGTCTTATGCATACAAATAATTAATTACCAGATAAAAAATGGACATCATTTTATATACTTATATATTCCTTTCATACAATTATAAAAAATAAAATTATTAGAATGATCATATGTTTTACCATAAATGACTTTGAGTCACAAGTTGTCATTAGTCACCCAAATATAGAAATTGATTATCGCAGCTAAGTAGCATGCGAGGTCAAACAAAGAAACAAAATGGTGGGATATGAAAATACGCATGAATTCATTAGCAAAATGGAAGTGATGACACAAGTCCATATAACACCACCATTCTATATTGACAGTCAAGTTTGACTTTTCTAAAACAAATATGATTTAAGATGTTGGATACAAATCACATTTGCACACTCATTGACTATAATGCAATCAAAAATTTAAAGCAAAAGTTTTCCCTACTTCAACATGAAAGCATGTCATTGCAAAGAGAGTAGCTGCTAAAATCTTCACACAAGTCCTTACATTTCAAAAAACTCAACTAAGCATCAAAACCCTTACAGATCCTGAATTTGCAAAAGCCAAATCTTCAAATGCGATACTCATCTTCATCAACCTGAAACGCCAAAGAGCACCAGCAAATGGTGGGATTAGTACTTAATTCAACAAGCTAGTTGCCAGACAATAACAAAGAAACCGTTGCTAATCAAACTGGTACATAGTATCATGTCAGACCAAAATAAGAAGCAACACACAACTGCATATAACTTTCCTGTAAAATATAAATGCCACTCACATTCATTTCATCCGTGTAGTTACACTCCTCGGCCGCCGACATGTTCTCCCAATCCTCCATAGCTGCGGCCTTGCCCCTGTGTCTTTCGCTTCCAAAATCTACACAATTCCTGGAGTTATGGGCTATCTTTGCCGCACTTACTGCAGTGTTGCACATGCCGAGTTTTTTCCCTAACAGTAACCCCTCGTCGGCCTCATCCATTATGTCTCACCCGCAACGGATTACGAACAGATACCTTTTCTCCACAATCAGCTATGCCAAGCCTTAACCGATGCTTCTCTCTCAACGCATTACTTTGGTTCCCTATCATGGATTTCAGTTCAGAATAGTCTTCAAAGTACCGGTAGGCCAACTTGATTAATTCTTTTCAATCATTTAGCAAAGCTACGTGCATACTCATGTACGCAACATCAGGAATCTCGCCTACCTGTCTAGATGGGTCCGTTGCAGGTTGCTTGGCCTTCTTCGTCCATCGTTCGTATATGGTCTTCACCGGAAGCTGAGTGATGTTCAGATAAACAAACACCCCCACCATGTGCACACAAAGAATGTCAAATGATTCCATATGCAAGCACAAGCAAGTAAATTCGTCATCCGCCTCGTCCTAAGCAACACTCCAAGACCGATCCTAGCAGTACATGGTGACCTCAAACAGGGAACACGTGCTAGTTTCTTGCAAGAAACAACTCTTACATTGCTGGCCAAAAGGAGGGCCTCCCGGAATAGTTCAAAAACCTCTTTCGTGTATACCGTTGCTGCGTAGCTTTCTAAAGCCTCCAACTTCGACTTAACAATGGGTTGCCCATACACAGATCTATAATCGGCGACTAGCTCTTCTTCTCATGAACTCGAGATAGTGCTGAAAATGCTCAATAAATTCCCATAGATTGTATCCATTACCAATAAAATTCCCAATCTACATGTTTAATGCCTCACATCGAGACGTCGTCTTCATCCCAGCAAAAAAAATTGCCTCTAATATACGCATTAGCTCACATATGCTTGCGTTCATACAAATCTAGTACCCACGAATTTTGTTGCAACCCAAACTCTTCCACAATATCGCTTCATAGGTTCTAAAACTCATCTACCTCAATGTTACCCATCAGGCAAACTCGAAACTTGCGAAGAAACATGGGCCGACGAATACGGGCAGTCACATTTCGTAGTAGGTGTCAGCTGCACAGCCTGTGATGTGCATTTGGAAAAACAGCATTGATTGCATTCTTCATTGCCAAATCTCCATCGGTTAACATCAATTTCAGTTCTTGTCCTTTCATTGCCTCAAGAAATACCCGCAACAACCAAACATAACTTTCCTCTAATTTGTTGCTGAGAATTGCACAACCAAATACAACAGTCTGCATGTGATTATCCAAACCCAAAAATATTACAAGCGGACACTTATACCTATTCCTCCCATAAGTTGCGTCGAACCCCAGAACATCCCCAAACGCACTATAGTCGTGACGGTTACTACCATCACACCAAAATATATTGTGCAGCCTTCTCTCCTCGTCCAATGAGAATTTTCAAAAACATGTTTGTATCACTCGCTCCCACTCTTCTTTGCTTCTCTATTGTTGTAAATGTCTTTAATTTCAAATCTAACTGTCTCAAATTCCCCGCATTAATTGGGTGGCAAATGCACGAAATATGGTTCGCACACGCATCCGAGTTTTTCTCATCGAGTTAATTTGATGCATGTCCCCTTCGTTGATTACTCTATGAAAACGCAACAACCCCCAGAACCTTGCATCTAGAATTTTATGGTTGTGTTCGTCACAAAACTTCTCTACGAACCAACGGCTAGTGCTTTGGTCAACATGAACCTTTATTTGTGCACCGCACCCACATCGTGTAATTGGTCGAGGATCCATTTTCCTTTCTACCCGATGAATGTATTTGGCATCTCTCTCACCTTGTCTCGATCAAAAAAAAAATTGCCATAAAATTTCTCCCTCCGATCCACTCTTTGTGCTTCTTCCAACCTTCGACCTCCGAATAAAGAATCCTTGCATCCGCCCATACTCATTGTAGAAATCATAAACCGTCTGCAAGTCTACAAACTCAAACCTCCGCATCTCCTCATACGTCAAAGAAGAAAAATCTATTCTATCAATCATCACAAGCTCGTGTTGCTGCTCGTAATACTCGCCATATTCCACATCTTCATCCACACCAATTGTCTCACCTATCACAACCTGCCCAGTCAAAACAACAACAATTGTGAGTCCAAATCTTACTAAACATAGACTTCACAACAACTCATTTATCCACTATAAGAAAAGAAAGAAATTAACACAAGTTCACCTGTACTTGGGGTCATTGTTGAATTTGGAGTCTTGGTCGAATGTTCGAAGAGACGGCATAGCTTCCTTCCTTCCCCCCCCCCCCCCAAGCCTGATCCTGTAACAACCACAACACTTCAATGTCCTGCGACATAGGTCACCAACAACATCTCCAGGAATACCCAAAAAAAAAAACCGGGTATCCAAAATGGTCAACAATAAGAACCCTAAACCCCAAAAAAGACCTAGATCGTCGACAACAGTGGCTTCAACCACAAAAAAGGGTCTCAAACATAAACTTGTGCCGAAAGGCCTACCTCATAGACGAGTTCTTCCATGGAGTCCTTGCCTACCTCTGTTTAATTATGGATGACCGAAATGTATTCGAACGGAAAAATTTTTTGCTACTCCATCCGCCTTCGAGAAATGTGCTCGGCACCTTTTGTGACAACTTTGTTTCTCTTCAGATACAAACACCTTGCCTAACTCCGTTTTTAATTAAATTTGAGTTGCACTTCCCAAATTGCAATTAACATTATAATCTCTATACCACATCACCATCAGATAAAACTTAATGCTCAATTACAAAATTTCAAAAGATCCCCAAATTTTTTTACAATTCAAATTTTTAACCAAGTTCTTGAAGGACTAGATACTTTCCCCAACATATAGAAGCTTCCAAGTTTTGTTATGTACTGGACTAACATGTTTGGGTACTCATTATAAATAAACAAAAAGAAAAACACTAATGTCAAATTTGTTACGGATATTTACAGCTAAAAACTTTGCAATAAAGAAAAGAACAAAAGACTAGTACGAACACTAGAATATGAAAACCTATTCATTATTTATCAAATATCAATGTGCATTTTTTACCCTTTACACAAGCAAAAAAGGAAAAATGTGGAAAGTCAGCTTGGACCCCAAAAACAAAAATTATAAGCACAGCTGAACTTTCTAGAGGTTTTCTGACCAAATTGACTATAAAAGACAACAAAAATGAACAAATATTAAGGCAAGCTCACCTAATCCTATAAATATCCCTACCCCTTGAAGATTTTACAATTGAATGCCAACCAAAGAATGAAAAAATTAACTTTACATCAGGGGCATGATGATGCAGGGATACTATAAACAATATGTAAAACCAAAACAAAAGAAATAGGTAAAATGAAAAAAGAATTAAAATTAAAAAAAGAAAAAGAAAAAAAAAGGATTTACAGCCACTACGGCAAGGACCAACAACTGATTTTGTTGCCTGCCTTGACTATGAGACAATTTATAAAATGCATACTAAGCTTCACTTCCTTTTTGCCTACTCATTTAAAAATTGGAAGGCAGGGTTCTCAAGAAGCTCTTCTGCTGGTTTCATGTCTGAGAATTCCTTCTCTTGGAGTGCTGTAGAAAGGTCATCCACTGAGAAGGGAATACTGTCAAAAAAAAAGAAAAAACTAATTGGTAAAACTTGAATCCAATATGAATATTTCATAACATCTTTCTTTTTTCTAATCAATATTTCAACTACCAATTTAAGAAAATGATAATCTACATATTTTATTAAAATATGATGGTGCATGCTATGATAGTTATGGTGTCTTAAAAAGTATTGCTAAAATTAAAGTAACGTTTTTTTACTATTTAACAACGCTTCTTAACTTTAAAAATAAAAAAAAAGTATTACCAAAATGTAAAAGAAGTGTAACTTTAGTTTTAACAACACTTGTGTAGCCACTATAGCCACCATAACCAGCTACCATAGACTCCACCAAATATGATTTGGATTTAATAGTTCAAACCCAAATGTATCCACCTTTTGCACTAGCTAGCTATTCCATGTTATGCTATTAAAGCACCACAAATCATTTTCCATATGCAAGCACTCTCACCTGGAATTGTCATCCAACAAGAAAGAATCACTCTGAGCATTATTCGAATCCTCGGCCATAAGCACCCTCATGCTAGAAAGGACCTGAAGGAAGATTCATGTATAATTGTCAACTGTTTACCTTTTCCTTTAATTTTACAGTTGATCGAAACAGTATAGTGAAATGAAATTACTTACGTCCGGAGAAACACTTCGAGTATTGTAGTTAGCATCCCAGTAAAGTGTACATATTCTATATAGCTGCTGGACACTCATGATCTGATGAAGGAGGGGAGAAAGAAAGAAAAACAGAAGGTATAACACATGAGAAAACATGTACACTTAGAAATGGATTGAGTTTATGGCAAAAAGTGAGGGGCATGAACAGAAGACTATGCTTTAGCCTTCATCCAATTTAACGTTGATAAACAATTGCAATAATAAAAAGAAACTAAATTGAAAAATGAAACATTCCAAGAATTCATCAATTTCAAAATTCTGCTGTACAAAGTAATCAACTATGCTATCAAATTTAGGCCCTTGGGAATATTAACAAATTAATATGCAATATGGAAGCCCCATACACTCGTACAGAAAGCTTGATATCGATAGATACTTACAGGGCATAAATCGTTAATGATTTCATCATAGGAAATCCTGTACTTCTGATGAATAACCTGCTCATAAAATTTGAAACCATTAAAGCGATTCAAGTAGCAAAGATGTAATGGATATTTTGATAATTTTATAGAGAATAACTAGGAAACATAAAATTAATCTCCAGACTGTCTTAAGCATTTGAGTATAAGATACTTGTTATTTGTAATTACTAAATAAAATCACCAATCATAGACGCTAGAACTAGTATTAGTTAGACTATCTAGATTTTTAGAAACAGGCTTGATCATGTATATTTATCAACATATGTCTGAGTAGTTTGAATATGATCTAGAGCTTCTTATAGTAATTTGAAACTCAGAATAAAAGATGTCTTAAAGAACTTTGTTTGAAAATTATTTTCTTAGAACAAATCCAATTAAAAGTATACGTTTTCAACAATGTGTAAATGGAAAATACAACTCAAGAAGAATGAAAATTTAGATTTAGATTTAGATTAGCTTGATCTAGGGGGCAAAAGAAGATCCAGATCCTCTTCGGCATTTAGTTTGATAGAATTTGTCCTATCACTTAACATTATCACGGAAACTTTCAGATTTTGTGAGATGATAAGTATAAACAAAACATGATGCATAATAAACCAACAGCAATTCTCATCATCATGAAAACATTAACAGCTAGCAAAAGTCAATGCGGGTGGTACATTATCAAAGGAAGCGAGAGAAAATTACCAAGAACCCAACTGCCTGTCTGATGTGCTTAAGCTCGTCCCAAGATGAACCTGCATACTGTGAAAATCAGGGAATCAGATTAGACTTCTGAAGATATGTGCATGAATCCAAAAGCCACAAAGTGCATACATATGGACTAAAACTTCAGAACCAACATGAAACAAAATAAACAAAAATAAATTACCTCCTCCTTTGCTTGAGCACACCACAACTCCAATTCTGCTAAACCAGCTTTCACATATTCTCCATTGGTGAATGTGCAACAGTCCCGACGTAGAAGAAGACTGACAATAATTGTTGCAAGCATAGAATAGAATGTTAACCTTACTACATTTTATAAAATTAAGCAAAAACTTTACTTTTGAGTAAAAGAAGCGGCTTACCTGTTGAAGAGTTGAACATTAATATATGAGAATGTTTGGGTGTAGATCTTTTGGATTAGGACTGGAGGCACCTGAAATCCAAACCAATATCATGTTTAATAAATTTAAGGAATAGCATCACAAGCTTAATTGGAGGGAAGTATTGCAGAAAGTTAATAATGTAATTGTTTTGTTTCTTACGAAGTTCTCTTTCAAAGTACATAGGAGGGTGTTGAGGGATTCAATAATACTTTGCCAGTGACCCATGGGAGAATCTTTGCCAAAGGATCGGCCAGACCGTAACACTCCCTTTGATGTTCTTGGGGCCTGTATATCAGCAATATGATTCCATGAGGAATGGGCCCAAATGAGTATGTAACTAAAAAGGAACCTCAGGATCCTATTAAAATTTTCTCGAAAGTATCTCCAAAAGACAGATATAGTATAGAGGGAAAAGCAAAGAGAACAATGTGGGATGTAAGACATCGTCTCCAATTTCACCCATCCATTATTCTTGATTTAGCCTCACTATAGTTCAATAATTGCAGACTGCATTTCGCCCATACCTGTATACATAATGAAAGCAACGATGCCAACTCCTTTTTCAAGTTGTCCCGAAGGATACCATATATTTTTTCTACATAGGCTGTGAGCTGCTGCTTGAACAGCAAAGCAGGGTATTTAGCTTCAACCTTCTTTACAACCTCTAATGCTGGAGCCGGAAGGTTGGCTGAAGAAGGGGACGAGCGAAAACCCTGCAATGTATCAATCAAATAAATCAGACTATCAGAATAATTTAGCATATGAGAAACAATGATTATGTTATTAAGAGCATAAGGAAAACTCATTACCATAGTCATTCTTCCAAAGAGGGATGTTGGATTAGGTGGTTTTTTAACTGGGGTGGTATCACTTGCACCTCCGGACTTCAAACTTTGTTGGAGCAAAAACAATAATGCAGACGTATTTGACAACCAATAGGCCATAAGATCATTGTCATCTTGATTCTGGAAAGTGAAAAACGAATAAGTAAAAACTATTGTTATTCAAATAGCTACAATACTTTATGAAAAGCACCCTAATTGTTGAATAATTGTCTCATTAAAATTAGGATCAGATTATTTAACAGAATAGGTGGTAAAGAGTAATTCACTAACATACAAATAGCTCATAGTCTTAAATAATTGGAAAGATACTTCAACAATTAAACCATGAAAATGGCCCCTGGCAACAGCAGCATCCAATCTTGCATACATATTACTTCTAACACCAAGGGTTAGAAATAGATGCTCATCCACACAAGAATTGAACCATAATAACCCACAATAACCCACTCCCAACTTCAACACAAGCGCCTATTCACTGATAATTGAATATTACATTCCATTTGACTAACTATTCACTACCTTGAGTATACTATTAATCAGTGAATTATGAAATGTAATAGTGTGGTTAAGACATAACTTATTACGTGAAGGCCTAATAATGTCTTTACTCTTAGCAAAAATTATATCTTCTTTTATCACAAATTTATATCTGGATTAGACATAAATTTTCTGCAAGATATCAATAATCTGAGAGTGGAAAATTTATTTCTTAAGAAAAGTGAAAATAGTCACCTCAATTGCAGAACCTATCATCTGGATAAGACGGTCAAATACACTAGTTCTTTCAGCTTCAAATGATTTCCAGTGGAGCAGGCATTTGTAAATGGTGAATGCAGCAACAGGCTTTCCATGATGGAAGCCAATATTCTTCATTACACAGTTTACAAGAGCATCAACATTCTCCTGCAGTGAAAAGGATGGTTAAAAATAGTGAACAAATTAACTGGAGAGCTGATTAATAAATGTACGAGTTTAAGCACACACATGTTGACGTTCAATGTAGGATCTCCTCAATTTGCTATCAGATTCTGTACCAAACATTTTAGTAGGTGTAACACTCTCCTGCAATCACATCACATTTTAGATTTCACTAAACACAAAAGCTGGTGTAATACACGGGCAGAGAGAGAGAGAGTAAAAAACAAAGTACTTACAGCAGATTTCTGCTCTTCTACCACATGATGACCATTGCCCAACTTCTGCAGAAGAATATATGATGACTAAATAACATTCCACACTTGCATACAGATTACAAAACCTATACCTTTTAGCAAGCATAATTTACCTCGTAAACATGATTGGAAAGGTGCTCTGACATTGGTTTTACAGATGATGTTATCAGAGTTTGTTGCCGAAGAACCTGGTTTTCCGATTCCATATCTAAGAATTTCTCTTCAAGCCTGTCAGTGTCAATTAAATCAAGAAAAGTCATATGACACTGCAGATCTTGTAAGAGCAAATAGAGTACATGGATGACTAATTTACAGGACTGGAAACGAGCAATAGTTTGAATTATATGAATTGAAATAAATCGGACACCAAGGAAGGTCAATCAAAAACAACACCTTTGCATTGCAGTCTTCAACTGGATTATTTTTGATTCAGCATCCAAAGCTTGCTTCAACCTTTCTTCACTGACTTTGCTTGCCTCTTCATACCTCTTTTCTGTTTCACCAATTTTCTCTTCCAGAGAGCTCACCAAGTTCTGCAATGGACCCCAGCAGGAACATAAGATATGACCAACTACTTGCCAATAAAGTGAGAATATTTGATGTGCACCCAATATTAAAGACTTTCTTTAGTGCAGATAAGATATGTATGCTAAAAAACACCTCACCTTGAGTTTCTCATTTTCACTAGTTAACTTTTCCATCAAACCATGGTCAACAACGGGAATCTCCTGTATGACAGGTACTCTCTCTGCCTCTCTTTTCATAGCCTCTTCACGCTCCTTCTTAAGAAGTGCCTTAGTCTCTTTAAATTGCAGTTGCATCTTTTGCAAAGCAGACTGTAATCTTTCGTTTTCTTGTGATTTTGCTTCTTCCATGTCAGCCTGCATTATTATAAAAGAAATTAACAATCTTCACAACAAAAGATACTTAATAGTGTTCACATGGATATAGCAGCAACTAAAGTCTAATCCAACTAGGTGGCTTTTGCTACACGCATTAACACGGATAAGCAATTTAAATTAATTACAGTGCTCTCAGTTAACATAATGACAGAAATTGCCAGTTGTTGACAGTGAAATAATTTCAGTTAATAGCTAACACAGAAAAACTTGTAGTCATTTACCCTCATGCGTTTTTCCAGCTGTAACCTTAGTGTAAGATCTTCAACTTGCTTTTCAAGCTTATTTTTGGCAGCTTGGAGTGCTCCAGTTTCTCTGGCAGCCTGAAATTTAAATATTACGTTACTGAATAGCAAAATAAAAATATGTGAACAGTTAGCAATGATATATGTGAAAGCATTACAAATTTACAATTTCCCTTTCCAGTAAAAAGAGTGACATAGTCCCTTTATTCAGGAAAATTGCATAACTAATTGACTCTTACTATTATGGTTTTTCAGGCTACAATTTGAGATATTTCAGGATACCTCAACAATGGTGTATTTGTTTTGTGGGACACTTTCCCAATATGTCAACTTTGAATAATTAAGGTAGAGCAGAAACATGTAACAAATTTTCCTAATGCACAAATTGGATTGATTTATATAATTCTGAGTTCACTAACTAGTCTCCAAAAAATAATTGATGGATTCGAAGGATTAATAAGGAAGGGGTTGGTTACCATCTTGAGCTTTCGTAACTCTCGGCGAGCAACTTTTCCTCTCCATGCACATTGTGTAGCAATTGCTGCCTTCTTTAAGTCCTTAAAACGATGTTGTGCCAAATATTTTCGGCAATGGCTCTGAAATACACACACAAAATTCAGATTTACAAGGATAAACTAACATAATACAAAAATAAGATTAGTTAAAAGAAATTAAAGGTCATAAATTTTTTTTCTCTTTCAGATTTACCTGAATGACAATTGCTGCCCTAGTCTGCTTCCTAAAGTTCAGCTCACAACGAGCAGCCATCCCTCGCATACCAGTCTGAATAGAAACAGCAGCTCTATACAATTCTCTATAAGCCTTTCTAGCAGCATGCATGCGTATATACCTCTGAATCATCAGACTAGAAGCCTCCTGCCGCAATCCCTCGTAAACTTGTCGAGCAAGTTGTCCTGTAATAGGCATTAAAAATTCATAAGAATTCACAAGTACTTTTTCACAAAATACAAACTGAGGATAAAATTAACACAGACCTCTGCATGAAGCTTGAATCTGTATAGCAGACAAACGAAGCAATACAAAACTTCGGCGGGCCAAATAGGTACGAACTTTCCTCTGAATAATGCTTGCCGATCTTCCTAGTATTTCAGTTCTACGAGTATCTAAGTCAGCCATTTGACCAGCTCGAAGAAACACTTTTGTTTTTCCAATCTGCAGAATAAGGAGAATCAGTAAAATAAATCAATACAAAAAATATAGCCTCATATGGAAACAGTAAACTCCAGTTACCTGAACATTAATGACAACACTCACAAAGATAACTTTATTGTCATTTCAAAAGAAAATAAATAAATTATTTTTTCTGGATTTGTAAGATTTATTCCCCCAAAAAAGCAGTAGTGAAGAGAGTAAGAAATGTTACTAGTGGTCCCCACGTAAGCTCCAAACAGTAACTCAACAAGTCAAAATGAGCATCATGTTATAAGTTCCCTAATAAGTAAAGGAGTTACCCGGATGAAGAAGAAAAAAAACAAAAAATTTGGAGAGTTTTTCAGGGACTCAAGTCAACAACAGATTTATACAAGTGATGCTTCATTTCCGAAATATTATGCCAAACTCCATGGTCAAGGTAATCTCAAATGATGATCACGTGGTGATAGTTACCTGATAACATTTAAGTCCAACTTTTTCCAGAATCCTCTTGCATACAGAAACCTCATCAGAGCTGACATAAAAAATTGAAAAAAAAAATATCAGAAATTTGAGGATAGTAACTAATGGGCCTGATTGGATTGACAATGCAGATACCTTCTATCTAGTGCTTCAGGTGCAAGAAGTCCAAACCGATCCACAAATTCATCAAAGGTTTTTCTAGTGGGGTACCCTGCACAGCTTATTCTAATTGCCTCCATAACTCCCTATAATCAAGAGCATAAATGAAACTCACATGGCAATAAGTTGAACTTCAACTGTAGCACTAACCATAAGGACCAAAACACGGATAAAAATTCAAGTTGTCTTACCCCACAACGCAGTTGCTGCAGAACATTTTTGTTCTCAAAAATTGCAGGCTTAAGAAGATTGTTGGGTTTTACGCAACGAATATAGTGTGGCTCGGTGGAACTGAGAGTTTCAAGTAGAGCTTGCAATTGTTGCTGCAGGACATATTAACAAGGATTATAGAACCACATATGTTGAGCAAGGGAACTAAATTGTGTGCCTTCAAAAATAAGAGAAACCACCAACCTTGAATCGTGAACCTATTGAAGAGAACTTTGATTGTTTGGATGACTCCTCAGACGAGGGGGGAAACAAACTCGATACAAAGGAGCATTTAGAAGCATAAAGAAGTGCTTGGTGTTCTGCAATAACGTAATCTTTGTTCTTGTCCAGGAACAATTCAGTTTGATAAGTCACCTAAATTAGACACATATCAGGATGCACAGTCCAAAATAAAAATAAGCACACCTATTCAAAACATTCAAGTCCTATATTATATATTTATATCATGTAATTATCCTATTTATTTTTATTATATCCAGCAGGGAAAAAGCTTGTAACTGATCTGACTTACATCACCAGCATAATGGCAAATTGTGAAGTCACTACGTGACAATTTAGGCTTGCTGAACCTTTTATGGTTTTTGAATGTCTGATACAACTTCTGGGCAAAAGTTTCGTGTGTTGATCTAGGAAACATGCTGCAAAAGAATAAATATACAAGTATTCTAAGGCTTTTAGCATCGACAAAGTTTAAGAACAATGGAAAAATAAAATGAGAGTAAAGCAAGATGTATTGTGATATTAGGACTCTGAATATCAAATAAAAGGATTCAGTACAAACTATACTCACCAAGCTTCATCAAGAAGAGAAATAATGCCACCAGGTTTCTGAAAATTAAACAATAAATATACAATGGTAAATAATCAATCCACTGATAACAAACTGCACAAACACAATGGTGTCATCATCTTGTTAAGAACAAATGCAAAAGCACTAATGACAACTTGATTAAATACGACAAAAATTAGTCTACACGCAACTACTTTTTTGTCTTGAACTTGTTATTACAACCAAATCTTCTAATTGAGATAAATTAACTTTAAGAGTTTTCCTCTTTTTTATAAAAAAATCAATGGAAGAACATTCTCGGAATGTTGAAGGAGAGGATACAACGTGAAGACTAAAAGGACTAAGCATCATCCAAAACTACATTCCGAAAAACAAATTAAATTCACAGCCATTTACTAGTTTCAGAGCAAATTACTATTGAAAAACTCAAACAAACAACATATACAATATGAAATATGATGCACACACACACAAAAATATATATATAGGTCTTCAGATTCTTTTTGATAAATATATATACCTTTAGATTTCTGTTCTTTTTCCTTTTTTTATGCCAACAAAATTTGTTACAAAATACTTTCGGTTAACATAACCACTAGAACTGTCATCCAAGCTGTGCATATGCAAGGGATCTTTCCTTGCATGGTATGATTTACATTGATATTTTATCAAGAGAATCACTCCTTGACATTTCATGAACAAATCAAATATACTGCTTTTTATCAAGAAAAATTTAAAATGAAATCATATCTAAAAACATCTACATTGCAATTTTCTTGATTGATTATTGTTTAGAAACCTCTGAGATAAACAAAACATTTCACTTATAAAAAATAACAACAAAGTCTTATCCAACTAGATGGGATCTACCACATAGACAAAACAATGTCATTGTGTCTTGTCATGTATCATGTCTGCAGTAAATTCATTAATGTATCATGTCTTTTAATCAAGTATATACAATAATAAATTTCCAAAACAGACGGAGTGAATAATGCAAGAAATAACCATATCCCCGAAACAAAAATAAAGAACCAATTATTTGTGAATGCTTTTTGGGTATTTACCACTTGTTTTAACCATGTTCTCAACAGAAACACTTCATGTTAAGCACAATTTCTCGTATGCAACTAATTTTTTTATTTTACAATGAAATGAAACTAGAGTTGTCTTTTATCCAATATCTTCTATAAAAACATGGTAAGTTGTCTCTGATATCTCAAAAGAACAATGATATCCTAAAGAGAGAACTTTATTTACAAAGTTCTAACTTAAATCTCTTCTTTCTACTAGAGAATTAGAGATAGCAAGGGAAAGGAGATGGGAGTAGAATAGGGGACCCTAGACTTTGATGTAAGAGAATTAACCATTAAATGGTGGGCTCAAAAATTGCTAATTTAAAATTTTAAACACCTAAAAATTAAGATGTTCTTGCCAATTTGAATGTATTTGATATTTAGAATTGTTATTTAACAACATTCCCTAATAGAATTTTTAAAAAGTGATAGGCAAAGGCAAAAATGCTAGTCTGTCAAGACATAGTTTTAGAAGAAGAGGGGTGGTGGGAATTGAAACTACAGAACTACTTGAATCACCACCCTTGCAAATTCTTGTGATATCATACCTCATGTACAAGCAGATGCAAGATAATTAGTATCTACAGCCACACATTACAATATGCTCAAACATCTTATACTAGAGTAAGATAAAGGAGACAGTCAAAGAACAGAATGATTGTGCAGTTGGAAGGAAAACCTTTTCGATGAGATCCAGGACATCTTGATTGTCAACAAACTCAATGTAACTCCAATCAATCTCCTCTTTTTTATATTCTTCTTGCTCCATTTTGAAAACATGCTGCAGAATAAATATTAAAGCATTAGAAAACATCTAAAATGAGTATAAACAAGTATCCTTATGTTTCTGTTACAATTTTACAAGCAAACATTCCAGTCACTACAAAGAAGGTAATCTGTCTTTCACAACAAACCTGATTAAAGTGTTGCTGAAGCTTTTCATTGGTCAAATTAATACAAAATTGCTCAAAACTGCAAAATAGGAAAATCAAACATTAATCACAATTTACAGCTCCGCCACAATGTCGATTTAGATGTAGACAATAACTACTGCTTGATAGAAAGGCATTAAATTAAGTCATATGTTCGGGAGTTTTGAAACGAAGAGAAACGGTTCATAATGAAATAGAGTTTGAAATGGGGTCAACTGCCATTTAGATCGAGATTTTTTAGCTCCTAGAGTTTATATCAATATTTCATGTAATCCTATCATCTATTTAATAAATAATCTAGCCCAATACCAAATTAGTTAAACTGGGCATCACTCAACATCTTCTTGGTATAAAGCATTTTAATATCTAGCATCACACAATATTTTTCAAGCATGTAGACGAAAGTACAAACTATTTGGAATGCATCTATTTGTTTTAGTACAAAAGCTGTCCTGCTATCCACGTCAACAACTTTGGGCTGGCCATTCCACACCCTCTTTATGATATTCAGCCTTTGGACATGCTTTTAACTTGGGACAATGATGGGTTCCGCTCCCCATTGTTGGAAGTCATTATATCAGATAATGTTTCTTGGATCTTCACTTAAATAGATTAGCCTATCTGTAGAGAACAAACAAAACATATCACAGTAACGCACCTGTTAGTCTTGAAACTTTCAAAACCATAAATATCCAGCACACCGATTAAGGACTTCGACTCAGGGTCTTGACCAATTGAATTATTAATTTTATCCACCAGCCTGCCAAAGATGACATAAAATTACTAAAGAGCGAATTGAGCTAACTTGCCAAAACCAATAACCAAGGTTCAAACTAATCTATCTTCAACCAATTTGCTCGCAACTTACCAGTCAAACAATCTCGTGTACACAATCTTAGCCAAAGCATCTCGGCTAAGTGCAGCAGATTCTGGATCCAACCATTTAGTAATTGTTTCATCACGCGTAACAATCACTCGCTTGCAAAGAGAATTCTCAAGTGCCTTTGCATCACACCTGAATAAAATTTCATGACCCAAGGAATTTAAATTGAGAGATATGATGTGCAAACCTTAGAATATGATTAAGCAATGCAAGCTTGCAATGTTTGCTCACATGAAAAGTTCAGCAGCAGTTTGTAGATGGAACCGAGATTTTTCATCTTTGGGCGTAGATGAGTCAATTTCCTGACCTTTTGTAAATTCAATATTGCCAAGATGCAAAATTGCAGCTACCACTCGGAATATTGCTTCCTGAAGAGAGATGAGGACAGAGGAAAAGCAAAAAACAAAGTATTGAAGATCACATAATAATTGGTATATACTTAAAGAAACTGCCAATAAAATACCTGCTCCTCAGAACTTATTCCAACAACATCCATTGCTCTCCTTGTATCATGATATTCTTTTGCTTCATCAACTCCTTCCAACTCAAAGCAATTTGTTTGGTTTAGATAATGAAATGTTCTTGGGTTTCCTAATTTGTACTTCTTAACATCCTGCCAAAAGAATTGTTTTTTAGTTACAAAAACTAAGTAAAATAATGCGGTCAAGAAAAATGATGAAAATGAGTTGACATTAACAACTAATACCAGCATGCATTACCATAATCAAGTCAAAAGGTACAAGAAGGCAGACGCCTCAGCCTCAGTAATTGAAAAGATATATCCATCCCTTTTTGTTAACAATATTTCTTCTTTTTATTAAAAAAGAGGGTCATTTCAAAAATATATAAGAAGACAATGAAAGGAAAGAAATCAGCACCTCTTTTTTCTATCCAGCAACATACTACCATTTAGTTCTATGTTTACTAGTTAGTTTCATAGTAACTTACTCAAATTTATGATTCATGCAAATTAATAAAGCTCTATGTATACATCTAGTCTTTCACTTCTTGCCATCAATATGATCTTGAACCCAAACAAAATAAATCCATTACCTCTGGAGGTGCAGCACACAGCATATAGAAACAGTGATAATTTCTTTCTGGATCGGACAATTGGCAAACACGTGATCTTTCCAACAGATATGTTCTAATAGCAGCTCCAGAAATCCTTCCCCTCTGGTCAAATTGGATCTCCACAAACTTCCCAAAACGACTGCACAAGTCACAAGTGATGAAATAGTAACAATTAGAAAATAGCTTAGTATTTTCATTATCGTGACCAAAAAATATAAAATAATGGGGAAAAAAAGGGGGAAGGGGGGGGAGTCTTTCTATCATTTCACACCTTGAATTATTGTTCCTAACAGTCTTTGCATTGCCAAAGGCTTCTAGAACAGGATTGGACTGAAAATAAGGAGAAAAGAAGGCCAAAACATAAGTCTATGTTAAATCTGTCTTAGCTTTAAGTAAAACAATACCAAAAGTATGTAAACTAAAAGATAAATAAAATGGTAGAGAATAAGCTTGCCAAGAAAAACAACCCTTAAGAGGGAGATTGATTTGGTTTCTGTTTACAGTAAAATGTTTTCATTAATAAATACAAAAATGCCACATCCTTCTCTTTGAGTTGTAAACAGAACTCCGTGAGGAAACAAGGAAGAATTAAAACTTGGTGGCATTTTCTTAGCCATCAGTTAAAGCATATCGACTAAATATAAAAAATAGAAAACAAACCAAACACCAACGTTAAAAAAGGTCAAATTCTGTTACCTCTAGGACTTTCTGCTCTACAGTCCTACCTTCACCAACAGCAGCTCTACCTCCCATGTAAGCAAGATAGCGCATGAGTAACTTTGTGCTTTCTGTTTTACCAGCCCCACTTTCACCACTAACCAGTATTGACTGACTGATTCCTTCATTAATCATAAGCCTACATACACAACAGTTTATGTGGTCAAACTTGTAAAGTACTTACCGAACTTTTACACAAATAATATAAATAAGACTTTAATTTTGATGTACTAACAGTGTAAAGGTGTCTTACACTTGCATCCAATTAAATATCACCATGTCAGCAAAAATAACTACTTTCAACAATCAATGCGTGAATGGTCATCTAAACAAATGGAAGTGATTGAACAACTGTGTAAAATGGTTTTACACTGTCAATGCATCAAAATTAAACTCTATAAATAACTACCTATATGCTGCATCTGCAACTGCAAAAGGATGTGGACTTAGCTCGCCAAAACCTGCTCCTTTATATTGTGCCATCATATGGCTATCGTATAAATGAGGGAGCTTTATGAACGGGTTCACAGCAATCAATATATTCCCAGTATACGTCTGGAAGCAAAATATCATTGTAAGGCTAAGCGCATGTCAAAGAAGTATAAATACACTAAGATACAAGAGAGACATTTTTTAGAGAGTAGACATCCAAAGCTCATACATATATTTCATTGATATCATATCTAGATCTCAGATTAGCTAGGACACCAGGTTCATGCAGATAAGCAAGCTTTGTCATATCATCCACTCCACATGGTGGAGCTTCAGTATCTTTATGATAAACGCTGGACACTTTAACCACAACCTGTAAATTTAAAACAACAGAGTGAGGAAAGGATTTCACAATTTTAAGACATCATACAGTTCCAACTTCAGAGTCAACTTTGGAGGTAATTTCAAAATTTTATATATAGTACATCATGTTAAGTACAGTCATGCTGCAGGCACTTAACTGCACTATCTTCACATTATACACATTATGCAACCCTTAAAATATTGCCACCAGTTATTCATGTTTAAGAATTTATTGCAGTCAAAGCAAAACTGGTACATTCAAAGAACAAGAAAATAAATTACTGAAGAACAATGAACAGGATTAAATTAAAATAAAAATCATGCAAACCCACCGTCTTCCCTGAAGTGCAAAGGACTTTGATGTCTTGCCCCTTAACCTCCAAAACTTCACCATCTATCCAAGCTGCCTCTGGATCCTCCAACCAAACTTGGGACCCAACTACAGGATTGGCAGTAGCAGCCTACAATGCAGAGTGGCACAACAAAATAAAACCACTAGAGATCTCACCGTGTCTAATAACTATATTCATATTCAAGTAATTACAATGAAACCTGTAACCTAAATCAAAACAGGTCAAATCAAGTGATCTACCTTCAAATCTTACTCAAGTGGTATAAAAGTATGTTAAATGGTCACATTAGAAAGCAATAAAAGATATATTTTTTTTTTGGGTAGAAAAGAAACTGTAACTTCTAGTTTAAATAATTTAAAAGATTGGCTCAGGTAACAAGCAGCAACTCCCACAACTTTTGTGGGTTAATAGCATCAGTAAAAGCTCCGTAATCAGAAAATGATTCAATACCATATAGAACGTGTTTGAAAAGGAAGTCGGAATCCTTGTTCTTCCATCTACATTAATCTGATTCTTTCACATTTTCTATCAAAATGTGCAGTCTAGAGTCTACCGAATTTTTCAAACCATCAGTCTCATTGGAATAAAATGATTAATCATTGAAGTATACAACTAATATCACCCAAATTAAATTTTCCTTAATTTATCCATGATATCCAAGCAAGGAATAAAACTAGTGTAGAAGACAAAGACGAAGTAATTGCTTGGTTGTTGGTTAGATTCGGTCTTGTTCAACAACCTAATTGACTACAAAGGACACACATAATCCTCAGTTAAACTTCACAACTGAATTAAAAATCCCAAAGAAAACTGAACAATTTTCTCCATGCTTGAATTATTGAAAATTCATCCAACCCAATCAATGATGTAACAATGCAAATTTATCAAGTCGTAATGGGTGGACAATATCCTAAGTTTCCTATTTCAAGAAATATCCCAACAGATTCATGCCAAGTCCAATCACCAAGCCTACAAATCATCTCTATAAACCTTAAAGAGCCAGTATTCATTCATAGTTAAACTAATCTTCCCCTAAAATCACATATTAAAAATTAGGAGGGAATAAGTTTTCCGAAGAAGTCAACAAATTACTAGCAACCCTATAAGAACGAAACCATGTTCTCTGCGAATTTGAATTGAACCAAAACAAGCTCCAACAAGAGAGGGAGAGAGAGAGAGAGAGAGAGAGAGGTGAGGGGAAAAATTAGTATACACATTGCAATCTGACCCCTACAATGTCGCTACCAACACATTGACCAAAAAATCTAAACAACCAAATCAAAAACCGAATCACATACGTGTAACAGAATTCTCAGACATAAACAAAGATCCGAAATTCCGATTTTACCGCAATACTAGATCAGCTCCTAAAAGTTTGAAAATATGAAGAAGAAAAAATGACATAATATCTAAAATTAAAAATTAAAAAAAGGCAAACATTTCCGAAGAAAGTGAGAATCTTCATCTACAAGACTTCAAATTGATTCAACTATGACCAGTAAAAATCTAATAAGTAAAATTTAAAAAAAATATCGAAAAATTAATACCATTTTGCAATCGATTTGATTGGATCAGAAGCTTCGGTTTGTTCCGGATCTAGCTCCAATGGCTGCTACTCATCCACACTCCTGAAGAGCAAGAAGATCCTTTGCACCACGATTCGATGCAATTTCCAAAATAATCGAAAAAGAAAAAAAAAGAGTATATATTTATCTACCAGCTGAAATTTTGTGTGTGTAGTGAATGAAATGAATGGGAGAGAAGAAAGAGAAAGAGCTTAAACCTCTTCACCAAAACGCTGAAAAATATTTTTGATGAAGAGATTATTATTACTAAGCTCTTTCCGTTTATGGTTTCGGTTTTTTCCTTTCTTTATTCCTTAGCTGCTGCTTCTTCTTCGCTACTTTTCTTCTTCTCTCAACATCTTTGTCTTCGGGTCTAAGTTTATTTTGTTATTATTGATTGATTGATTAATTAAGTTAAAGGTAGAATAATCCAAATTAATTATTTTGTGTAATGAATGAAATTGGTAAGGTTCAATTTGCAATTAATTAAGGTAAGTATGTACTGTTGTACACGTAAAATAAATAATAAAAATTTATAGAATTTTTTATAAGGTGAAATTCCAATAATGACCTTATAGCGTGACATGAATTACGGGACTTTGATTTTCTGACGCGGCGAACTCGGAGACAGTCACGCACCCTCTTGCTCTCGGTGCTGTCTGAAAATATTTCTTTTCTCATTTATCATTATTATTATTATTATTATTATTATTATTATTATTAGTGCTTCTCTTTTAAAATTGGGAATTAGCCAAACGCACTTGTTAAATAATTAAGAAGAATACCTATTATGTTTTAAATTTATTTAATAAAGAACTTGTATTTTTACTTTCAGTTAAAATTAATTTTTTATATTTATAAAGACACTTCTAATTAAAATTTCAAGTAAATCTGATAATTTTGCCTTCAAATATTAATAAGAATACTTAACAAACTAACTATTTGAAACGAAAAATTTTATAAATACACCAAATACACTTCACACACATATAAAAATAAATTTGTTACTAATTAATTGTGTATTTAAATTATTTTTTAATTAATAAAACAAAAAAGAATGCGTTTTAGTATTTATTATGAAGAGTGTAAAATTTAGTTTAATAAAATTTTTACTTTTTAAAAATAATTTATAAAAATTAATTTTTAAAATATAACTTTTAAATATTATAGCATCTATACTTGATAAATTAAATTAAAAATAATTTTTAATAAATACAAAAAATTACAAGTGTGTTTAGTAAAATAATTTTTAAATATTAAAAATACTATAATAGACATTAATGTCATAATTAAATTTAAATATTAATTAATATATAATGTTATATTAAAAAATTTAGAGTGTTTTTGAAGTTTACCAAAAATCTCATTTTATAGTTTTTAAAAGTTTAGGATTTTTAAAAGTATCTAAGAAAAAAATTTTAAAATAACTTGTACTTATTAAAATTAAAAATTAATATAATTTTATATATCAATAAATATCCAAATTAATTCTTATGTCTTTTTTGTTGACTAAATTAATTCTTATATTTATATCTATTATAGTCTTTTTAAATTTGAAAAATTATTTTAACAAAAATAATTGTCGTTATTTGTACTTATTGAAAGTTATTTTTAATTTAATTTACTTAACATAAATGCTACAACTTTAAAAAGTAACTTTCATAAATTACTTTCGAAAAATAAAAATTTTATCAAACTAAGCTTAAAAATTATAAAAGCATTGCTACAACAAAAAAATGTGTCATTCCTAATTTTTGTTAAGGAGTCAAATGTCACGGTGTTGGACACACTCCAACGCAACCGTGTCGGCACTCGAACTTATTCAACCTCTTGAACTAAGACCAAGTCAATCTAACCCTCAATACTTAGCAAGAAAGCTAAGAACACAAGAGAAAGGAAACTTTGGTGGAAAGAACACTTTATTACTCAAGTGTTTGTTACAAATGACTCACACATGACTCACACTCAAACTCTAACTCTCACCTCCTATTTATAGTCATCCACCTCCTCAATGGATGGTTAGGATTAAATGTAATCAACGGTCTAGATTAATTATCTAGAATCTTCATTACAAATATCCATCATACCACAACTTTTCAAATACTTCTAGATTATTCCATATTACTCTTCATAGTTCTATATACATCCATACTTTTCTAGAATACTCTATGATCTTCCAGAGTCTTCTAGAACCTTCTAGGGTATTCTAGGACCTTCTAAGACATTCTAGAACATTCTGAAATCATCTAGAGCATTCTCAAACACACTAGAAAACTATACAAACACTGTTAAATTTAACCTTCTAAAATTTACCGTGACATTCTCCCCCACCTAATGCGTAGACGTCCTCGTCGCATTCTATTCATGATAGTGCTCTAGGTGTTCTTGGAATTGCCACATATCTTCACGAGCTTCCCAGCTAGCTTCAGTTATTGGGAGCCTTTCCACTTGATCAAGTATTGGATACTTGGTGGTCTCCTCTTTGTCGCACGATGGGATTAGATAAGATCTCTTCGATTTCTTTATCAAAGGATCTAATCACCACAGGCGGAGCACGACTTGAGTCACCTCTACTCGGTTCATCTTAGTCTTCATGATATGGTTTAAGCATACTCACATAGAAGACCGGGTAGATCTTCATAGAGGGAGGGAGTTGTACTTTGTAAGCAACCTTCCCAACACGTCCAATGATCTTAAATGGCCCTTCGTATTTGCGGATTAAGCCCTTATGAACCTTGCAAAAGGCTTTGAATTGTTGTGGAAGAAGTTTAATCATTACCTTGTCTCATACTTGATAGCTTGCATGCCTCCTCTTCTTATCTGCCCATTTCTTTATCCTCTTGGCAGCTTTGTCGAGGTAAGAAAGAGTGACATCTACTTGTTCTTCCCATGACTTAATCATATGATAAGTTCCAGGGCTCTTCCCTGAGTAAGAGGAAGAAAGAGAGTATGGTGTAAGTGATTATTGTCCAGTCACAATCTCGAATGGACTCTTCCCTGTGGACTCGCTCCTTTGCAAATTGTATGAGAACTGAGCAATGTCGAGGAGTTTTGCCTAGTCCTTTTGATTAGCGCTTACAAAATGCTTCAAGTAACACTCGAGTAAGGCATTCACTCTCTCAGTATGCCCATTGGTTTGAGGATGGAAGCTTGTTGAAAAATGAAGCTCCAATCTAAGGAGTTTGAACAGCTTTGTCCATAATCGTCCTGTGAAGCGTGGATCTCGATCAGTAATGATGCTCTTGAGCAATTCCCAGTACTTCACCACATTCATGAAGAATATTCGTGCTGCTTCCTCTGCAGTGTAGTCAGTAAGGGCAGGTATAAAGGTATCATACTTTGAAAATCGATCCACTACCACGAGAATAGATCCAAACCCCTCAGACTTCGGTAAGGCAAAGATGAAATCTAGAGAGACACTTTCCCACGGTCGCTTTGATGGAGGCAGAGGTTCCAACAACCCACTTATTATCTTGTTTTCAATCTTATCTTGTCGGCACACAAGACAAGTCTTCACATAGCTCTCCACTTCATTTCTCATTTGAAGCCAATAATAAGAAGATTCAATGAGTGCCAAAGTCCTTCGCTGACCTTGGTGACCAGCCCACTTGGTGTCGTGGCATTCCCTCACTAGCTTTCTCCTTAGTTTTTTCCACTTAGAGACGTATAGTCTTCTCCCTTTAATGTAGAGAAGGTCGTCTTCTAGCCAAAATATTTCTCTAGCCAACTCCACTAATTTCTTGCCTAATGGATCATGATGCAACCCTTCTTTAATGGTATGCACAATATCTCCTTCGACTATGGAAATGGCTACCAACTCAGCCTTGCGGCTCAGCGCATCTGCTACCACATTAGTCTTACCAGGCTTGTATTTAAAATTAAAATCAAACTCAGCAAAGAAATATTGCCACCTGGCTTGTTTGGGGCTTAATTTCTTCTGAGTTTGGAAGTAGCTTGTAACCACATTGTCTGTCTTAACGATGAAGTGTGAACCAAGCAAGTAGTGACGCCAAGTTCTCAAACAATACACCACTACAGTCATCTCCTTCTCTTGGACGGTGTATTGTCTCTCTGTATCATTCAACTTGCGACTCTCAAAGGCAATAGGATGTCCTTCTTGCATCAGAACCCCTCCAATAGCATAGTCAGAAGCATCAGTGTGGACTTCAAACACCTTTGAGTAGTCGGACAGTGCTAGTACTGGTCCTTTTGTGATGTTGCCTTCAACTCATCAAAGGTCTTTTGACACTCCTTTGACCATTCCCAAGAGTGATTCTTCTTGAGAAGATCAGTTAATGGTGCAATCTTGGCGGAGTATCTCTTGATAAACCTCCGATAATAATTAGCCAACCCAAGGAATGACCTCAATTCAGATACCTTGTTTGGCGGCTCCCATTCTTTGATAGCCTTCACCTTTTCTTGATCCATGTAGAGAGTTCCATCTTTAATAATGTGTCCCAAGAAGTGGACTTCGTCCCTTACAAAGGAACAATTTTCCTTCTTTACATATAGATTATTCTCTCGCAAGATCTTAAACACGGTTCGTAAGTGTTCTACATGTTCCTCCAAAGTATTGTTATAGACAACAATATCATCCAAGTAGACCACTACAAACCGATCAAGGTAAGGTCGAAAGATCTCATTCATCAAGGTACAGAAGGTCGTAGGAGCATTGGTCGAGCCAAAAGGCATCACCAACTACTCATATATCCATATCTCGTGACACACATGGTCTTAGGCTCATCACCGTCGGCAATCCTCACTTGGTGATATCCTGACCTCAAATCCAGCTTTGAGAACCACTTGGCTCTACCAAGTTGATCAAACAAATCGACTATCAAAGGAATAGGATATTTGTTCTTGATGGTTACCTTGTTAAGTGCTCGATAGTTAATGCATAGTCTCAACAAACCATCATGCTTCTTTTGGAACAAGACTGGTGCGCCATAAGGTGCCTTTGATGGACGGATGAATCCAGCATCTAGCAAATCCTTGAGTTGCTTCTTCAACTCCTCAAGTACTGGCGGTGCCATCCTATAAGGTGTTGAGGCAGGCAACTTTTTTCCTGACTCCAATTCAGTCTTGTGTCCACCTTCCTCCTAGGTAGTAGTTGTTTTGGCAACTCAGGAGGCATCACATCCTTATTTTCTTCAAGGACTTTCTTGATTTTGGGAGGAACGTCTTCTCTTTTAAATGTTGACTCCTCTTGTAATAGAGCCAAATATGTCCTTCTTGAACCTTTTCTTGAGTTGCATAGCAGAGAGCATCGGTGGTTCTCCAACTTTAGAGACTGTAGGGACCATGCACGGAGATCCTTTCTCCATGACGCATACTATGTCGTAGTATGGCATAGGTATTATATTTGCCTTCCTTTACAAATCGAGTCTAATGACTATTTTAAAATTGTCCACGGGTGCTACTGAGAAATCCACAAGGCCCTTCCAAGAACCAAGAGTCATCTCAACCCCTTTTGCTACTCCCTTAAAGGGTTCACCCTTGGTATTCACGGGTTTGAACCAACTATTCTTTTCGGTGATCTTTAACCCAAGCCTCTTTGCTTCATCAGGCGTAATGAAGTTGTGTGTAGCACCAGTGTCGATCATAGCCATGACGGGTTTTTCATTGATAAAGGCTTTGACATACATCAAGCCTTTCTTTTCTGCAGTGTTTGTCTCTTTGCCCTTCACAGTATTCATATGTTGGATAGATCCAACACACTCAGTTGCTTGAGATTGAGCCTCTCATTCCTCGGTGATAGATGCTAGAGTCCCTAACTTGGGACAGTCCTTCATTTGGTGTGGTCCTTTACACACGAAGCATCCTCCTTTGGGCACGAAAGCCTTCTTCTTTTCCTCGTACTCTTTCTTTGAAGAGTATTTTCGTTTTGTCTTGGTTGAGAAACTCCTCCCCTTGTCTCCTCCACCTTTAATAGAACTAAGCTTGGAGGAAGACTTGGATTTAAAGTTTCTCCTATGATATTCAGTGAGTGATTCGGCCACCATGATGGCCTCATCGACATCCTTAACATTCATTCTTTGTAGTTCTTGCTTTGCCCAAGGTTGGAGTCCATCAATGAAGAAGAACAATGCATCCTCTGATGCTAAGTTGGAGATTTGAAGCGTGAGAATAGTGAACTCCTTTACGTAGTCGCTAATGGTACTCTTGTACTTCAACTCCCTCAACTTCTTCCTTGCTTCATAAACCACATTCTCAGGGAAGAATTGTCTTTTCAACTCCCTTTTGAAATATTCCCATGTGGCTATGTTGCAAGTACCCTTCTTCATATCGTCGCATTTCCTCCTCCACCACAAAGTAGCATTATCAGAAAGGTAGAGAGCTACAGTGCGTACCTTTATTGCTTCTTCGATCAAAGTACCTCTCCATTTGCCATAGGAAATTCTCCACCTGTCGAGCATCCCTCACGCCCTTTAACTCCTTTAACTTTGGGAGATCAATCTTTGTCATCTCCTTACAATGGTTGGTCGATATTTTGCCTCCTCGAACCAAACTTAAACTTCCTCAAATAGCTTCAAGGAATTCTCAAGCTTCTCTTCAATTTGGAGCATGCTTTCTTTGAAAGCATCTAGTTCTCCTAACACGTAAGTCTCGAGGGTCTCCTTGTCATGTTCTATCCTTTGGAAGCGTTCATCCATAGAGAATAGAACATTCTCCAACATAGAAACTCTCTCTTCTAAGAAGCTAAGTTAGAGTCCTTAATTACCTCTAGACTCACTTGAAGAACGAGCATCCCATTGAGAAGGAATAGTATCCATTCACCTTTGAGACTCAACATGCTCCATGGTTATACTAGAAGCCATACCCACAAACCACTTGTGCTCCCTCTCAAACCTTGCTCTAATGCCAAATTGTCATGGCCTTGGACACACTCCAACTCTACCGTGCTGGCACTCGGACTTACTCAACCTCTTGAGTTAAGACCAAGTCAGCCTAACCCTCAATACTTAGAAAGAAAGCTAAGAACACAAGAGAACACAAGAGAAATGAAGCTTTGGTGGAAAGAATACTTTATTACGTACTCAAGTGTTTGTTATAAATGACTCACACATGACACACCCAAACTCTAACTCTCACCTCCTATTTATAGTCATCTACCTCCTCAATGGATGGTTATGATTAAATCTAATCAACAGTCTAGATTAATCATCTAGAACCTTCATTATAAATATCCATCATACCACAACTTTTGAAATACTTCTAGATTATTCCATACTACTCTTCATAGTTCTATATACATCCACACTCTTTTAGAATACTCTATGATCTTCCAGAGTCTTCTAAAACTTTCTAGAGTATTCTAGGACCTTTTAGGACATTCTAGAATATTCCAGAACCATCTAGAACATTCTCAAACACTCTAAAAAACTCACTACAAGAAAAAAGACCTATGGCCACGCTTTTTTCTTGCCACGCTTTAAAAGCGTGGCCAAAAGTGGTCAATGGCCATGCTTTTGTGAGGGTGGCGATAGATTAGAGATTTGGCCACTTTTTTTTGCCACGCTTCAAAAGCGTGGCGAAAAGAGTCAACAGCCACGCTTTTGTAAGGGTGGCAATTGATTAGAGAAATGGCCACATTTTTTTGCCACGCTTCAAAAGCGTGGCTATAGAGAGAAACAGGAACGTTTTAAAAGCGTGGCGATAGGATTTCATTACGGCCACGCTTTAAAAGCGTGGCCAAAAGGTTTAAAAAAGAAAAATCCTAATGACCCGGCCCAAACCCGGTCCCCACCCTAATGACACTCTTTCAACCCAGTCCCCAACTCTTTCACCCTGGCTACCCTAATCTAATCGATCGAGCTCACATCCCCTTTCACCCTGGCCACCCTAATCGATCGAGCTCACAACAGCGCCGCAGCCCCACTCCCCCTTTTCCCCTCTCCAACGCACACAACACAATACTCACACGTACCACCTCACCCACGCGAAAGAGGAGAGCTCGAGGAAGGAGACGCCACCTTGCTGCCAGCTCCGTCGAAGACCAGCCCGCCGCTGCTGTCGAGTCAAACCTGAGAGAGTGTGTGCAATGATGAGAGAGGAGGAGCCGTCACCAAACGCGTCGTCGCCGCTGGAGGAGCTTCGCTCTTCGCCGCCGCCGTGGAGGGGAAAGAGGAGATGCTCCCTCGCCAGTCACCGTCGTGCTTCCTGGTTGCCGATGAGGGAGCCGCGAGAACCGTTGCAGCTGTTGAGTAAATCTGTGCTTTTAATTGTTATTACTCTTTTCCAATTGATTTTAGGAAATCGAAGTTTTACAGATTCAACAAGGAAAGGAACCGGTGGAAGGAGAGAACCGATGGTGCCGTCAAGTTCCCTAAGAACAAGGTTAGTAGCAGGGTTTGGCTTCTCATCTGAACAAAATTGATTTGTGCTTCTTTGTTTATGTTTATTCTCTGATTCATTTGTGCTACCCTAGTTCCCTGATTCTTCCGTTCATAAGTAGTTAGAGAAGTTTAAATGATATTTGTTTGAGCCTCATATAATAATGTCGAACGTGGTTCTTTTGCTGTCATTATAGTAGTTAAATCTCAGAAGGTTAATTGGTTCATTTGTGCAACTAAGTTTTGTTCTTTTTTTTTTGTGTTTATGCTGAACAAAATCATTGCTGAGTGTGGTTCTATAGCTGTAAGCACTCCAAATCATTGAAAAAGGTAATTCATGGATTCCATATTTTTTCATTTGAAAATCATACTAGAACAATATAATCTGATATGAGAAGCTGTTAATGAGCTTGATTTATATTTATAAGAAATTATAAACTGATTGATTGAATAGCTTATCTGCTTTTGCTTTGCTGCTGCTACCTGACTCTGTTCCAATCTTAGCCTCAGGTGCCTTTTTCCTATATTTGCAGAACTTCTCTCAAGAGCTTCAAAAGCTTGAGGAGTATTACATGAACTAGAAATCCATTGATTCAATGGTACCTATATATATATAACTCTCCTATTAATGCTTTTACTTTGTTTAATTTTCTTCAACACCGTTTGTTTCATCTGTATTTGACCTAATGAGCTCTTTTACTTGCATGAACTAATTGAAATCTCAATATTGAGTTGCTTGATTCATAGTACTAAGTTTGATGAGAAGAAAACTGAGATGATACTTATTTAATTTTTGTCATTTTATTTATTCATAGTACAAGGTTTCCATTGGAGCAGCTTGTAATCTTTCTTGGCCTGCTGGCCGTCTCGTGATCCAAGTACTAGATGATTTCTACGGACCCCGTGGTTAAGGTGCATAACGTACCATGCACAGGCACACACTTGCTCTCACACTCATGCACTCATGGGAAGAATTTCTATCAATTTGTGCTCAATAACACTGCTATTTTCAATTATAATTGTAGTTATACTCAACATGCTTCATTGTTATTGCTTACTTCTTGTTAGCAAGATAAATTTTACCATGAAAGCACCATCAGAAACTTACTAATCAATTTTGCTCCTTTGTCCATGATATGCATTTGTAAAATAGCATTTATAAACATAGCATTTGTAAAATAGCATCAGGAGTCCACAGCAAAGGAAATACCGAGTTGGTATTGATAACCTCCTTGTGTTACTAATTGGCGAAATTCCTATTGCAATGCCAACTGTCCTTTCAGTTACAATGGCTATTGGTTCACACAAATTGTCTCAGCAGGTTACATTTAGTTTATTGATTCAAACATTTTGTTGAGCTATATAGGATGGAATGTAATGTTGTGCTTAAGTGCCTGAGAACTAAAATATAGAAACACGAAGACAGAGACTACATAGAAAATCAGGCACATTTTGTTCCTAGATAGAAACTTTTTTTCTGTTTCTGTATCTATCTCCTTCAAATAGGGTTGTACTCTATATTTTTGTCTTGGTGCAGTTACCAAACAGGGCCTACTTGTTATCCTTTAACGATAAAAGTTATTATCTAATGATTATAGGTTAGGTACTAATGATATAAATCTTTGCAGGGTGCTATAACAAAGAGAATGACTGCAATTGAAGAAATGGCCGGAATGGATGTCCTATGCAGTGATAAAACAGGCACATTAACTCTCAATAAGCTTACAGTGAACAAGAATCTAATTGAGGTTTGATAACTCATTTGTCCTAACATTTTGAAACATAGTTAAATGTAAAGAAGATAATTTCTTAAAGAAAGAAGATAATGGAAAGACAAAGAGTAACTCCATTGTCTATACAGCCATTCATGTGTTTTCAAAATACTAACATGTTTCTTCTTTTTCCAACAATGATCAATATCTGGCAGGTCTTTGCTGATGGAGTTAATCAGGACATGGTTGTACTTATGGCTGCAAGGGCATCAAGGCTAGAGAACCAAGATGCAATTGATTGTGCAATTGTATCTATGTTAGCAGACCCAAAGAAAGTACTATTTCAACTACCAACCTGGTTACTCCTTTGGATCATCTTCGAATCATTTGAAAAATTAAAAAATAAAACCGATGCCTTACTGACTACTAGTGGGAGATTTTACCTCCAGAAATTTGTCTCAGGAATTAATTGTTTGTAACCAATAAGGGAAACGGATCACATCTCATACTCTTGAAAAAAAAAATACCCTTACAGGTGATCAGCTTGCAATTACTAAGGAAATAGGAAGGCGTCTTGGAATGGGCTCTAACATGTATCCTTCTTCGTCGCTGCTAGGAGAAAGCAAAGATAATTTTGCTTCTGTTCCCGTCGATGATCTTATAGAGAATGCAGATGGTTTTGCTGGTGTCTTTCCTGGTAAGTATAATAGCAATCACAGAAAAGCTTTAATCCAAATTCTTGTCTATTTTCTGATTATATATGTTCCCTCAGAGCACAAATATGAGATTGTGAAGAGGTTATAAGCTAGAAAGCACATTTGTGGGATGACTGGTGACGGAGTGAATGATGCACCAGCTTTGAAGATAGCAGACATAGGTATCGCTATAGCAGATGCAACAGATGCTACAAGAAGTGCCTCTGATATAGTTCTAACAGAACCTGGGTTGAGTGTGATCATAAGTGCTGTTTTAACTAGCCGTGCAATTTTCCAAAGAATGAAAAACTACACAGTAATCCCCCAACTACGAAAATATTAAGAAAATATTGCAATAGTCCTTGTTGTAACAAAAAATTCAAAGCCTTATTTTATTTTTCTTTTGCAGATATATGATGTATCTATCACCATCCGTATTGTGGTAAGTTATAAGTGCATATATGATATATGGAGAATTTAGCAGTGATCAAGCCATCATTTTCTTTCCTTCTCATTTTCAGTTTATTTTGGGTTGCAGGTTGGCTTTATGTTACTCACATGCATTTGGGAATTTAACTTTCCTCCCTTTATGGTTCTTGTCATAGCCATTCTCAACGATGGTATTACTATCTGCTCTCAAATACCATATTTAAAATGCATTATTTGGAGGTCTTCTCTACAGTTATAGTAACATTAGCTACAATTATGTATGATCTAGAGGAAAGAAGTTTAAGAGGGCTAGAGGAAGGAGGAACAGCGAAGGACTTAGGATTTAAGTTGTATTGTTTTTGTATTTTTCTTCAGTTTTTAGTTTTGGAATTTAAACTCGAGATTTATTTTGTATTTGAGTATGTTTTTTAATGTATAAAACAATTATAACAAAAATTATATATGTCTATAATTATTATTTGATTTGTCTTGTAATATAAGTTTGGTAATAAAAAAGAAATGAAAAATTTATATTTTGTATTGATGAAGGTAAAAATCAAAAAAAGGATTTTTTTTTTTAAATTTTACAAGGCTATTGCCACGCTTTTAAAGCGTGGCCGTATCTCTAGCTATGACCACACTTTTCTAAAGTGTGGCCATATCTTGCTATCGCCACGCTTCAAAAGCGTGGCTATATCTCTCTCTATCGCCACGCTTTGAAAGCGTGGCCATATCTCTCACTATCGCCACGCTTCAAAAGCGTCGCTATATCTCCCATATGGCCATGCTTTTAAAGCGTGGCCATATCTCCCACATACAGCCACGTTTTTACAAGTGGCAGTTTGTAAAAAAGCGTGGCAAAAAAAAGCGTGGCAATAGGCTGAAAAAAGCGTGGCGATAGAGCAACCGCCACCCTTTTATAGGTCGCCCTTTCAAAAGTGTGGCGGTAGCTCAAAAAGTGTGGCGAAAAGCTATTGCCACGCTTTTTTCAGCTTTTCGCCACGCTTTAAAAGCGTGGCAATAGACGTGTTTTCTTGTAGTGTTATACAAACACCGTTAAATTTAACCTTCTAAAATTTATCGTGACAATGACAAAGATAAAACTCAAAAAATCCTAAAAAAATAGAACAAAATGAAACATAAAATTCTCTTGAGTGTTCATTCTTTTTGAGTTCTTCATCTTTTTTCCTTAAGTGAATCTCTTCTCAACTCAGAAGAGAATAGTTCTACTATTTGTAATTTAAGTTCACAGCTTGTATATTATTTACTTAGATTATTTAAATATACACTAAGAGTTCTTATTCATTAGATAACATGTTGAAATATATAAGATTCCAAGTGTCTTATACTAACCAAACTCTACTTATCTTTCAAAATGAATATAGTAGTGATTACTTTTAAATTTAATTTAAAAAAAACTTAAAAAAATAATATCTAAATGAAATTTTTTATGAGTTATTTTTATATGAGTTATTTTGTAGCCTGACAATATTTGACAAAAGAATATCTAAACATCTTATATAAATAGATTTAAGTAGAGAGAGTTTGAGAAAGTCATTCTAGAATATTATGTGTAGTTAATAGATTAGTTGATTATGTGATATTAGTCGATAGTTTGAGTTAGTTGCATTTAGTTTAAAGCAAAATCCAACATAGTTAAAGTTGGTTACTTTTCTTGATATATATATATATATATATATATATATATATATATATATATATATATATATATATATATATATATATCTTAGTCTTAGTCTAATGATTCTTAATGTATATATTGTTCATAATTAGTATATTCATGATTTTTTATACATTTTCTCTCTTTTAATTTACATTTAAAGTCTTGTTTTGTATTTTTCATTGTTCTATTAGGACAAATAATACATAGATACATAAAAAATAAATATAGACATAATAAAAGATAAAATTTTTGAATTTATTTAGTTTTTGAGATCATAACACTATTTATAATTTACCATTATAAATTATCACCATTAAAACTAGTAAATCATAGAACAAATTAAAAAATAGATCCAATTCAATTTAACATAAAAATATAATTTTTAATCAACATTTGAATAAAAAATAAATAAATGATATATAAATTAAAAAATAAAAAATAAATAACTAGTTAGAGACAGATGGCGACGAGAAAGAGAGGTGGAGCAATGGTGAAAAAGCAATAAAGACAGAACTGGAAGAGATAAATTGAGAGCAAATGAGAGAGAGGTGTGCCCATAAAGGAGAGACAAAGATCTATAAGGCAGATTAAGAGAGAGAAAGAAAAGCGTGATAGAAATAGTGACAGATTTGACAAAGACAAATGCAAAGTAGAGACGGCGGCAGATTTGACAGAAGGAGCTCAAAAATGAAGAGGAGAACAACGAAAAGTGAAGTGAACAGAAACGGAAAAAGAAACGATGACAAATTAGACAGCCATGGCAATAATAGAAAGTAAGGAAGAGAGGAAGAAGTGGAGCTGCGAAGAGAGATAAATTTGGATAAGTGAGATAGGAATGACGAAGAGAAGAGGGCGTGGTGATGGTGGAAAAAGCAGGAGATCAGAGAAGAGTAATGGTAAAAAAAGGAAGGAAGAGAAAAAAAATGAGGAACAAATAAACATTGATAAAACAAAAAATAAAGACAAAATAGATCATTTTAAAAATAGTTTTTAGGAATAAAAATGTTAAATTTTGTATTTTATGTATTGTATCTCAATATCTCAACTTAAAAAAAATACTAAAAATATATATATTTGTAGATAGTGAATACTATGATACTTTTAACATTGTGCCTAAATTACTAAAAAAAATAAATAAATAATATTTAATAAATTTTAAATAATTTATTTTTTATTTTAAATAATTTATTTTTTACTTTAAAAAATAAATTAGCCAATTTAAACACCACAACAAAAATACCATAAAATTCATCTTTATATATATCTATATATCTATTATTATATCCATAAAAAATCTGTATTACAGCAAACAAACAATAAAATGTAGTACCATATCCATCTCTCCATGTCCATATCTCTCCAACTAAACACTACCTTACTTGCAGTCCCTTCTACCGTTCCAATAACTATTATAAGTTATCAAGAGCCGTTTTTAAGGTCTATGGCACTCATCCTTAAAAATTCATCGGTTATTAGTTATTACAAAGGACACACTGGTTCTGATTCTAATAAACTAGATGAGGATAATTTTATTACTTGGAGTTCCATATACTAATTTATATCCTTCTCCACTCTTAATCTTTTTCCATCAACCAAAATCATATATCTCAAATTCGTCTTTAAAGAATGACGTAGCATGCTACTCTTATCTTGGTTCCATCACAACAAATCATGCAAACTTTTCAAAGTCATCTGAAAGCATTCAAGGATCTAAGCAATTTTATATATGTAATGGATAAAGTGTAAAGATGTGAATTAAATATTTGATTATAAATGTGATCATAAAATTACTTTCTAATGTATATGTAATATAATCTATTATTTTCATGTACATCTCTATATATAAAAAAAGATTTTGTATTAAATATTTGTTATTATCGCATAAACACTACTATGTAATTTCTGTCTTAAGTGAGTATTTATTTTTAAAATTTTATTTTGATCAGAATCTTTTTCAGAAAATTTAGATAATATTAGTTTCTAATAATAATCTTATTAAATGAAAGAGAGATAGTAAGTAAGATGGAAGAGTAAGCATAAGATAGAAGAGAGCAAATAAGAAATTTTTATTGTATAATCAATTTAATTTTTCTAAAATGCATATAAAGTATTAATTTAGTTTTTAATATTTGAACAAAATTTTAATTTGGTTCATGACATTTTAAACGTCTTATTTATATCATAAAAAGTTTTTAAACGGAATCAATATTATCCTATCATTAAATTTGATATGTACAATTAACGGAATAACTAATATAGACGTTTACAACGTTATTATTAACTTGTATTTTCTTCCGTGTGTTAAAAAAATATAACCAAAACATTCTCGTAATACTTCTTTTTATTTATCTCATTCTTGTAAAAAAAAAAAACTCTACCTAAATCATATCAATCAATCATCAACACTCCAAAATCAAAGAAAAATTTTTACATTGATGATGTTGGTGGATCGATTATTCTACTTATGTACCAAAATCAAATTTTATTAGCTCTTTAATATGCTAATTGTTCATGTCAAATTTAATTATTATGGATAATATTAAATACATTTAAAATTTTTTAAGATAGAAAATTTAAAATTTTTTAAAACTGAAATAGAATATTTAAAATATTAGGTACCAAATTAGATGTTAAACCAAATATTAGGAATCAAAATAATATTTTATTCTATATATATATATTTTTTCTCAAGCATTTTCTTATGAATAAATATTTCATTTTGATTTAAACTTGCAATCTGATCGTTAGTTATGCATGTCCTTATTCCTATGAACGTATCTTGTTTGAGTGATGATTAAGATTCTTAATTAATCTTTTCAATAATTTTGCTTATTTTTAAATTAATAAAATTTTAAATATACATTTTATATTAGAAAATATCAAAAAAATAAAATGTTCAAAAAAATTATTTAAAAATTAATTAGAAGGATTACTAAAAAATTGTATAGACATCGATTTTTAATTATATTTTATCTTATTTAAATTTGAAAGCCTCGTATTCAATTCAAAACTCTCCCAATTATTATCTTGTGACATGAAAAATATTCTCGTATACCGATCAATATATATAATAGTTGAATAATGTATGGATGGAAATGGAATTGTTTTCTTTTGTTGGAAGAAAACGGAAATATAATATCCGATAATAAAAAAATTAATAAAAAATAATAAAAAATTATTTTATTTTGTATTTATTAATTTTAATAATAATTAAAAAATATTAAATAAAATAAGTTTTGTGTCTATAATAAAATATTGGAAGAGATATCAAGTGGCGTAGATAGATAACTTCCTCTAATTTGTCCATAATAAACATGATATTTTGACTTCCATAATAATAATATTTTTAACCTTTACGTATAAAGTGGATATAGTCATATTGGTACACAAATATTGTTTGCTTTTTCGAGCATAGAAGTAGTTGAGAACGTATGAACCCAAAATATAGAGTAGTTGAGATCGTGGGTTGCACCAGTAATTATTTTAATTAGAGTAGTATATATATATATATATATATATATATATATATATATATATAATCATCTAGCTATCTTTTAAAATATTCTTCAAAATTGTAATTACTTGTTCCTGTTTTTCTAGATTTATGGGTTGTGGAATGAGGCATGGCAGCCTGGAAATTATGAAGGATTGAGCCGGCATTTAAAGAAAACTACATGCAATTAATTGATTAATTATATAATTGTTGATTAATTGTATTATGCTTGTTTATGTAATATTATGTATGAGAAAATAAAGTTAAAAAAATTGATATAATGACAACTACATTATATTTAAATAAAAAAAAGTTACTTTTTTACACTATATCAGCGTAAATTACATTAATAAAAATGAACAAAATTTATGTTTTGAAAGAAAATTACCACTTTAATCCTTAAAAAATATGAAAGTAATAAGTATAAATATTATTTGTGAATTAATCTGATTTATTACGAAATATTTGAGGAATAACTATAATATATACTTTATTTGGGTACATAAAAAATAGTTTAACTAACATGTATTTTTAGTTCTAAAATTACATATTAAAATTATTAACTAAAAAATTATAATAACCATACAAAATTAAGTTTCAATATATTTATTAAAATAAAATGTTAAAAGGTTTTACTAATAATAATTTTAATATGTATTCTTAAATATATATTAGTTAAATTCTAATAAAAAAAATAAACTAAGAATGACACAGCAAGGGCAACCTAGTAATAGGTGAAAGAAACCAATTAGAATAAGCCATGTGTATAAAAGTATATTCCCTGAAAATTGTCCTAAACTCTCAAGCTTATATGTGTTTGAGTGGGACCCACAGACAGATATTTTAAATGGCAATGATTTAAAAGAGAAAAAACTAAGACGTCTCTCCAACACGGGACAGCTCGTTTTATTACACGGTTTCACAAGCTGCATCCTCTCTAACAGGTAACAGCCCCAACACAAATCAGCTTTTTTTTTTTTAATTATTTTAATTAAATAAAAATAAAAATTTCTCTCCGCTTTAACCTTTGAATGTTATGAAATTCAGGGTGATTGTTTAATATAAAATGTTCAAATGTGGTTTACACACTATCAATACATGAACAATTAATTTGTTTCTTTTCCTCTTTTAACGTGTGATCTTAATCTAACGGGTTAAGAACTAATTTATTGTGTATTGAAATTTTATTTAAGAGTTTAGAGATTGTTACATGTACAGGACGAAATTTGAACTCATGACACTTGTTTAAGCATATGAGTTAGCTGACCACTCGACCAATCCAAATTAGTTAAAAAAAAACATTTTAAAGTAAGGTTTTAAGAAGTTAGGAATAAAAGAAAATTATGTTAACAAAAAACTTTATTTCCTCAAATTAGATTAAATAGAGGAAAATTATAATTTTTTCTTTTTGAAGGAGACAATACTATCCGAATTGAAAAGAATAAGAGCATTTAGATCACAAGCTCTCTTCCAAGTATTATTGTGATTGCATACCCAATGTTTGAACTTAATATCACTTGTGAAATTAGTATATACTCCCAGAAATTTAATTACACACATATTAGAAGTTGGTTAATTCTAGAGGTTAATAGTTTGGTGTTAAAAAATACCAATGATTTACACTAAATAATAAATGAGAACACAACAAAAGGATTTCTTATTAAATTTTTATACACTTAAGACTTTAAATTAATTAAGCTAAGAACACATGCTCATTGTTATGATGCATATAAGATAGTGCGTTCAAAGGTTAAAATAGATTGATATTATTAAAAAAAAAAAAAAAGTTGGCTTTGAAAATGTGATGCTTTTCCCCTGTGAATGTGGTTTTAGCAATAGGAGGAATTATGGGTGAGGAAAGTTTGTTTTGCTTTATTTGGGAGACAGGTTGTCACGTCAAAACGATGGCGTATTTATATATCACCGCCATAATCTGCGGAGCACATTACAATATTTGGGGGCCTCTCAAACACACACTCTTTCTCACTTACAAATTGCCAAAGTGATAGTGCCTCTTGCCACGTAGATGTCGGTGCCACCCTCACAAAAACGACATATAAAACCATGTCCAATCAAATATTCTCCACAATCATTATTTATAATCCACTTATCGAAAAAATTAATTTTACATTAGTTTTTGTATTATAAATAATAAATAAAGATTAAAACGTCACTTCTTTGCACTATCAGCGTAAATTACATTAATAAAAATGACCAAAATTTAAGTTTTGAGAGAAATTTACCACTTTAATCCTTGAAAAATATAAAAATAATAAGTATAATCTATTTGTCATAAAAAATAATTTTATATTAATTTCTGTGTTATAAATAATAAATAAAAATAAAAAAATATTTCTCTTCTCCCATAAAAAAGATTTATTTTAATTTTTGCTATTCTATGTATTCATATTCTGCATAGAAAAATTTATAAAAGTATAAAAAAATATTTATATTTTAAATATTTAAAAAAAATACACAAAATAATTATTGTCCTAAAAAATTTATAAAGTTAGTATCAAAATCAAAGTCTAATTTAAAAACAGTGAGTAACTATCATTTACATTCCTTTAAAATAAAATAATTATTCATTGCTTTATTTCAATATACAATTTAAAATTATATTAAAATATTTATATTAGAATCTTATCTTTTTAAAATTTTGTCTATAAATAACATTAATAGTTAAATTTACAAACATTTTTACGCGATTCATGAATAAAATTTTTAAATCGCTTTTACTCTTAACTCTTGAAGTGCTACATATAGTTGGTCATATGTAAAAACTGATTTGGACAAGTACATTTTAACATGATATAAAGTTTACCCATAAAACTTGTTAATTGTCATGGCAAAAGATATTATTATCGGAAACTATCTTTGTTGAAATCTAACTAGTTAGGACGGTTTCATTTATTAGTACCATATTTATTCTTAAAATCAAAGCCATATGATCAATGTTATTATCCACTAAGACTTCACATTTTATGACATGATTTCTAAGCTTCTTAACTTGTAGCCTTGTACCATCACAAAAGTCACTCGATTGGTCGATATTTATTAGTAACATCTCCAAACACCAATATTGAGTATTAATTTACATGGAGGTAAACCAGAATAATTTGTACTATTCAATAATTCTAGAACATAGAGATTTAATTGACTCTCCATATTTTCTTCATTCATACAAATTGAATCTGAACTAAGATATAATTATTTTCTTCAACGATAATAACTATTAAATAGTTGTTAATATCTTCAACAATATCCAACGTAAGAGTTAGTATAATTCTTGCTTTGAAAAAGTCTTTTGAAGACATGCTTTTCAAAATATTTGGATAAAAAAATGAACCAACTTGTCAAATGCCTGATTTAAAGAAGGAATAACAATATATTTTGAAAAATATATCTCAAATTCACTATCTATATTGTCACTATTAAACTATCGCCAATTTTTAATAACCACTCACCAAATTACTTTGTCTCATCTTGTATGAACTAGTTACTCTCGCAGAGAGTCTCATTTTTTTAATTTGAGTACCTAACAAAATTTTAAAAGATAAAATGAATTCATGGTTGAATGAACAATATTTTGTCTTGACCCTTGTAAAATGACAAGAAGAATTTGTCTAAAGTCTCCATCTAATACAACTATTTTTTTTTCAAAAAGCAAATTTTTGTTATATATTAAAGAAAATCTCATAATATCACTCAAGAATTTATCAAGTACTTTGTGCAGTACATATAAACCATTGGAGCTTCATCCTAAATTATAGATTTAGCTTTCAATAACAACATTGTTTAAGGAGAACCAGATTTAACATTGTATATAGAATCCTCATTTATATTCAGTAGTATTTAAACTTTGAGTGTGTCGTTCTTCCATTGAAAAAGAATAAAGAAACAATGACACTTAAAAGTAACATTTGATACAATGTCAACCCTTGAAAAAATTTTAATAGACGTAAAGTTCTAGAAAAATATTTTTTTCAATACCCATGACCATACATGGGGAAAAACTGCTTCCTCATAATATACGGCTCTAACAATTTTATTAAATATATGTTTTTGCTCATGTGTTACGATGGCTAACATATCTAAGGCATTTTTTTTAACTCATTCATATTAAAATTTAGTACTTTCTTGAAAACCCTTTCGGTTAATAGAACTATCAACTTCAGTTGCAAAAGACATAAGAGGATAATCAATGACGGACCCAGAAAATTTATGTTAGGGGGACAAAAATAATATATATTACTATCAAAAGATATATTAATCCAAATTAAAAAAATAAAAGTGCATACTAATTATTAGAATAAAAAAGTCAAAAATTACATATAATAAAATAAGACGAAAGATATTTTTAAAAATATTTTTTCATTACTATTTCTAAATATAAAAAATATATATTCTAAATTAGTAAATTGATCAATTGACTTTAGAAATTTATATGCAATATAATTACATATAATAAAATAGAACGAAAGATAAACAAATAAATAATAACGATCACTAAATTGAGAATAAAATAAAATATATAAATTTATGAAGAGAATAAAAAATTAGATTAATACTTAAACATTGCTTGAATTAAAATTGCAATTGAAAATATCAAAAAGAGAAACAATAAAATTAAAAGATACATAGAGTAGAGTTATATATAAAAAATATATTTAAAATTTATTTTTTGATGAAAAGAAGATGACCACTAAAAAAATAGAAAAAAAATGTTGAAAATATAAAACTAAGAAGAAGGTTTAAGAGAATAAAGGAATGATAACGGTTAGAATTTGAGAATGGGAGAAGATTAAATTTGATTAGGTTAACTAATAGTCAAAATGACAGAAAGATAAAGTGGATTTGGAATTTTAAATAATTGGGCTTAATTTATTTGTAGTGGGGTTATTTAAAATTTAAAAGGCGGACATATTATATATATTTAAAAAAATTGAAATGGGAGCGAGGGCAAGTGCCCCCCATTGTAGTACGTAGGTCCGTGCTTGAGGATAGTCTTTTAGAATTTTACCGTAAGAATGTAAGATCTCATCGTTATCCATTAAAAACAACTGCTTAATTTCATTATCCAATATGATTAACTCTTCATATTATAAAATACTATAAAAATCCAATTAATTTAAAAATTATCAATAATAAAGGACTTTTTATAACTGCAATTAATAAAAATTCACCTATCATATTCATCATAGTTTTTTGTCGATACAAAATGTTATTTGAGAGCTTATGCTAACATCTATCCCAAACATATTCTTAGTAGAATGACAAACAACCTCATGATGTATGATTCTAAGGCCTACGAGCTTACTTTTTTAATGGCATCTATGAAATCTCTATGATCTTGCAAAAGTTCAAGAGCGAAGCATGCATCTCTATAAGTAGCATAAATTATTTTTTCTACTATTCTTATATCTCGAAAATTCATACATCCTCTTTGAGTATTTAAGAGAAGTCTTTGGTAATATTCTTAAGTATTTACTATAAAAAAAAATTGGTTAAAATCCCATTCTAAGTCGCTAAATTGATTAGGCTACACGATATCAATTATTATGTAGCTATATACACATATAAATTTTTTTTTTCTGATAAAGTGCACAATAATGATAAAATTATATAGTCTATAGAGCATTAGATTATAGTTGCATAAAGTTATTTGAACATTTATTTTCTAGCATTAATAAATCAAATAAAATGGACATGAGGTACATGCTGTTAAAATTTCAAATTTAAATCATAAAAAATAGAAACAAAATTGAATATAAACTCATCATTACTTGCAGGCATATAAGTCAACCTTTCAATTGCAACGCCTTGTTTTCGAGGCAACCACTTCGAAGCATCTTCCTTCTAAATAAGCTTGGTTGCAAAACTTAGCATAAGTTAAACTTTGGGCATAAGGATATGACCTGTTATCCGCCATCCATCCTAAAAACATAGACTTGTGACAATATCATTCATATGAGAAGTTTCACTATAAACCATAGATTATTCATCTTTCAAATAGAATAGAAGTCTAATTATAAATTATTCTTTCTCTTGAATTTTATATCCAAATAAATACTATGCTGCTTCACATACCGAAATGTACCTACAATCGTAACAGTTCTAAATTTTGTTGATAACTTGTGTTGTTTCTGATGAATCACCAGAATTGTTATATGGGATAGCCATTACACGATTATTGTCCTTGTATACATATTCAAACAAGTACTTGATAGAACTTGTTTGGTATTGGTATTCCACATTTATGTGGCACTTGAACTTGAGCGACAATTTTGGATTATATGGAACAATGAACTTATTGTCTAGTATATATTTCTTTTTCGTCACAGTTTGACCGTTATCGGTATGCCTATACTTGGAAAATTCAACTTTGTCAATGAGTGCTCGCTGCCTAAACTCTTTGGAATAAACCTTTGAATAAGATCCATTCTTCATGCAAGATGAATTTTTGTTGTACGTCCCACATGGACCATGTACCATGTACTTTTGAACAACTCTATGTAGATTCGGCCTTTCATTTTCATTAGGAATCTTAGTCGTTATATGTCTGTCAATGTCATCTGATGTTTGTTTCTTGAATTTTTTACTCATGAATAAAAGAATATGTGTATGCAGAAACCCTCTCTTTTAAAATTCTACAGTATAAATATCTGAAAATTAAAAAAGACAAATGAATAAAACATTATCTATAGCATAAGATTTTAATAAGGTGTTGTATAAACACAAACTTGTATTCCAAATTTTGTCAAATACTTTTTCCTCTTTTAAGTCCTCAATCAAACCATCAAGTTTGATTTTGAAAACTTAACACAATATATTAGGGTGGTCTTCTGCCTTCAATCCAATGGGAGTCACTTCTCTCTTTTTTCTCCCATTCAGAATTACAGGTCATAATGATAAAATAGTTAGAATATCCTGTATATTTACAAATCGCAAATGCGTCTTTGTATTTATTCATTATGTATCTAGATCCACCAGTAAAAGTACTGAAAAGAATTAATTTTTTGTCAGGCCTTGTAACATCTACATTCCTATTTATAAGACTCATGCAAATATATGTATTTATCAACCTTTAAATTTGAGTGTTTACATTGAAGAATTTTAACCTTTCTAATTCTATCATTGTGTAGGCATCCACCAAAAATAGTTGGAACAACCTCTTTGATCTCAGAATTAACAGAGATTCTCCCATCTCTTTCTGTAAGCAGAAAGCAAAAAATTATCACAAAGTGATTGTTTTATTTTTTTGTAGACCTAATAGAGATAGAATTTGATGTTGCAATACCCAGACAAAACCCTTCCTCCCCATACGGAAACAATAATGGATATTGCAAGGATAAATAAGATGTATGAAGAATTCGTTGGAGTCTTTTAGATTGACTCTCTATAATAATGTCTCTATCTTTGTTTAGTTGTTCAACATCGCCAACAATTACTGCAACCACTGCAATTGTTCTGTCATCTGTAGTCCTTTTAATAATCAAATTAAGCTTTATGTCTATGCAATTTTTTTGTTCGTACCTTTTCCTTATATAGCAAAAACTCTTTGTAAAACTATGATATTTGTCTATCATGTTTTTTAATATAGTCAAAATTTTTCTATTACGCTCATTTATAGCTTTATTGGAATTGCATAGAAGAAAAAATGAGCGTAATAGAAAAATGTTGACCGTAGACTATTCAAAGGAAGTAGGCTACCAATATTATGGTAGTTATGACCCTCAAGCTTAAAGATTAGGGGAGTAGTTCAATTGTTCACCCCACGGTTAATTTTTTTGCCATTAATGCAAAACAAAACATTGAATTAAAATTCTCTTATATTTTTCAGAAAATGAACACTTCTTTAATCTCCCTCGGTATGAAGCTGAATGAGCTCTGATGCGTGAGCATCTTTCCTATCCTTTCTTAGTAAATTTGATGTGAATTTGTTGAATTTTTATGAGATTTTGGTGTTTTAGACCATCATGAATGCTACTTTGAGTTGTTTGCTATTTTGTTGATTACAGGTAAAATTTGGGCTATTTTAACAGAGTTCGTGTAGAAGAAAAGGGATAAAAATGGTTGCCGTCAAGCTGGCGCTGAACGCCACTACCCTGCATTTAGCGTCGCAAGCCTCGAAATGTATACCAGCATTCTGTGAAGATGGCGCTAAACGCCACGACTCAGCGTTTAGCTCCGAGAGCTTCGTAATTCGTGCAATGATTCTGTTTGGTGGCGCTAAACGTCATTACTTGGTGTTTAATGCCAGGTGCCTCGTAAACTGGGAAAAGCGTTTTGTCTTGGTGGCGCTAAACGCCACTACTCGGCGTTTAGCGCCAGTCCCGTGTCAAGCAAATCCACAGAAGACAATTTTTATTTTTTTTTTAATTTAATTTTTGAATTAAGAAAAGATATTATTAGATTTTAGAATTTTAATTTTGTATCAATTAGGATTAGATATAAAAGGAGAAAAGATTCAGCCCTTCGAGCTCTCTTCTCTTCTTCTTCCTCATTCCGCACTTTTACACTTTTTACTCTAGGTCTTTTTCTGAGCCATGAGCAACTAAACCTCTATTGTTAAGGTTAGGAGCTCTGTTTATTTTAATAGATTAATACTATTGTCATTCTACTCTCAATCAATGTATTGCTTTAAATTTAAGGATTGATTTCGTTCTTCATCCTAGGAATTAGAGTATATTGGAAGAGAACTCCTTTTCTATTTGAATTCTTGTTGAATCTTGAAAAAGTTATATCACTAGAATTACAGCTTGAAATCAATTCCTCACAACTCTCTAATTATCTGGATTTAACGCAATATGTGACACATATAATCGCCTCATTTTTGGATACTTAGGATTTGTGTGGTTCATGAACTAGAATTGGACTTAACTTTCTAATTTAAATTAAGTGACCAAAGAATTGGTGGTTGATTTGGGTTAGAAGAGATTAAATTACTAAGGAATTAGGATTTAATTACTTAAGATTTGCCATGAATTGAATCTTTGCATGATTAAAGTAGTTGATAAGAATGGTTAATCTAAAAATTTAAACATTTACAAAACCTTAACTATTTTCTCATATTATTTTTACCAACCATTCACTGTTTGCTTTCTCGCACTCTTTGATTTATTGTTTTATGCTATTTGAACTTGAAACCACTCATTTTAACTTGTCTAACTAGCTTAATCACTCAACTATTGTTGCTTAATTCATTAATTTTTGTGGGATCGACACTCATTCACCTGAGTTATTACTTAGTACGACCTGGTGCACTTATCGGTTAGTTTGTGGTATTCAAAGTCTGCATCAAGTTTTTGGCGCCGTTGTCGGAGATTAATTGTGATTGACAACTACCCGTTGTTTGATTACCTAAATTAGAATTTTTTCTGAATTCAATTTTGCTTCTGCGTTAATTTTTGAAATTTCTTTTCCTATTTTCCTTTAGTTTTACTCGTCATTTTATTTTCTTATTTTGCCTCCTTAGTTTCGAAATTTTTGCTTCAATATCTTTCTGTTTTTGAAAATTTTCTTCCTCTTTTATTTATTTTATTTTTTTATCTGTTTATCTCACTGGAAATTCTCTTCACTCTAACGTAGAGATTCTCACTTTTTCTTGTTTTCTATTTGTTTATGAGTAGGAACAGGAACAAAGAACATCTTCTTAATTTCGATCCTGATATTAAAAGGACTGTTAGAAGACGCCAACAGAAGGCTAGAACTTATAGAGCTGCTAAAAGTCTCGTGGACAATTCTGAAGAAGAAATTGAAGAAATCACTCTGGAGCCAAACAACAATAACAATGCTGTTATTCCTAATGCTCCTGAGAAACCTAGGAGAACTCTTGGCTCTTACACTGCTCCAAATCCCACTTTCTATGACAGTAGAATTGTTGCACTCCCTATGAATGCTAATAATTTTTAGTTGAAGCCCCAACTCATTACTTTGGTGCAACAAAATTGTCAGTTTCATGGACTCTCACAGGAAGACCCGAACGTATTCATCTCTAATTTCCTGCAGATTTGTGATACAGTCAAGACTAATGGAGTCCATCTTGATGTTTATCGGTTGTTGCTCTTTCCGTTTGCTGTATAGGATCGAGCCAAGCAGTGGCTTAATACACAACCCAATGAGAGCCTAGATACATGGGACAATATGGTCAGAAGATTCTTGACTAAATTTTTTCCACCTCAGAGGCTAATCAAGCTGAGGACCGATGTTCAGACCTTCAAGCAAAAGAGGGTGAATCTCTCTATGAAGCTTGGGAGAGATACAATGTTATGCTAAAAAAATGTCCTCCCGACATATTTCCGGATTGGATATAATGGCAAATCTTTTATGATAGGATTACTCAGGCCACTAGAACTTCTTTGGATAATTCTGCAGTAGGATCTCTTCACAGAAAGCTTGCACAAGTTACGAGGCTTGTGGAGCTAAACACCGGGTCGTGGCATTTAGCACCAGCTTGACAGCAACCATTTTTCTCCCTTTTTTCTGCACGAACTCTATCAAACTTGCTCGAGCTTTATCTGTAATTTACAAAATAGCAAAACAACTCAAAGTGGCATCCATAATGACGTAGAATACCAAAATCTCATAAATATTCAACAAATCCATATCTAAATTGCTAAGAAAAGATAGGAAAGATGCTCACGCATCACAATACCTCAAGCAACTGAAAACATTGTAAAGTTGATATGTGAGTTTTCCTGAGAGTTGAGTTTTCAATTAAGCACCTGTCTATTTTCTGAGTGGGGTTTATGACTCTGTGATCTTGAATAGTTTTGGCATCTCATTGTCCCTAGCAGATTCAGAAATGTCAATATCATCCAGAACTAGAATCCGGATAATGTCATGAATTCTCTTTCTTTTAACCTCCAATTAATCTTTGAACAAAACATTTTCTTTTCTTTTCTTTGGTGCTTTGCACCTTGAGTTTAGCCGTGACTCTAAATGTTGTCTCTCAAGCTTTGTTCGACACAGAAACATCACAAGCACTTAACTGGGAGAGCTCTTTGATCTCTAATTTTTCTATTAATTCTTCTCAGTTAGTAGTGCCCAGAGCCTTTGGCTTCTCTTTATTTGCACTTGACTTTGACTCTAAGTGCTCTGTCTCAAGAGTTCCTTGACACATTCACACCACACGCATATAGTTAGGAAAATAACTCTTTGAGCTTTGATAATTTTTTTACCCTTCCTAGCTATTGATTCTCAGAGCCTTGGGCCTTGCTCTTTATTTTCTTTTTCTTGCTGTTTCTTTTGTTTCAAGGATGTTGACTCACAAGGAACAAGAATTTAGAGAAGTGTTACAAATTCTCTAAAAATTAACAAGAAGTTGATTCTTGAAACAAAAGAAACAACAAGAAAAAGAAAATAAAGAACAAGGCCCAAGGCTCTAAGCATCAATGGTTAGGAATGTTAAAAATAATCAAAGCTCAAAGAGTTATTTTTCTAGCTATATGCTTGTGATGTGACTCTGTCAAGAAGCTCTTGAGATAGAGTACTTAGAGTCAAAGCCAAGTGCAAATAAAGAGAAGTCAAAGGCTCTGAACACTACTGACTAAAAAGAATCAATAGAAAAAACAGAGCTCAAAGGGTTTTCCAGTTAAGTGCTTGTGGTATTTCTGTGTTGAACAAAACTTGAGACAAAACATTTAGAGTCACGACTAGGATTAAGGTGCTAAGCACCAAAGAAAAGAAAAGAAAATGCTGTGTTCAAGGATTAATCGGATGTTAAAAGGAAGAGAATTCATAACATTATCCGGATTTAGTTCTGAATGATATTGGCATTCCTGAGTCTCCAAGAGACAATGGGATGCCAAAACTGTTCATGATTACAGTTTCATCAACCCCCATTCAAAAGATAGATAAGTGCTTAATTGAAAACTCAATTCTTAGACAAACCCATATCAGGTTTCTATTGTTTTTAGTTGCTCGAGGACAAGCAACAATTTAAGTTTGGTGTTGTGATGCATCAGCATCTTTCCTATATTTTCTTAGTAAATTCAATGTGGATTTGTTGAGTTTTTATGAAATTTTGGTGTTTTAGACCATCATGAATGCTACTTTGAGTTGTATTGCTATTTTGTTTATTACAGGTAAAATTCGGGCGAGTTTGACAGGGTTTGTACAGAAAAAAGGGATAAAAATGGTTGCTTTCAAGCGGCGCTAAACGCAACTACCTGGCGTTTAGTGTCACAAGCCTCGTTATGTCTTGGTGGCGCTAAACAAACGCCACTACTCGGCGTTTAGCGCCAGGCCCGTGTCAAACAAATTCACGAAAGACAATTTTTGGTTTTTTTATTTAATTTTTGAATTAGGAAAAGATATTATTAGGTTTCAGAATTTTAATTTTGTATCAATTAGGATTAGATATAAAAGAAGAAAAGATTCAGCCCTTCAAACTCTCTTCTCTTCTTCTTCCTCATTTCGCACTTTTACACTTTTTACTCTAGGTCTTTCTATGAAACATGAGCAACTAAACCTCCATTGTTAAGGTTAGGAGCTCTATTTATTTTAATGAATTAATACTATTTTCATTCTACTCTTAATCAATACATTGTTTTAAATTCAAGGATTAATTTCGTTCTTCATCCTAGGAATTAGAGTATATTGGAAGAGAACTCTTTTTCTATTTGAATTCTTGTTGAATCTTAGAAAAGTTATATCCCTAGAATTACAGCTTGAAATCAATTCCTCACAACTCTCTAATTATCTGGATTTAACGCAATATGTGACACATTTAATCGCCTCATTTTTGGGTATTTAGGATTTGTGTGGTTCATAAACTAGAATTGAACTTAACTTTCTAATTTAAATTAAGTGACCAAGGAATTGGTGGTTGATTTGGGTTAGAAGAGATTAAATTACTAAGGAATTAGGGTTTAATCACTTAAGATTTGCCATGAATTGAATCTTTGCATGATTAAAGTAGTTGATAAGAATTGTTAATCTGAAAATTTAAACATCTCCAAAGGCTTAACTATTTTCTCATATTATTTTCACCAACCATTCACTGTTTGCTTTTTTGCACTCTCTGGTTTATTGTTTTATGCTATTTGAACTTGAAACCACTCATTTTAGCTTGTCTGACTAGCCTAATCACTCAACTATTGTTGCTTAATCCATTAATTCTCCTGGGATCGACACTCACTCACCTGAGTCATTATTTGGTACAACCCGAGACACTTGCCAATTAGTTTGTGGTATTCAAAATTCGCACCAAGCTCATCAGGAGACATAAAAAGCAGAAGAAGCTCAATTTTTCCTTCCATACAATATAATGAAAACTTTGGTTGTAATGACTAGGTGAATTTAAGAAGCCTTTCATCATACCACATCCATGCTTTACAATATTGACATTGATAAATAGAATCTCCTATATTTCACACACCTGTCGAATGCACTCTCATTAAATACTCCGTTATCATATTGATGCAGTTTAATCCATGATGTATACAAAGATATAAATAATCATACAAATAAAATTTGTACATAACATCTAAAATTTTGAAAAATGGTATAAAGTAATCTTCTAAATTCACGTCTAACATTGAATCGTCACAAGCATTAACAACTACAAAGAATAAAAGTGAAAACATATATATTGATGAGCTACTATAATTTATATCTTTTACAAATTACCAAGTTAAATTCTTGGTCTAATAAAAGATTACGTTCATAATTGCCAAAAGGCCAACATTTTAGTCACTTTGTGTGTCATCGCTCGGTGGAATATATAAAATTTTCTTATCATTAGATTGATATTTTAAAAATAATATAAATATGACTCGATTATAATGAGAAAAAGGTCATCTTTGTTTTCACTTGATTATAACCTGAGGATATTGGATGCGATGTTAATTTTTTGGCACATTGTTCTTTTACCTGCATCAATATATTTCACATTTTTATGTACGTAAAAATTTATATTATTGTTGTTCTTCCATGCTGATAAATAAAAAAATAATATTAAAAAAAAATAAAGCTAATAAATAATTATTTAATTAACTAATCTCGTATTGGATTAAAAAAAGTTAATTGAACACCTTATATTGTCCCATAATAATATTGAGACATAATTTTATTTTTCCATAATCTAAACTAGTAATCATATGAATAAAAATAAAAATAAACATTTTTCATCTAACAGGATAGATTAATTGATTTATTAATCATCGTTTAATTTACTCCTCCTCATATTTTCATTTTTAGTAATCATGATAAATTTTCACAAATAAATGAAATATAACTAATATTTTTAGTAATAAGATGTAGAGTAGTTATCTAAATCAGTTTCCAAGAATTTTAAAAGCAAATATTTTAATCCTAAAAAAAATAATACACAGATCAATTCCCAATATTTTCTCCATCAGACATAACAATCCCTTATCCATTTTTCAGCGTGACTCACTAACGAAAAATGCTGAGTTGGCACACAAACTCGCACACGTGACAGTTAAGTGTCCACGTGTGTGAAGAGGACAAATCAGTCCCTGGCTTTCTTCTTTCTCTTCCTAGTCATGTTCTTCATCTACCGCACTACCATCTTCTTTTTCTTTCTTTTTTTCTTCTCCACTCTCTCCCTTTCTCACCCTTTTTTTCCTCTCGACAACTACCTCCTCAATTACAGTTTTGCCGCCCCAATCACCATCGTTGCTACTTCCTCCCTTTCTGCCGACCACCACCTCTTCTGGCGACCTCGCCCAAACACCCAACTCTCCCTTCCACTCCCCTTATCCTTTTTTCGCCGTTTCACTCCGAAATGACAACCCATCCCTGGCCTTTCCCCAATATACCACACTGCTAGAATTTTCACTAATCCATCTAGCTATAGTTTCTTCCTGAAAGACAAAATAACTCACATCGTTAGGTTCTACTTCCACGCATTCAAACCACCCGAACTCGATTTGGGTCGAGCTCAATTTCGAGTCTTGGTTGATGACTACGTCGTATTGACCAACTTCACCAGTTTGATTGAACAGGAAAAAATTGTGAAGGAAGCACAATTTTGTCCTTCCGAGACCTGCCATGTCGGAGACGCCGCTAGCGAGGCCTTTCAGGAGGAAAGTGGGAGCACAAGAGAAAAGAAAGTGTGAAACAGTGATGTTTTGGTATGGGTTTCATGTGCCACAGAAAATGGAGGAGACGTAGTTTTCATCACAGTTGACCCAGAGGAACTGGCTGCTAAGGTTGAGGACAAGGGAGACGAGGATGAGATGGGTTTACTATCAGATAGTTGTGAGCTACTGATTTGTGAAAGTGTCCTTTTTGATTGGGATGACTGATGTTTTTGGTCTGAGTGACGCTAAACAAGGAATTTGTCGGGGTTGCTGCTCGTACTATCATTGTTGCTACCATGGCTGTCTTCTCCAACCCCATAGCTATCTCTTTCAACTTCTTCCTCAAGAACGTTCCTAAGCTTCCAAAACTCAGCAGCTTCCAAAGTAGGTAGGAATTGAGTTTGTTGGTGAGTTACACTACAAGAAATGCATTGAATACCGTCAAATTTTGTGACGGACGTTATCGGCGAATTTAACGGTAGATTTTCGATGGTTACGAGCGAAAATTCGTTCCTCAAATAAGTTATCATTGGAATTAAAATTCTGTAACTAAATCCGACGGTAAATAGAGGTGCGAAAATTAATTTTATTAGCACCGAATTTACCGTCAAATTTTCTGTCAATAAATCCAATAGTAAATTCGGGGTAAAATTCAAACGCGAAACTTCTCTCTCTCTCTCTCTCTCTCTCTCTCTCTCTCTCTCTCTCTCTCTCTCTCTCTCTCTCTCTCAAACAAATAGTTTTTGAAAAAATCACAATATATTAAAAAAATATTTTTTACTATAAAAAATTAAAAAAAATAAATATGGTATCAATTTTTCAAATTACATCTTTAAGTTTGACACAATTCTTCAAAAACTTAATCTAAAATAAAGAAATTCAATCTCATTATATGCCCTAAGATTTTATGGCAAACGTAAAAAGTATAGAAGGGATGAAATTTTAACATGGCTTGAAAAAGTTCCTCTGAAGCAATTGCTCAATCCAAAATTTAGCTCATGCTAAGAAAACTAACCTTACCCACAATTAATTACTAAATACAACTCGAGGTTGTATCTAATAAATGTGATACATTACAAATGATTGCGACAATAAAATTTTAGTCATTAAATACTAATTTTTATATAATTAAAAAAAAAACTTTTTAAAATTATTTTAAAAAGAAAAAAATAATATATATTAGTACTAAAATGTGTTAAAAAATACTACTTGTTGTACGATAATATAATGATCTAAAATTTGAATCTTCTAACATATTATTTGCATTTAATAAGGTAGAAAAAATTCATAAGATAATCATTTAAAATTTATAAAAGTACAAATATATAGTGGTATGATAATAATGTATCATTTGGTGGTAATTTAACTTTCTTATCCATAATTAATACTGCGCATTCTTCTGTTCTATATTGTGTAAAACAAAATAAATCCAATTCTTCGACTATTATTATTATTATAATAATAAAATGTTACCTTTTACTATAAAATTTGAATTTTAACTATAAAAAATATAAATTAGTTCGATATTCACTAAACATGATTTAGCTGACCATTTTTGAAGACCAAAATCTAAAAAACCATCCAAACTCTCACTGGGTAATTATTTTGTCAAAATGCTACCAGCTTAGTTTATATTTTTGTTGATTAAAATTGTTATTCTGAAATATTTTACATAGTAATTTATTATTATTATTATTATTAGAACATTATTATTAGAACATGTCAACTTTGGTCTAGATGGAGTTAAGGAGACAATGACGTATTGACGTGCCTGTATCAAACAAATAAATTATCCTTATCAGGACGTTACATAATTAAAGCGTGTCTTGTTGGCATGTACTAACAGATATAACCGAAAAGAAAGCACTGTCTCATAAATCCTTCAACAATACTTCTATTCTATTATTTGTTAGACCTTCACATTGCCGCTAATTATTTTTAATATATCCCACAGTTGGTGTAATATTAATATATTGGTTTAGAGGGGGGTGTAATATAATACACATATATGACTCTAAATACTATACTTTAAATTTAGGTTTAATAAAAATTATTATTCATAATTTCTACAAAATTACTGTGCACTAAAAAAATGTGGATCACGATTTCAATGAAACGAACTTAGCGGGATAATCGTTTATGATTCAATCGTCAATGACTCGAATTATTGGAACAAATCATGAATTATACTTTTGTTATGTGCAACTAGAATTGTTTGTATTCGAAATCAACGGCTGAGATGGCTTTGGAAAATACGATTTCTCGCCTCATTGCTATACGTCAGTCATGCAATACACATGGATTATCACACACAAATATTACATTATCATGTATTTGTGATAAAATCTAATTATTATAATAATAAACTCTTAAACTAGCACATAAGAAGAAGGAAAAAAAAAATAATAAAGAAGAAGAATGAATATTTAGCAACAAGCAAAAAAAAAAAAAAAAAGGTAGCAAATACAAAGGAAAACATATCCTCTTTATATAGGTAAATTTCAACAAACAGTTACCAATGATTTCTAAATTTTAGAAGCTAAAATACAGAAAATAAAAACTCGCCAATGATTACCCTTTTTTTTAGAAAAGTAAATGAATAAAAGTACATATGAAAGAATTTAAAATGGACAAAAAATATACACCAAAGATTCATAAATATAAACGTACATTTCAAAAATTATTTTTGATAGATAAAAGTGTCATATTTTTTTTGTAAAGATTTGATATTCAGAGTAAAATACTAAAACAATCATAAAAGATTATGACGCTGACAATTTTAATTATAGATGAATTAAAACTAATTTGTAACCATGAAAGAGAGGCTTTGATATACAAAACTCAAATCTTAAAAAACTATCAAAATTTTTTAAATTACCACTTTAGCCCAACTTAACTACTCCCAAACTCTAATCCTATCACATCCCCAATCTTCAATAGTCTGCATCACCACTCCCAATTGATGCGTTCGCATCTTTAGTACTTTTTCTTGCATTAATTTCATATTTTCATAGGATTAATTATAGTTTTTTCTTTTAAACTAATTATTTTTAAGTATTATTTGCTACTAAGGTGTTTTTAAGTGTTTCCAAAAAAATATAGGATAAAGAAAAGAAATCCAAGGAACAAGAGAAGCATATTCAAAGGGCAAGCATATAGAGAAACATGCAAAATCAAAGTACGTAGCAATCAAAGCCATGCAACCATGCAGTGGCGTTTAACGCCTTCGAAGAGAATTTGCAAATGCTGTCAATTTTAACCTCTTCATACTCAAGTCATCATAACTTGAGCTATAGAAGTCCAACTGAGATAGTTCAAATGGTATTGGAAAGCTAACATCCAGAGTTTTGAAACGATATGCATATATCTATACTGAACATTTAGTTTGAGCCGCACACAACCCTCATCTTTCAGCTCGCAAAAACAGCGTCCAAGGGCTTGCTTCAAGTTAGTCGCCCAAATTCGCAAGTTAAATGCCCAAACTTAGTGTTTAACGCTTAAGGGCTGGCGTTTAATGCCCAGGACTCAAATGCAACTCCCTTGGAGCTACAAGAAGTGGCGTTTAACGCCAATATCAAGTGTGCAACGCCACGCCCCTGGAAGCCAAGATTGAAGTGGCATGCAATGCCCTGGAGAGGTTTAGAAGTGACGGGTAACACCACATGTATGGCGTGTAACGCTAATGCCCAAAATGAAAGTGGCATTTAACACCAACTTTGGCATTAAACGCCCAAGTTCAATTCGAAACTCAAGTTACACATCCAAGAGCGCAAGTGTCATGCCAATTGAAACCCATTCTTCCATAGATGTAATTTCGGTTTAAGACTGAGATGATTCTATTAGGATTTGATTTTGATTTGATTTGATTTAGTTTTAGTTTTAGGATTTGAATTATTGTTATTCATTATCGTATTCTTCCTAAAAGATAAGATAAGATTTAGTTTTGAATTTGAATTTTAAGTAAACCTAGAATATAAATAAGTGAATATGATTCACAGAGAAGGGGAGGATCTTCGGATCCCACATCTAGCTTCCTTGGCACACTTCTATTTTTCATTGTTGTTTTTTTCATTCTTTCATGAGTAACTAATTCCTCTGTCAAAGGGTTAGGAGCTCTATTTATATTTTCTATGGATTATAAATCTAAGTTTTCTTTTATTTTAAAATATGACATTGATCTGTTTTATTATTGAGTTATTCGTTCTTCATTCCTACTAATCCCGTTTTGAATTTGTTTATTGTTTCGACAGAACTGATATCCAAATTATGCTTGAAAACTCTTTCAAATAATTTTTTGAATTCGACTAGACATAGTGTTTCAATCAGTGTGTGACAATACATAATTTTCAATCACTCTAATTTTAAATACGTGACATATAATTTAGATTAGAACAACTTTTGAAAATTGTGTTTTCTCATAAGATTCAATCGGACAGGACTAACTTGGATACATGATATATAATCCGAGTTAAGGACTACTTTTGAATCTTATGAGGAACTGAATCGGATTTGTACTTAACCTCTTCAATTAATTGATTGATCAAGACATTAGTAGTTAGTTAATTGAAGAGAAATTGAGAAGTCAAGACATTGTAAATCATCAGTTAATAAGGTTTATCGTGAAAAAATCTCTGCATGTTTTAAAATAGGCAAACAAAATTTGATTTTCCTAGAGCTTAAACATCTTTGATACCCTTGATTTTGTCCATTATTATTCTCTCTCAATCAAGCATACGTTTACTGTTCTCTTTCTAGCATTCAACATTCAAGCATTCTAAGTTTCAGCATTCATCAATTAAGATTTATTTGATCTAATTAAAAATTTAACTCAATATTTACTTGCTCAAATTTTTAATTCTCGTAGAAATGATATTTACTTATCGTGATATTACTTGAACGATCTAGTATATTTGCCGGTATCTGTAAGTTTTATTTTTCGCTCGTCACCAATTTCTCAATCCCTTTCTCAAACTCTCTCATGTATGTCTCATCCACTCCATTCCCACACAAAACCTATTAAGTTCTTCAATTTGAATGTGTTATTATTAATAGTCAATAGTGCTTCAAATCTTGATATAGGATTTTTCATTACGATGTAGATATGGACGAGTGCAATGAGAAATTGGCCTACCAATAGTAGAGTGCAATTGCAAGAATACCTGGGGAAGTTATAAATGTAGATGAGATAGAAGTTTGCACCACATGCGAGACAATGATATGTGTATAGGTGAGGCCTTTTTAAGTTTGTATAACTCTTATCTTGTTGCACATCTATAGAGATTTGAGATTGTACAATTATTTCACTTTGCTTAATTAACTAATGGGAAATATGCGTCTTCAGTGAACAGTGAAAACTTTATCATATAGGTTATTATTCTAGTAATGGCTATTGCTGGTTTTGTAGGATATATTTTATAAGTATAGAATCTTAATTTGCAAGTGACAAATTAATGGGTTCTCTCTGGGAATAGAGTGGATAAGGGAGGAGAGGGTTTGAGAGATTGAGAGCATAGTGCTAAAGAGTATTGGAGATTAATGATGATATATGGTTAGAGTTTATTGGAAATAGTTAGGTTAGATTAGTGGGGTAATTTACAATTTTTTTTATAGGTTTTTGGGTTTAGATAATTTTATTTATTAGAGTTCATCTTTTATAATTACAAGTTAATTTTATTTTTTCTATGGTTAGATTTATCAATATCATAATTTTTTTATGGTCAATTTTAATATTTTACTCTAAAATATAATGTATCATTTTGCTTTTTAATTTGCATAATGTATACTTTTATTTTACATATTAATTATATAATTTATATCATTAACTTTAATTTTTTTACATACGACACAAATTACCATGATTCTCATAATCGGACTAAATTGGATCAACTCAATTGACCTAAACTAACTACCAGACTAGATCGGTTTGGGAGGAAAATTATTGGAGGAAAATTATTTGGTATCAAATCGATCAAAAATCTGAAAAATTTGTCAATACTTGATTAACAGTAGAATCAGTCCAAGTTTTTAGTGGTTAACAAATTTAAAATAATAAATAACAAAAAATCAATTTTAAAAATATATATAATATTATTTTATTATACTAGTTCAACTTTAATTAAACTTCGGTTAAACTTTTGAACTTCTAATTCTATCGATTTGATATCCAATTCGGTTTTTAAAATATTGTAAATAATTAGGCTCTTATTTATAACCAAGGTTTAAAAAATCAAATCAATCATTAAATTAGTATAGTTAAAGGTTCAAAAGTTTAAAAGTTCAACCAAAATTCAATGGCCATTAAACTAATAGAGTTAATGTTTAAAGATTTAAAGATTCAACTGAGATTTAGTAAGAGTTGAATGGAATATAATTAGACATCATTTTTATAGAGAAAGGTATTTTTTATAATTTATTATATTAAATCAATTAATCGCTAAAACATTGTATAGTTCGATCGGTTAACTGATTTTTTCAATTCTTTAATCGGTTCATTACCAATCCGATTTTTATACTTGTATAAAGAGTGTTTAGTATGTGAATAATATTCTTCATGTTGTGATAAGAATGGAATGAATGCTCATTTATCAATTGGGCCGCTGTGCTTTTCAAAACTTAACTTCTCAATACAAATTGAGAATTAATGAAGGTTGAATGTTTGAATTTTGTATGTATAAACAGAGGGCATATCCTCACGTAAAATACACACAACTGATAATAATAAAACATTCTTCACTCTCTCTCTTATACTATTCTCTCTCTCTTATATTCTTTACTACCGTATTAGTAAATATATCAATTATATTGTAATAATTGTGATAGACATTATTATTAGGATTATATAATTATACCTTTTATTTTATATTTGTTATCTCTTTCTTATTTATTTATTCCACAACACGTTATCAGCGCGACACTCTGATAAAATTTTTAGGAAGATTCAGGCAACAAATTTTCAATATGTCGAAACTCTCTCATCTTAAATTCAATGCTCTTGATATATCTGGAAACAATTATTTATCATGGATATTAGATGCTGAAATCCATCTTGATTCAATGGATCTTGGAGATACCATTAAGGCTGAAAATAATGCATCCCAGAAGGATAAAGCCAAAGTCATGATTTTTCTCCGTCGTCATCTTGACGAAGGATTGATAAGTGAATATCTCACATTAAAAAATCCTGGAGATCTTTGGAAATACCTTGAAGAAAGGTACAATCATAAAAAAACGGTGATACTTCCTCAAAACTAATATGAATGGACGCACTTGCGTCTACAGGGTTTTAAATCCATAAATGAATAATTCTGCAATGTTTCGAATCACCTCACGAATGAAATTATGTGGGAAAAAGATAACTGATCATGATATGTTGGAGAAAACTTTCTCAACCTTCCATGCCTCGAATGTGCTCCTGCAGCAGCAGTATCGAGAAAAAGGGTTTAAAAAATATTCTGAGTTAATTTCTTGCATTCTTGTTGCTGAACGCACAATAAATTGCTCTTCAAAAATCATGAAGCGCGCCCAACTGGCGCTGCCCCATGTCCTGAAGTAAATGCGACAAATTACCCCAGAAGAGGTAAATGGCAAGGTTTTAATAACAAGAAAAATTATGGAAGGAAAATGAATTATATTCAAAAGAGAGGATCTCACCAGAAGTGGGATAAAGAAAGAAATATTGGGCAAAATAAATCAACAGAGGATAAGTGTTTCCGTTGTGGTGGAAAGGGCCATTGGTCGCGTACCTGTCGTACCCCAAGGCACCTAGTCGATCTTTATCAAGCATCTTTGAAAAAAGACGACAAAGGAAAGGAGACGAATTTCGTTTCAAATGATGTTGCTGAAAACTCCACCACTCATTATGATGTATCTGATTTCTTTGAGGACCCTGAAGGAAATATTGGTCATTTGATCAATGATGAAATAGTTTAATATGTGGGATTGTTAAGTATCTATGTAAATAAATAATGTAAAGAACTTATTGTTAAGTTTTATTTTCTATGTATTTAAGTTTCAAATGTGATGTATATAAATAATGAAATATTAATGTTTATGAATTTTGAAATCATTAAATGTGTCAGGTTTTAAAATAAAATTTTAGTATATGACATTATTTTTATGTACAGTGTTTCTTAGAAAAATAATTCCGATCAAGTATTCAATTTAACTGTGCATACTACTCATTTTATTATTATTATTTGTCTTTGAAGAAAATGACAAGGATATATAATGAAGATGTATGCCTTGCGAATAGTGCAAGTTCGCACACCATTCTCAAAAGTGATATATATTTTACCCATCTTGTGCCAAAAGAGGAATATGTTAATACTATTATTGGCTCAGGCAATGTGATAGAAAGCTCCGAAAGAGTTATAATTTTGTTTCCTGGAGGAACAAAATTTATAATAAATATTGCACTATTTTCTACCAAGTCCCTGAGGAACTTGTTGAGTTTCAAAGATATTTGCTGAAATGGATATCATGTTGAGACCATGAATGAGGGAAATCATGAGTATTTATGTATCACAACTCATGATTCAAATAAGAAAGTTATATTAGAAAAATTATCCTCATTTTCATCTGGGTTGTATTATACCAAGATTAGTGCAATTGAATCACATGCCATTGTAAACCAGAAGTTTACTAGCCCAAATGAATCCATAACTTAGCATGACCGATTGGGTCATCCGGGAACAACCATGATGCGGAGAATTATTGAAAACTCCCATGGACATTCACTAAAGAACCAGAAGATTCTTAAAACTAGTGAATTTTGTTGTGCTGCATGTTCTCAGGGAAAGTTAATTTTAAGGCCATCACCAGTAAAGATTGGATTTGAGTCCCCTGAATTCCTAGAAAGGATTCAAGGTGATATATGTGGACCTATTCATCCACCATGTGGATCTTTTAGAAATTTTATGGTCCTGATAGACGCATCTTTGAGATGGTCACATGTGTGCTTATTGTCTTCTCGCAACCTGGCGTTTGCGAGATTACTGCCTCAAATTATTCGATTAAAAGAACAATTTCCAAAAAATCCAATCAAAGCAATTCGTCTTGATAATGCTAGTAAATTTACTTCCCAAGCTTTTGATGCTTATTGTATGGCTAATGGAATAAGTGTTGAACATCCAATAGCTTATGTTCACACACAAAATGGGTTAGCAGAATCACTTATTAAGCACCTCTAATTAATTGTTAGACCCTTACTTATGAGAAAAAATCTCCCAACTTTGGTTTGGGAGCATGCTATTTTACATGTTGCAGCACTTATTCGATTAAGGCCAACAAGTTACCATCAGTTCTCTCCTATGCAATTAGCTTTTGGCTAGCAGCCAAATGTTTTCCATTTAAGAATATTTGGGTGTACGATATATGTTCCCATTGCACCACCTAATCGCACCAAAATGGGACCCCAAAGAAAATTGGGGATATATATTGGATATGATTCTCCATCTATAGTGAGGTATCTTGAGATACAAACTGGAGATGTATTTAAAGCCCAATTTGCGGATTGTTATTTTGATGAATCAAAGTTTCCAACATTAGGGGGAGAGAATAAGCTTCCTGAAAAGGAACTTAATTGGAATGCATCATCCTTGATGCATTTAGATCCTCGATCAGGGCAATGTGAACTAGAAGTTCAAAAGATTATACATTTGCAAAGAATAGCAAATGAATTGCCTGATGCATTTTCCGATACAAAGAGTGCCTTTGCAGGTACACTCCCCCCTTATTTCTTGTTCACACTCTGCATGATTGGACATCTCCCCAAGCGTGAAGCTCGGACTTTCTCAAGGCTCATAGATCGGCACCGAAGATAACAACTAGGCGCTGACTCCCAGAAGCCGAGCTCCTCTCCAGGTATCCCCACAGGAACAATTGGCGCCCACCGTGCCCAAGAATATAATTCTTTCTTTATATCATCGGCCTTGACGTCCTCGCCTGAAGCCATGGCTGAGAAACTTCCACCCACGCCATCTGAACTCCTTCAGATGGTGACCGAGTTACGACAAACCAACCAGCGCATGGCCGAAGAGAACCAAAGAATGGCAAATCAGATTGCTAATCTGAATAATATCCGAATTGAAAATAACAATGATCGACAAGAACGAACAAAAGAAGCCGAGCATCAATCAGGGTCGACGCCTGTCTCCGAAACTGCTTGGTAGGAAGAAGAGCAACCTGAGCACAATGAGGATGCTCAGCCAGAAGACGAGGATGACAACCTAGAAAACTCCCTTAGGCCATTCACGGCCGAGGTGATGAACTTCGTGTTGCCCAGGAGGTTCACTCTGCCAACCACCCTAACCCTCTATGATGGGCTAGGTGATCCAAAGAAATACATAAAAAGTTCACCTCCATAATGATAGTAAACGGTGCATCTGATAAAGTTTTATGTCGTTGTTTTTCATCTTACCTAGACGGTCCTGCACTTGATTGGTTTTGTTCTTTGCCTGCAGGTTCTATTTCTCGTTTTCGAGACCTATCAAAGACTTTCGAGGAGCATTTTGCTGGATCAGCCATCTATCTACATGACTCCGATTACTTAAATACAATCAAACAAGGCCAGCATGAAAGCCTCAGAGACTACATGACGCGCTTCACAAAGATAGACATGAGTATACGTGATCTCCACCCCGAGGTGGAACTACACGCAATAAAAAGCAGACTCCAACCAGGAAAATTCCAGGAGACCATTGTCGTGGCCAAACCTAAAATCATGGCCGAGTTCTATGAAAAAGCGAAAGGTCAGATTGACATCGAAGAACTCCGACAAGCTCGAAAAACAGAGAAACCACAATACAGAGATGATGACAAAGCACGAGATAGCTAGAAAAACTTCAAACCAACTCCCCAATATGAATCTTATACTCAGTTCAACACCAAGTGGGACGACATCATCAAGGAGATCTTGAATTCAAAGTTGATCAAGCTACCAAGAAAAGCTGACAGCTATCCAGATTCAAAAGGCGCGGATAGATCAAAATACTGTTCTTTTCATCAAAAGCATGGACACACTACTGACGATTGTGTCATCGCCAAAGACCTCCTGGAGCAGTTAGCTCGGTAAGGTCATCTCGACAAGTACATCGGCAGCCACATACAACGACGCGCACCTCTCCCTGGTGACCAAAGCTCGGCAACACACCATGGCCGAGATAAAGATCGACCGAACACCAATCCTCCCGACCAACCAAGACGTATTATTAACTGTATTTCTGGAGGTTTTGCAGGTGGAGTGGCCACAAGCTCGGCAAGAAAGCAGTCTTATCGAGCTATGCTCTCCATAGAAGCCAATCAACATCAACAGCAGACACCTCCACACTTTCCTCACATAACATTCCAGACATCCGACCTTAACACCAACGTACCAAATCTAGACGACCCGGTTGTGATTTCCCTACAACTCGGAGATCTCTTAGTCAAAAAGATTTTACTAGACCCTGGGAGCAGTGCCGATGTTCTCTTTTACTCAACATTTCAGAAGATGAAACTGAGCAACAACATCCTCCAACCTTCAACTGGAGTCCTGGTCGGTTTCTTAGGTAAGAGGGTCCAGGTTATGGGCTCTGTGTGGTTCCAAACCACACTTGGTGAGGTTCCCTTATCAAAAACCTTAGATATTCAATACTTAGTCGTTGATTGTTTTAGTATTTACAATTTGATACTTGGCCGACCTGTTTTAAATAGGTTTGGTGCTATTGTGTCTACAATTCATCTCTGTGTTAAGTTCCCTTTGTAGGATAATACAATTGCAACCATTCACAGCGATGCCCGAGAGGCCAGAGAATGCTACAACAACGGTTTAAAAAAACCTAATCAGAGTACGCAAGCCCGCGTGAACAGTATCGGTAACCAAGCCGAGCTATCAGTACTGGCCGACCTTGATCCCAGGACAGAAAGTCTAGATTGACCAACCCCGACCGAAGATCTGCATAAAATCTATTTCACAGATAGCCCGGAAAAGTTCACTTATGTTGGATCCACACTAAACTCGGAAGAGAAGGCCTTATTCCGAACATTCCTACAACAAAATGCCGACTTGTTTGCTTGGACCCCAGCTGACATGCCAGGAATTGACCCATCTCTTATATCCCACAAACTGGCATTAGATCCTTCTGTCCGACCTATAGCACAGAAAAAGCGCAACCTCAGCCATGACCGCAAACAAACCTCTCTGGAAGAAACCAAGAAGCTCATCAATGCCGGCTTCATTCAGGAAATCAGATTCACAACATGGTTGGCGAATGTCGTCATGGTGAAAAAACATAATGGTAAATGGCGCATGTGTGTTGCTTTCACCGATCTCAACAAAGCATGCCTAAAAGGCTCCTATCCTTTACCCTCTATTGACTGTTTAGTTGATAATGCTTCTGGTTATGAAAAACTCAGTTTTATGGATGCATACTCTGGCTATAACCAGATTCAAATGCATCCATCCGATCAAAGCAAGACAGCCTTTATTACTGAATATGGAAACTACTGTTATAAAGTAATGCCATTTGACCTTAAGAATGCAGGTGCAACATATCAACGCCAAATGGACAAAGTATTCGCCCAAAAGATCGGTAGGAACATTGAGGTCTACGTTGAGGATATGGTCACCAAAACCAAGATCGGCAATAACCACCTTGATGACCTCGCAGAAATCTTCGGTCAAATCAGAAAATATAACACGCGGTTAAACCCCGAGAGTGCACATTTGGCGTACAAAGTGGCAAATTCCTTGGCTTCATGCTCACTAGCCAAGGTATTGAAGCCAATCAAGAAAAGTGCCGAGCCGTTTTGGATATGACAAGCCCACAAACTATCAAAGAAGTCCAGCAGTTGACAGGAAGACTTACTGCACTCTCTAGATTCTTACTTTGCCTAGCTTCTAAGTCTTTATGTTTCTTCCAAACTTTAAAAAATAAAAAGGATTTCCAATGGACCAATGAATGTGAACAAGCATTCACAACCATCAAAGAAACTCTTTCAAAACCACCAATTTTACAAACCCCCCTTCAAGGGAAACCATTATTCTTATATTTATCTGTGACTAACTGAGCTGTAAGCTCCGCTCTTATTGCAGAAAGGCAAAAGCAGCGGTTGCCGATCTATTTCACCAGCAAAACACTACAAAATGCTAAACTTCACTACCCGAGCATTGAGAAGCTAGCTTTGGCTCTAGTCTTCTTAGCAAGAAGACTACGGCCATACTTCTAGAGTCATGTCATCCATGTTCGGACGGATCAACCTTTGTGACAAGTCCTTCAGAAACCAGAACTGGCTGGCCGACTAGTAAAATGGTCGGTCAAACTTTCCGAGTTCGACATAAGATACCAAGGATGATCATCTATCAAATCTCAATTCTTGGCTGATTTCATTGCCGAATTCACAGTACCGGACATCGCCGAAAGTCCACCAGAATGGTCTTTGTTTGTAGACGGCTCCTCTAACCCACACGGGTGTGGCGCCGGGATCATACTCGATGATGGAAATGGTAATGTCATTGAGCAATCGCTACACTTTTCCTTTAAGGCGAGCAACAACCAGAGTGAGTATGAAGCTCTTATTGCCGGCCTCAGACTAGCTTTCGATCTCAATATAGCCGAGCTTAAGGTATACTGTGATTCTCTGCTCATTGTTCAGCAGGTAAACGAGCTGTACCAGGTAAAAGACCCTATATTATCCAAATACCTAGCAATTGTTCAAACTTTACTTTCAAAATTTCATAAATCTTACATTGAACATATACTTCGGGAGAACAATAGCCGAGCTGACATTCTCTCTAAGCTCGTCAGCACCCAAACAAATAATTCATCTCTTCACCGATCTATCTTACTTAAACTCAGTATAGAATTAACAGAAGTTCTAAGTGTAACGTAGGATGCAGATTGGAGAACACCAAACATAAACTATCTTCGGACAAGAATCTTGCCAGGCGAAGCCGAAAAAATTCGGCACTTTCGCCGACAAGCCTCATTCTTTACAATTTATAACAATTACCTATGTAAACAAGGATTCTCTCGTCCTTTACTAAAATGTCTTTGCAGATCAGAAGCCGATCTTGTACTTGCCGAAGCACATGAAGGTATCTGTGGTACACACCTCGGAGCTCGAAGCCTGTCTTCAAAGATCCTCCGAGTTGATTTCTATTGGCCGACGTTGCAACAAGATTGTAAAACAAAAGTCAAAAGCTGTGACAACTACCAGAAACACAGTCCGATCACCCACTTTCCAGCCGAACTACTACACTGTTCCGAGGTAAGCTGGCCGTTCAACCAATGGGGCTCGACATCCTCGGTCCTTTCCCTCTAGCGGCCGGCTAGGTAAAATTTTTAATAGTAGCAATTGATTACTTCTCAAAATGGATAGAGGCACAACCCTTAGCAAAAATCGCCTCACAACAAATGATATCCTTTGTATGGAAGCATATTATCTGTCGATTCGGCATACCCCGGCACATTATCACTGATAATGGACGCCAGTTTGTTGATCAAAAATTCATCTCCTTTTTGCAGAATCTAAAGGTCAACCAGCATTTTTCATCAGTAGAGCACCCACAAACAAATGGGCTAGCAGAGGCCGCGAATAAGGTAAACTTACATGCCTTAAGGAAGAAACTCGACGACGCCAAAGGGCTTTGGGCTGAACTCATCCCAGAGATCATATGGGGATACAATACCACCATCTACTCAACAACAAAGGAAACACCTTTTCGGCTAGCCTACGGTTCTAATGCAATGATACCCATGGAGATCTCCTAATCCTCACTGCGCATTGAAATGGCCGGCCATACTACAAAAGACGCTGCTCGGCAATCCGAACTGGACCTCCTTGAAGAAGTCAGATCTTCCACAGCAATTAAACACCTAGTTATGCAACAGCGCATAGCTCGAAGATATAATCAAAGACTTCACCCAAGGTCTTTTCAAGTAAATGACCTTGTGCTCAGAAGAACTGAACAGGCTAGAAAACCATCAAGCCATAGCAAACTAGCAGCTAACTGGGAGGGCCCTTATCGAATAATAAAAGTCATCGGCAATGGAGCTTACCAATTACAAACCTTAGATGGTAATGATTTGCCTAACACTTGAAAATGTATCATCTTTAAAGTTATATTACATTTAAAAGTCAGGGACAGGCGAGTATTCTTTTTCCTACTACCAAGATTTTTCCCAAAACGGATTTTGCTTGGAGAGGTTTTAACGAGGTTCGCCTACCTGCAACTTTGTAACCAAAGGTTTGTTAACATATATAAGTTTCCTATTTTCATAAGATTAATTATCATATTAAGTACTTTTTTTTATATCCGAATTTATACTATTATCCTTCCAAACTCAATTTCGAATCCGACTATTCGGACTTCACCAGTCAAACAAACAGCCGAGCTCTGTTCTATTCGGACCTCATTGGCCAAATGAACAGCCGAGCTCTGTTCTATTCGGACTTAACCAGTCAAACGAACAGCCGAGCTCTGTTCTATTTGGACCTCACCGGCCAAATGAACAGCTGAGCTCTGTTCTATTCGGACTTCACCGACCAAACAAACAGCCGAGCTCTGTTCAATTCGGACTTTAACGATCAAACAAACAGATGATCATTTAGATTTAACCAAATATACTACCAATACTCCGAATCCAACTAATCAGACTTTACCAGATAGCAGATCTATATTCTGAGTCCGATCATTCGGACTATTCCAATCAAACAAATATCCAATAACTATTCATACATAGCCTACCGATCTTTACCCATCAACGTAAATTGGCCAAACCTAACCCATCAAATCGATCAACAGACAAAGCAAGCACAAAAACAAACTCACTGTACCCAACTTGCATCTACTTTTTCTGACATATCCTATCCTACACCTATTACAGGGTACCTTGCAGATAATCCTACTTATAAATCAAAAGATGCAACACAACATTTTGCCATATGAAAAATAAACTGCCCACTTCAAACTGGCAGCAAAAACATCCAAAATATAAATAGTCAAAGTGCTCATTCTAAGAGCAAACAATTTTTACCAAACAACTATTACAAAGTTTAAACAAAACATACAGATGTCTGAAACTAGGGTTACTGCCCAACATTTTCACCTCCCTTCTCTTCAGCACCATCATCTTAAACCATGGCTCCATCCTGAACAATTTTGCCCGGATCCATCAGACCAAAATCCACGTTATGAGCTAGGAACCTGGCTTGAAGAGAAGCTCGCTCAAACCCTTCAATAAAAGAATCTAAGATTGTTGTCTCCTTGCTCTTCTCTATATTTTTCAACTCAGCAGTCAACTCTACCATCCGAGTACTCATACTCAAGAGATCAGCCTCTTTCTTTCTCACATCCTCCACTTCCTTTGCATAATTTTCTTTGGTCAACTTTAGCTCTTTCTCAACCTTAGATAATTTACTCTCCAGTTCTGTAACCCTAGCATTCTTCAAATTCAACAGTTCCTCCAAACTCACATTTGGCTTCTGTTTGGCAACTTGCCGATGTTTTTTCTCTTAGCTGCGCCCCAAGCTCGCAAGCCGAAGTCCAATAACCTTCAGAGACATAGCAACTGATACATAGATATCCACCCAAAACATAATTGACAAAACTAAATCAATACATACCTGCATATATTGATCAATGGCCACATCACCGACTTCACCAGCCAATGTGACATCTGACGTCCCTTGACACACCTCGTCCGTCACCACCATATATGGAAAATCCTTCCCCCACAGCGACGACCCATTACTTTGCTCGGCCACATCATGCAATTTCTTTTGATTTTCAAAAAACCATTGAAGCTCCTCCGCTGGAACCTCGTCCTAAATATCCTCAGACTCATCAGACAAATCAACACATCATGTTTCCTCTTCTTCAGAACAACCTTTCTCCTCCTAGGCTTGGGCTGGTTAATGATGCCAAGGCATCTTAGGCTAGTTTCACTAGCCTTTTTCTTTTATTTTTAGTTGTTTTATGCATTTTCTTGAGCCTTAAGTAATCATTTGGGCCAAATAGTCATGCTTGTCTTAAATCATTCAACATGAAGATTTTGATGCAAATTCCATGAGTTTTTAGTTATATTCCTTGAATGCTATGAATGGAAGAATTCTCATGAAATTTTGCAAGACTTTGATGCAATTGTTTGGATGATTTCAGGGAAGAAGAGACTAGGCAAGGAAGCAACAAAATCAATAAAGGAAGCTTGAATATCACATGTGGAGTTTAAGTTCCAGTTTAAGCTTAAACTGGAACTTAAACTACCAAGCCATATAATGCTGGAATTGAAGTTTAACCTCCAGTTTAACCTTAAACTGGAGGTTAAACGCCAGAAGTGAGAATCTCACCAGGGGAGCATTTCCACGTTTAACCTCCAGTTTAACCTTAAACTGGAGGTTAAACGCCAGAAGAAAGAAAGGCACCAGGAGCATTCCACGTTTAAGCTCCAGTTTAACCTTAAACTGGAGCTTAAACGTGTTCGACTATTTTTCTCCTCCAGGGTTGCTTTCTCATTTCCACGTTTAAGCTTCAGTTTAACCTTAAACTGAAGCTTAAACGTGCTCGAGCTTGTGCCTCCAGGGAATGCCAGCGTTTAAGCTCCAGTTTAAGCTTAAACTGGAGCTTAAACGTGTTATATGGAACAGCTTGACCATGCCTTCTTCAAACATAAATAACTTGAGCTACAAAACTCTAAATGAGGTGATTCAAAATGCATTGGAAAGAAGACATCTAGAGCTTTCCAAGCATACATGGCATGCATGGTGGATACTAAAAATTGAGGGAGAAAACAGCCCCGTAATGTGCATAGAAGAGCATAGTACCAACATGCAATCAAGCCAGCTGACCTCTTCACCTTCCATGGAGTATAACTCGAGTTGTAGAAATCCAATTGAGGTGCTTCCAATTGCGTTAGAAAGCTGACATCCATAGCTTTCCAACGAGGTATAATAGTCTATATTTGGCATCAAATTGGCAAGGTTGACAAGAGAACAAAGTGACGACTCAAGAAAGGGGGTGCAACGTTTGAGTGTAGTTTAATGGATCATTATCCTTTTTGGATCAATTATGTCACTTTACCCTTCAAGCAAGCAAGGCCCATCAACAACACCAAATCAAGGCCACAAGAATCATCTAGAATAGTTTATTTTCATTTGATTGTAATTTGCTTTGAATTTCATTTTTATTTTATAATTTAGGGAGCCTATTTAAAGGCCTTAGTTTCTGCATTTGAGAGATACGGGGGGATTGAGGGGGAATCCAGCCCCTGAGGGGGAACCTTTACCTTTTCATTTAGCTAGTTTTCATATCTTTGTAATTGAATTCAGAGCTATGACTCACTAAACCCCCTTTCATTGGGTTAGGGAGCTCTATTGTAATTCAATGAATCAATAATAGTTTATCTTCTTCTTCAATCTTTTCTCTTGAATTTTGTTAGAAAGCTTCTCGATCTAATTCCATTGGGTAGTTGTCTTGGGAAAGAAACTACCCATAATTGGAATCCTTCGGAACCTTGGGAAAGGAATGGAGGATTCATGCTAGAGAAGCTTTCTCACAGTGAATTGGATTGGGGTTTGGATGGATATTGTGACATGTAATCCTACCAAATTGTGGTTCATGAAACTGTGTGGTAAAATCAGTGATCGAGCATCATCTCTTCTTATGAACATTTAAACCAAGGGATTGGGAATTTGTTTGTTTTTAGAGAGAATTGGTGAGCCAAGTGATTGGGATCCAATCATATAAGATTGCCAAGCAAAATTTAATGAACGCATTGGTTGAGGAAGAGATAAACATGTTTTGATTCGGAGATCTCAATATCTCCTATAACCCAATGAATTCCCCATTTCTGATTTCCACTTTCTCTTTACATTCTGCAACTCAATTCATGCAATCACCCCCATTCCCTTTTAATTTCAGCAATTTAGCTTCTGCTCTTTAATTCATGCAATTTAAGATTCCGCCATTTAAATTTCTTGTCATTTACGTTTCCCGCCAATTTTACATTCCGCAATTCTCATCTAAATCTTGATTCCGCTCAACTAGAACACACTTCTAATCCGAATTGCTCACTCAACCAATCCTTGTGGGATTCGACCTCACTCTATTGTGAGTTTTTACTTGACGATAACCGGTGCACTTGCCGGAAGGAATTTTGCCGATCGTGCAATTTCCTAAATCGTAGCATAACAAGTTTATGCGCATCAAGTTTATGGCGCCGTTGCCGGGGATTGGTTTTCGATTGACAATTCTCAAATTGGAAGTTAACTAGATTGAGCAATTTTTCTTTTCTTTTGTTAATAGTTTTTGTTTCAGTTTATTACTGCTAATTTCTGCAAATTTTAATTTGTTTTCTTTGCTTATTCACTTGTTAGCATACTAACCACTAGCTGTTTGTGATATTGCCTCACTATGGAATTTCCACTATCTTTGGATGAGTATTGTTTGAGACTGAGCACATTGCAAAAAAGAAAGGAGTATCCATCATCTTTTGGTCAATCAAAATTCATGAGAAACTCTCCACCACCACAGAATGATTCATGTTATTATGCTCATGGTGGGTGGGAGTATCAGGAACAGGAAACGGGGTACTTCCCAGAGCCACAAAATGGTCCATGTTTTGGTGAATTTGATCACTACTCAAGTTGTGGCTGGGAAGATCAAAACCAAAGAGATTTCACTTATTCACACCCCATTCATCAAGAGCCATCACCTCTGAATTATCCAACCTCACCTCCTAGTTTTACATATCCAAATTCTTCATCACTTGAGCATTTCTCAGCACAAAATTCCTTCTCAAATTCATACAATTCATTTCACTATCCACAAGACTCATTCCACTACACACAAGAGTCATACCACTACCAACACTCCAACCAAAGACTCTATCAGCCCACACAAAACACATACTCCCAGCCACCATATCACAGCCAAGATAATCAACCCCACCAACCTAATCCGAGCCAACAATTTCAAGATCAATTAAACAGGATAGAAGGAATGATTGCAACTATGGGCAGAGATATGGCCGATTTGAAAGGCTTTAAGGAAGAAGTGATATCCAACTTACAAAATCAAGGTGCTGCTATTCAAAAGCTAGAAGCACAAATTGGATATCTATCAAAGCAAATCCCTACCCACAATTCTTCTAGTGATACCATGGCAAACCCAAGGGAGGAATCAGAAGAACAAGAAATGGAGAAAGTCAATCAAGGGAGATCACACTCCAATGAAACAGAGAGTTGCAAAGAGGAAGGGTTCATTGAACCACAAATTCAGGAAGCTTTTGATGAACAGGATACTCCAACTGTCCAACAACAACCAAGTTCTGAGATCAAGGATGTGAAGGCAGTAGAAACAAGCACCAAAATAAGGATTGTGACCGAGAAACAAAGGACCATATCCATGAAGAAGAGAAGGTCGAAGAACAATCCAACTCCTGAGCCAACAAGCAAGTTCACTCAAGCCAATCACAAGGGAAAGCTTGCCGGAAAGAAGCATTCACAACAAGGGGCACTAACTAGCTCCTTTATCCACTTGAAGTCATTCCTCTTAACAAACTGGAGGAAGAGGAAGAAAGTCAGGAACAGCATGTCAAGCTAATGACGTTAAAGAAGCGCTTGTTGGGAGGCAACCCAACCAAAGGTAGTTTTTCTTTTCTAGTTATTTCAATAAAAGAGTTAAGTAGATTTATCTGTATTGCAAGGAGCTAAGTTTGGTGTTGCACACCAAAATAATTCAAGGGTGAATGTGAGATTCTAAGTTTGGTGTTCCACCAAAAACTTCATTAAAAGCACATTTCTACCTCAGCATGACTAGTCACTAGCTCCAACCAATCAGGGAAACTACTTAAACAATAGTTTAATTTCTAGTTCATAGTTTCTTTTTCTAGTTCATAGTTATTTTCTTAATAAAAGCACATGAGGTTTTCTGCATATGATCCCAATTGCTGCATATGGCAAGGAACTAAGTTTGGTGTTCACACACCAATCTAAGTTCAGAGGCCTACAAACATACATGCATGCTAACCAACTCTCAAAGTGCTTGGGGAACAAGCAACTTCTAATAGCTTTGCAGGAAGACAATCAATCTCATGGAAGGAATATACATCATCATCAAAGAGAACACCAAGGCTAGGAAGGATGATGAACAACAAAGAAGATGATAAAAGGTTGTATTGTCACTTAATTGCTTGTACTTTGAATTGCTGATATTGGAAGTTTGCATGCACCCCTGCTTTAAGTTTGAGTCATTGCAGTTTTTGTTTGTCTGTTTGTTTAATTTCCAAATAAGTGATAGTCTAAGTGTTTGGATAAACTTCACTTGCTTAAATGTATGCTTGCCATGCTTGTTCTGTTTCCAAAAATAAAAGAAAAGTTTGAACAAAAGTAACTCAATTCCATTTAGTAAGAAATCAAATAAGATTAAGTGGTGGTATGCATGTTTGATTGAATAGTCAGCTCACTAAGAAATAAAGTTAGAATTGTCACTTTTAGTGGAATTTAGGATGCTGTCTATGGATCTTGATGAATAAATGTCTTTGGCCATGAAAAAGAAAGAAGAAGAAGAAGAAAAAGCCACTGAAAAAGGGCAACCAAAAAGCAAAAAAAATTGAGAAAATAAGCTAGGCACCAATGGTTTGAACTTCTGAGACAAATGCCTGTGGTGTTTATGTATTAAGGATATGCTTGGATGAATAGGTTCTGAGGAGTGTTTCAACACTTGGTAACTTGGGTTAACTAACCCGGGATTATCAACCAAAAGTCCATTATCAAGAGCAACCTAAATACAAAACATTTAGTCACACAAAGAGGTGCTGGGTACCAATGTCTCAAGAAGAAATGTGAACTAAAATGCCTGTAGTGGATATGTGTAGTGCACTGATAAGAAAAAGAAAATGCCAAAGGCTTGTGCAACACATGACACTGAGCAACAAGGAGCAAATAAGCTCAAAGAAAAAGAAAAACAAAGAAAAGAAACTTGCCAAGGATATGTGAATAACAAGAGGCCATAGCAGTGTTTTAGTGGAAACATAAAAAGTGACATTCTTACCTAAGAAACAATAAAGTGATGCTGCAACAACTTTCTGCATGAACACGCCATTAATCAATGTCAATTACTTACTGATATGGCTAATGAATTTACTTCTGTTTCATTCTTTCTTCTCAATAATTCAGAACTTGCTTGGGGACAAGCAAGGATTAAGTTTGGTGTTGTGATGCCAAGGCATCTTAGGCTAGTTTCACTAGCCTTTTTCTTTTATTTTTAGTTGTTTTATGCATTTTCTTGAGCCTTAAGTAATCATTTGGGCCAAATAGTCATGCTTGTCTTAAATCATTCAACATGAAGATTTTGATGCAAATTCCATGAGTTTTTAGTTATATTCCTTGAATGCTATGAATGGAAGAATTCTCATGAAATTTTGCAAGACTTTGATGCAATTGTTTGGATGATTTCAGGGAAGAAGAGGCTAGGCAAGGAAGCAACAAAATCAATAAAGGAAGCTTGAATATCACATGTGGAGTTTAAGTTCCAGTTTAAGCTTAAACTGGAACTTAAACTACCAAGCCATATAATGCTGGAATTGAAGTTTAACCTCCAGTTTAACCTTAAACTGGAGGTTAAACGCCAGAAGTGAGAATCTCACCAGGGGAGCATTTCCACGTTTAACCTCCAGTTTAACCTTAAACTGGAGGTTAAACGCCAGAAGAAAGAAAGGCACCAGGAGCATTCCACGTTTAAGCTCCAGTTTAACCTTAAACTGGAGCTTAAACGTGTTCGACTATTTTTCTCCTCCAGGGTTGCTTTCTCATTTCCACGTTTAAGCTTCAGTTTAACCTTAAACTGAAGCTTAAACGTGCTCGAGCTTGTGCCTCCAGGGAATGCCAGCGTTTAAGCTCCAGTTTAAGCTTAAACTGGAGCTTAAACGTGTTATATGGAACAGCTTGACCATGCCTTCTTCAAACATAAATAACTTGAGCTACAAAACTCCAAATGAGGTGATTCAAAATGCATTGGAAAGAAGACATCTAGAGCTTTCCAAGCATATATGGCATGCATGGTGGATACTAAAAATTGAGGGAGAAAACAGCCCCGTAATGTGCATAGAAGAGCATAGTACCAACATGCAATCAAGCCAGCTGACCTCTTCACCTTCCATGGAGTATAACTCGAGTTGTAGAAATCCAATTGAGGTGCTTCCAATTGCGTTAGAAAGCTGACATCCATAGCTTTCCAACGAGGTATAATAGTCTATATTTGGCATCAAATTGGCAAGGTTGACAAGAGAACAAAGTGACGACTCAAGAAAGGGGGTGCAACGTTTGAGTGTAGTTTAATGGATCATTATCCTTTTTGGATCAATTATGTCACTTTACCCTTCAAGCAAGGAAGGCCCATCAACAACACCAAATCAAGGCCACAAGAATAATCTAGAATAGTTTATTTTCATTTGGTTGTAATTTGCTTTGAATTTCATTTTCATTTTATAATTTAGGGAGCCTATTTAAAGGCCTTAGTTTCTGCATTTGAGAGATACGGGGGGATTGAGGGGGAATCCAGCCCCTGAGGGGGAACCTTTACCTTTTCATTTAGCTAGTTTTCATATCTTTGTAATTGAATTCAGAGCTATGACTCACTAAACCCCCTTTCATTGGGTTAGGGAGCTCTATTGTAATTCAATGAATCAATAATAGTTTATCTTCTTCTTCAATCTTTTCTCTTGAATTTTGTTAGAAAGCTTCTCGATCTAATTCCATTGGGTAGTTGTCTTGGGAAAGAAACTACCCATAATTGGAATCCTTCGGAACCTTGGGAAAGGAATGGAGGATTCATGCTAGAGAAGCTTTCTCACAGTGAATTGGATTGGGGTTTGGATGGATATTGTGACATGTAATCCTACCAAATTGTGGTTCATGAAACTGTGTGGTAAAATCAGTGATCGAGCATCATCTCTTCTTATGAACATTTAAACCAAGGGATTGGGAATTTGTTTGTTTTTAGAGAGAATTGGTGAGCCAAGGGATTGGGATCCAATCATATAAGATTGCCAAGCAAAATTTAATGAACGCATTGGTTGAGGAAGAGATAAACATGTTTTGATTCGGAGATCTCAATATCTCCTATAACCCAATGAATTCCCCATTTCTGATTTCCACTTTCTCTTTACATTCTGCAACTCAATTCATGCAATCACCCCCATTCCCTTTTAATTTCAGCAATTTAGCTTCTGCTCTTTAATTCATGCAATTTAAGATTCCGCCATTTAAATTTCTTGTCATTTACGTTTCCCGCCAATTTTACATTCCGCAATTCTCATCTAAATCTTGATTCCGCTCAACTAGAACACACTTCTAATCCGAATTGCTCACTCAACCAATCCTTGTGGGATTCGACCTCACTCTATTGTGAGTTTTTACTTGACGATAACCGGTGCACTTGCCGGAAGGAATTTTGCCGATCGTGCAATTTCCTAAATCGTAGCGTAACAAGTTTATGCGCATGGGTGGGGGGTACCTGCAAGAGACTCCGATGCTTAAGTTAGCATGGGTATTAAGCAGGTTTATTGTAGAATCAGAGTATGAGTTATACCTGGGTGCTTCAGTGTATTTATAGTAGTGTGGGCTGACCTTTCAGATAAGATAAGTTAGTTATCTTATCTTATCTTATCTTTGGGTGGAGTCAGCTTATCTTCAAGGGAACCGCCTTTATCTCTTTAAGCTTTGGACTGCCTTTGGATTTGGGTTGTGTTCCTCTATTTGGGCCTTTTATTGGGCTTTTCTGTCGATTTGGCCGACCTCTTTGAGAAGAGGTCGGGTAGCCTGACCTGAAGAGGTCGGTCGCTTTGTCGCCAATCATCTCAGGTCGAATAGCTCGACCTAGGGTGTGAATAGTGCCCCTGCTTGAGCTTGGTCTTTTTTGTTGAGGTCGAGTTCTTGACTTCGGTCCTTCTCTAGCAAAGCCGAACTCAAGCATTTTGTCGATTCCTTTCTTTGTAGAGCCTTTTTGAATGTGGAACGTTTTCCTTTAAAAGTGCGCACTTTTATTTCGGCGCTTTGGGAACGTGCGAGGGTTTAATACCCTCATTAATTGGCTTCAAATGCCCCGTTTCCCTTGGATTTTATTTTGAACTTTGCAATCAGAAACGGTTTCTCTTCTTCGTTCCTCTTCGTAACTTCTCTCTTTACTCTTTCGTTTTCTGTTCTTCCCTAGAGTTTCACAGTTTCTTCCTGCGACGCCTGCTCTACTACTACTTTCTGCGGAAAAGGAGTGATTCTGGATTTCTCCCTCCGTTTTCTTCCGGCAAATTTTTCTGTTCGAGGGGTGGCTCTGTTGCTTCTTGCTCTTCAGCTTTCTTTCGAGGTTTCCTTCTATTTTCCAGGTTTGATTTTTTCTCCTCTGTCATTTTTTATGTCTGAGTTTGATTTTGCTTGGAGAAAGTTTGGATCTTTCTGCTTTTACTGCGCCTGATTGTTGCGTGTTCTGGAGTTTCTTCGTCTTTTGTATGAATTTTTTCGTCTTTCCTGTTGCTTGATGCTTTTAGGGCTTTTGCATGTTATCACTGTTTTTGCTTGTGCTTTCGATGATGGTTTTTGTTTGATTCTGGAGAAAAGGTTGTGTCTTTGATGATTCTCTGCTTGGCATATTTGGTGTTGTCGAAGCTTTTTGTAAAAAGATAGTGGCTTTGATGACTTTTTGTACTTTTTGTGTTTTGTTTGGGGGATGCCGAGACGTAAGCTGTAGATTTTTTCTGAAACCTTGCTTTGTCACTGCCTCCAAAGGATGCCCCAGGACTTTGGTTTGAGTCTTGGGGTTTTCCTTTTCTGTTTGCTCGTCTGTATCATATTAGTCGAGTTGCTTTGCCCCTCCTTCGAGATGTTTTTTAGTAATCCAATCTTCTTTTCTTTTTGTAGGATTAGTTGACCTCATGTCTTCTCGCAATAACGTTGTAGAGATGTCTTCCAAAGTTCCTGAGGGGATGTCCGATTGGCTGGACTCCCTTGTCCTAATGTGTGTCTCTGTCGTGGATGCTGAATTTTGTGTAGAGCTGAGGAAACGTCATAGGATTTGTGGTACTAGTGCTCGGGAGAGGGATTATGAGCTTGTGGCTCCTGACTCTGATGAGAGGGCTTGTTTTCCTACTTTCGTCGAGGGGGAGCGTCCCTTCTTCTACGCTTATGAATATTTCTTCAGTCAGTTGGACGTTACTTTTTCTTTTACTGCTTTCGAGACAGACTTATTGTGGTCATGTAACATTGCTGCATCCCAGCTTCATCCGAATTCCTAGGGTTTTATCAAGATATTTCAACTGCTTTGCCAAGAGTTAGGCATAACACCTTCTCAAACTCTTTTCCTCTATCTTTTTGTCTCGGCCAAGCCTGGAGGTTCTTCCAAAAAGAAAGCTTCCTGGGTTTCTTTCAGATCAGCCCAGGGGCATACAGTTTTTGCCATGTATGATGAGTCTTTTAAAGATTTTAAGAATTATTTCTTCCGAGTCTGTGCTGTTGAGGGGGTCCGCCCCTTTTTTCTTGATGAGAATGACGAGCCTGCTTTTCCTCTAGAGTGGCAAAGGAATGTGAGAGTGCCACGTTATACATGGGAGATGCTTAGTGAGGTTGAGCGGGCTTTTGTAGTTGTTCTTGAAGATTTGTGGGGGGAACCACCCCATCTGGATACAAAAAGATTCTTGAGTGATCTATCTTTGGTTCGAACTGCTTTGGGTACTGTCTGACTTGTTTCTATACTTGTTTCTTAGTTTTTCTTCTCCTATGTTGTAACTCGTCATTATGGTTGATTCTGTATTTTCAGAGATGTCGAAAAATAATGATTCCATGAAGGCCTACAAGAAGGCGAAGAAGGCTGCTGCTGCTCAAAACATCTCGGCCAAGGCGACCAGAGAGGGATCTTCTCAAGTTCCAGTGAAGCCGCCCGTGCCGAGTTCTTCTAGGCCAAGGAAGGTGATCCCCACTCCTCGAGTTCGTCTGACTGATCCTCCACAGACTTCTGCTATTGCTTCTGGTGCTCCTCCCAACAAGAAACAGAAAACAATTGAGGCCTTTAACCTTGACGCCCCTGATTTTAATGCAATCGAGTTCGTAGATAAGCAAATCGGTCCTTACGGTACCCTCCCATGGATGATGTGTCAATCCTTCGCCATCTGGATTTTATGACTCAAAACAGTGTTAAAATGGCATATATGGGGGCTGCCCTGTATCGAACTGCTCAGAATCTTCCTCTCCATGCCACCAAAGAATTTATGGAGGAGGCTAAACAGGAGTTCGACCGGATGAAGGGCCTGAAGGAAGAGCTTGAGGTAAAGGTAGCCAAGTTGGAGAAGGATCTGGAGAACGAAAAGGCGAGTTCCCTTGCTCTGGCGGCTTCTATGCGGTTGGCCGAGGACAGGGCATTGAGGCATAAGGACAGTTATGTTACGTCTTATCGGGAGGTGGTGCACCTGAGGGAGGAGTTGGAGAATGCCCGAGCTGATTACTCCGAGCTCCAAGGTCATCTTGTTGGCAGCATAACTGCTACCTATGAGAACCTGAAGGAGCAGGTTCAAATTATTGCTCCCGAGGCCGACCTTACTCTTTTCAGCCTGGATAATGTTGTGAGGGATGGTAAGATTGTCCCTGATGACCAGGATGATGATGATGTTGAACCTCCCCCTGTGTCTTTTGCCAAAGTGTCAACCTCTTCAGTTCCTCCAGTTGTGTCTGATCTGGATTGCCAGATTCTGAACCGGGATGATGGATCCGTGGATGCTGTGCCTATTCAGACTCGTCTTCCTTCTCCTTGTACTGATGCTGCCAAAAAGGCTCCCGATCTTTGTTGATTTCTCTTGGATATTTTGTATGAATAGCCCTGGCTTGTGGGCTTCTGAACTCTTTTTTTGTAGTTTGAATATTTTGCTCGACTGTGGATATTCTTTTGGGTTGCTTGTTTAGCAACTTTTATTTTTGAAAAACAACAAGTAGTTTTCAAGCTTTTGGGGCTGACCTTGAAACTCGTTATAATATTGTACTTTATATCCTGCTCGTTTGCGCTTGTCTTAGCACTTTTTGGAGATATTAGAGCCTTGCTTCTCGGCCTCTTTGGATCGCTTTGCACCTGTTGCTTGCGGGTTGACTTCTTTGGGGTCATGAATGGGTGGGTCCAACTTGTTTCTCGGTTTTCTTGCTCTTGCTTGTATTTCTAGCAATCCATAGCCGATTTCTTTATGTTGGTCCTCGTCTTAGCTAGCTTTGTAGTCCTCTTTCTTGGACCTTTGCTAGGTCTCTTTCAGGGACTACTTTTATAACATGTTTGTGGGAGGTCGACTTCTTTACGTCATCTTTTTCTAAGTTATTTTTGTAATCCTCTTTCTTGGACCTTTGTCAGGTCTCTTTCAGGGATTACTTTTATAACTCTGTTAATTGCAGGAGATCGACTTCTTTGCGTCGTCTTTTTCCAAGTTATTTTTATATTCCTCTTTCTTGGACCTTTGTCAGGTCTCTTTCAGGGATTACTTATATAACTTATTTTTGTAGGAGACCGACTTCGTTAGGTCGATCTCTTCTAAGTTATTTTGTAATCCTCTTTCTTGGACCTTTGTCAGGTCTCTTTCAGGGATTACTTATATAACTTATTTTTGTAGGAGACCGACTTCGTTAGGTCGATCTCTTCTAAGTTATAGCAATTCCTCTTTTATAGGGTTGGCCAGACCTCTTTCCAGGGATTTGCTGATAACTTGGGTTGACTTGGTCCGACTTCTCAACGTCGGCCAGTCTTTAAGTTATTATTTAGCAATCCATAAGACCTCGTCAGGTTCTTTTTTCGGATCACTTTCGATAACTTCTTGCATTATTCTGTCTTCATCTTTGCCGATTTGTAGAAGGTGGTTTCTGTCTTTCTTTGGTCGACCTTTAGATGAATCGCGTTTTCATCTTTATTGGTCTTTTATCGTGATCGTGCAGTGAATCTGTTTTTCACTTTCTGCCGATCTGTTGCTTTATAATCGGACGATGAATGCTTCATATTAATGCGTCTTGAGAATTTGTAGAATATCTAAAATATTTTTTTATTCAAAAGAAAGCGCAAATATATACATGTTGGAGTTTTTCATCCTTTTAAGTCGGATAATATCTGGATCTCAACTTGGTGCCTCATTAAAAAACCTTTTCAGGAAAAAGAGTGCATCCTATGATGAGATCTTTTACCTTTTCTAGCTATAGTACCTTCTTAGGTTGCAGGCGTGCCACGATCTGGGAAGCTCTCGTCCATCGAGTTCGGACAGTCTGTAGTAGCCCTTCCCAAGTACTTCTATGACCCGGTAGGGTCCTTTCCAGTTTGCTGCCAACTTTCCTTCTTCGAGTCGAGTTGTTCCAATATCATTTCGGATTAGGATGAGATCATTCTCCGTGAAACCTCTTGGCACTACCTTTTGATTATATCTTGAAGCCATTCGGCGCTTTAGCGCTTCTTCCCTGATCCGAGCTCTTTCTTGGATTTCTGGAAGTAGGTTGAGTTCTTCTCTTTGAAGTTGAGAGTTGGCTTCTTCATTGTAGTGGACTACTCTAGGCGACCCTTCTTCGACCTCTACTGGGATTATTGCCTCCACTCCATACGCTAATCGGAACGGTGATTTGTTTATGGTGGAATGTGGCGTAGTTCGATATGCCCATAGGACCTGTGGAAGTTCTTCAGCCCAAGCTCCTTTCGCATCTTGCAGTCTCCGTTTCAACCCAGGCAATATGACTTTGTTGGCAGCTTCGGCTTGCCCATTGGCTTGAGGATGTTCGACGGAGGTGAACTGGTGCTTTATGTTCAAGTCGGCTACTAATTTCCTGAAGCCTGCATCTATGAATTGAGTGCCATTGTCTGTGGTGATGGAGTATGGAACCCCGAACCTTGTGACAATGTTCCTATATAGGAATTTCCGGCTTCTTTGAGCAGTGGCATTGGCTAGGGGCTCTGCCTCAATCCACTTTGTGAAATAGTCTACTCCGACTATGAGGAATTTGACTTGTCCTGATCTCTGGGGAAAGGGTCCGAGAAGATCGAGTCCCCATTTCGCAAATGGCCAAGGCGAAGTTACGCTGATGAGCTCTTCTGGCGGGGCGATGTGAAAGTTGGCATGTTTCTGGCATGGGGGACATGTCTTTACAAATTCTGTAGCTTCTTTTTGTAGAGTTGGCTAGTAAAATCCCGCCCGAAGTACCTTTTTGATGAGAGCTTGTGCTCCGAGATGATTGCCACAAATACCGCTGTGTACTTCCTCTAAAACTTCCCTTGTGTTAGAGGTCGGCACACATTTTAACAATGGTATTGAAATCCTTCTTTTGTATAGGGTGTTGTTTATGATGGTGTAGTACTGAGCCTCCCGTTTTAACCTCTTTGCTTCCTTCTCATTTGTGGGGAGTGTTTCTTTTTTGAGGTAATTAATTATGGGGGTCATCCATCCTTGATCCTAACTTGTTATAGCTAGGACTTTTTCTGCTTCCGAGATTGACGGGTTCTGTAGCATTTCCTGGATGAGGCTTCTATTGTTGCCCCCTGGTTTGGTGCTGGCTAGCTTTGAGAGTGCATCAGCTCGGGCGTTGTGTTCGCGGGGTATGTGGCAGATCTTATATTCCATAAGTTGTCCGAGCTGTTCTTTGGTTATATCCAAATACTTTTTCATGGTGAGATCTTTGGCTTGGTAACCCCCTGTTATCTGTGAGGTGACTACTTGTGAGTCGCTGAAGATGTTGAGTTTTTGAGCTCCAACCTCCTTAGCCAGCTTCAAACTAGCTAGTAACGCTTCATATTCTTCCTGGTTGTTTGAGGCCGGGAACCCAAATTTGAGGGAAAGCTCAACTTGGGTTCCTTGGTTGCTTTCTATTATCACACCTGTGTCGCTTCCAGTCTTATTTGAAGACCCGCCCACATAGAGATTCCATTCTGTGGGGGTTTCCAGGGTATCTGTGAATTCTGCAATGAAGTCGGCCAAGTATTGTGATTTGATGGCTGTCCGAGCTTCATATTGGAGGTCGAACTCGGATAACTCGACTACCCATTGTAAAATTCTGCCTGCTAGATCTGTTTTCTGTAGTATCCCTTTTATGGGCTGGTCGGTCCGGATCTTAATGGTGTGAGCTTGGAAGTACGGACGTAGTCGTCGAGATGTCAGTATGAGAGCATAGGCAAACTTTTCTATTTTTTGGTAGTTCAGCTCAGATCCCTGCAGCGCTTTACTAATGAAGTATACAGGTTGTTGCCCTTTGTCGTCCTCTCAAACCAGTGCTGAGGCTACTGCCTGACTTCCTACTGCAAGGTATAATACGAGTGGTTCTTCCTCTCGTGGTCGAGCTAGGATAGGTGGTCGTCCCAGGAAGTTTTTGAAATCTTGGAAGGCTTGCTCGTATTCTGTTGTCCATTCGAACTTCTTTCTTTTCCTTAAAGTGGCATAGAAGGGGAGAGATCTTATCGCTGATCCTGCTAAGAATCTGGATAAGGCTGCCAATCTCCCGTTGAGTTGTTGTACCTCTCTGACACAAGTCGGACTCTTCATGTTGAGTATAGCCTGGCATTTGTCTGGATTTGCTTCAATTCCTCTTTGTGTGAGCATGAAACCTAAGAATTTGCTCGCTTCTACTGCAAAGGTGCATTTTGTGGGATTGAGTCGCATGTCATGCTTCCTTATAGTGTCGAACACTTGGGCCAGGTCGGACAATAATGTTTCTTCGCTTTGTGTCTTTATTAACATGTCGTCCACATAGACTTCCATGATTTTTCCGATATGATCTGAAAAGACTTTATTCATTAGCCTTTGATTAGTATCTCCCGCATTTTTGAGACCGAAAGGCATCACAATGTAGCAATAATTTGCTTTTGGCATAAAAAACGAGGTCTTTTCTTGATCCGATGGATACATGGGAATTTGGTTGTATCCGGAATATGCATCCATAAACGAGAGGTATCTATATCCAGAGGAAGCATCTACCAGGGCGTCGGTACTTGGGAGTGGTTAAGGATCTTTTGGGCAGGCTTTGTTGAGGTCGGTGTAGTCGGTGCACATTCGCCACTTCCCATTTGATTTTTTCACCAAGACGATGTTAGCTAGCCATAGTGGGTACTTGACTTCTCTTATGAATCCTACCTCCAATAGTGCTTGTACTTGTTCTTCCATAGCTTGGGATCGTTCTGGTCCAAGTTTTCTTCGTCTCTGCTGTACCGGCCGAGATCCTGGATAGACCGCCAACTTGTGACTCATTAACTTGGGGTCTATGCCTGGCATGTCTGCGGCTTTCCATGCGAAGAGATCGACATTATCTCGTAAGAACTGTACTAGTAATTCTTTTGCGTCTCCCTTCAGGATCGTCCCAATATTAGTTGTTTTGTCCGAGGTATCCCCGATCTGAACTTTCTCTATTTCTCCTTCGGGTTGTGGACGGAGTTCTTCACGTCTCTGAACTCCACCAAGCTCAATTGTATGGAACTCTTCTCCTCTACCTCTAAGGTTTAGACTTTCGTTATAACAGCGGCGTGCCATCTTTTGATCTGCTTTTATCGTATCTATCCCTTCTGTAGTTGGGAATTTCATGCATAGATGTGGAGTCGAGACTATTGCGCCGAGTTGATTTAGTATTGTCCGACCTATTAGGGCATTGTAGGCTGAACTCACGTCGACCACAATGTAGTCTATCTTGAGTGTTCTGGATTGGTTCCCTTTTCCAAAGGTTGTATGTAGCGACACGTATCCCAGTGGTTGTACTGGGGTATCTCCCAGTCCAAATAGGCTGTTCGGGTATGCTCTAAGCTCCTTTTCTTCTAAGTCGAGTTTGTCGAAGGCAGTTTTAAATAAGATGTCGGCAGAACTCCCTTGGTCTATTAATGTGCGGTGGAGATTGGCGTTTGCCAGTATGATGATGTTGACCATGAGATCGTCGTGTCCTGAGATGATACCTGATGCGTCTTCTTTGGTGAACGTGATTGCAGGGATGTCAGGTGCTTCCTCCTTTCCTTCGACATGATATACTTCTTTGAGGTATCTTTTGCGGGATGATTTGGAGATTCCACCTCCTGAAAATCCTCCGTGTATCATATGGACATGTCTTTCTGGCGTACGAAGTGATCGCTCAGCTCGTCCGACGTCTTCATCTCTTCGTCTTTTTCTTTGTTCATCATCTCGGGTGGCTAGATACCGATTTAGTTTTCCTTCCCTTACTAACTTTTCTATGATGTTTTTTAAGTCGAAGCACTCGTTGGTGGAATGTCCTCAGACCCGATGATACTCACAGTATTCGTTCCAATTTTCTCCTCCTTTTTTGCCTTTGAGTGGTCGAGCTGGGGGTATCTTTTCTGTGTTACAGACTTCTTTGTAAATATCCACAAGGGAGACCCGAAGAGGGGTGTAATTATGATACTTTTTGATTTTTTTGCCCATTCGATCTTCCTTCTTCTTGGATTCTTTATCTTTATCTTGGTAGGTGAAACCGGATTTCGAGGCTTCTCCAAGTCGAGAATTTTCTTCCATGTTGATGTACTTCTCTACCCGCTCTTGTACCTCATCTAGGGATGTGGGATATTTCTTTGATATAGATTGGCTGAAGGGTCCTTCTCGTAGGCCGTTGATGAGGCCCATGACGGCGGCCTCTGTTGGTAAGCTTTGTATGTCTAGGCACATTTTGTTGAATCTTTCCATGTAGTTGCGGAGACTTTTCCGATCTCCTTGCTTGATACCTAGTAGACTGGGGGCGTGCTTAGCCTTGTCTTTTTGGATGGAGAATCTGGCCAGGAATATTTTGGCCAGGTCGTCAAAGTTGGAGATGGACTTTGGAGGTAGGTTGTCGAACCATCTAATTGCTGTCTTCGTGAGAGTCGTTGGAAAAGCTTTGCAGCGAACGGCGTCTAAGGCGTCGGTGAGGTACATTCTGCTTCTGAAGTTGCTGAGGTGATGGTTGGGAACTGTAGTGCCATCATATAAAGTCATATCCAGAAGTTTGAAGTCTTTAGGGATTTTAGTCTTCATGATTTCCCTAGTGAATGGATCCTGATCTTTGCGAGAGTTGTCTTCAGGGGTTGTCCGGGTAGTCTTTGCTTTGAGATCGGCTTCAAGTTGTAGAAGTTTATCTTCTAATTCTCGACGTCGCCTTACCTCTCTTTGTAGATCCTTGCCGACTTCTTGCTGGCATTGGCTTTCTTTTTCGAGTTGCTTTAGGCGATCTTGAAGTGCTTCTATTACTCCCGGATGTGATGAGTTTTTGTCTCCGTTAAATTCCAGAGTGTCCTTTGGTGTGGCACCCATGTTTTTGTGCGGCGTTCTGTCCTCTAAATCTGAGTTGTGGTCGTTATCTTGTTCGTCCGCCATGGTGATGAGATGACTTCCAGGTTCCCTGGCAACAGCGCCAATGTTCCGAGGGTTACCTGAAACTGTAGGTCGATCTCGGATGAGATCTTCTGTACTGGTCGGAGATGATGTGTCCGGCTGGCTGGTGGCGGCCGGAGCTGTTGTGTCTGACTTGTTGGCTGACATCTGATCCTTGGTCACCGGAGGGTGGGGGGGAGGTACCTGCAAGAGACTCCGATGCTTAAGTTAGCACGGGTATTAAGCAGGTTTATTATAGAATTAGAGTATGAGTTATACTTGGGTGCTCCAGTGTATTTATAGTAGTGTGGGTTGACCTTTCAGATAAGATAAGTTAGTTATTGATGAGCGGATAATTTATACGCTTTTTGGCATTGTTTTTAGTATGTTTTTAGTATATTTTAGTTAGTTTTTATTATATTTTTATTAGCTTTTAAATAAAAATCACTCTTCTGGACTTTACTATGAGTTTGTGTATTTTTCTGTGATTTCAGGTATTTTCTGGCTGAAATTGAGGGACCTGAGTGAAAATCTGATTCAGAGGCTGAAGAAGGACTGCAGATGCTATTGGATTCTGACCTCCCTGCACTCAAAGTGGATTTTCTAGAGCTACAAAAGCCCAATTGGCACGCTCTCAATTGCGTTGGAAAGTAGACATCCTGGGCTTTAAAGCAATGTGTAATAGTCTATACTTTGCCCGAGATTTGATGGCCCAAACAGGCGTTCCAATTCAGCTCAAGAATTCTGGCGTTTAACTCCAAAACTGGCACAAAAGCTGGTGTTTAACTCCAAGAAAAGTCTCTACACGAAAATGCTTCAACACTCAGCCCAAGCACACACCAAGTGGGCCCGGAAGAAGATTTATGCATTAATTACCTATTTCTGTAACCCTAGGCTACTAGTTTTTTATAAATAGGACCCTTTGCTATTGTATTTTCATCTTTTACTCATATTTTTCATACACTTGATCAAGTTTTGGGAGGCTGGCCTCACGGCCATGCCTGAACCTTGTTCTTATGTATCTTCAACGGTGGAGTTTCTACACACCATAGATTAAGGTGTGGAGCTCTGCTGTTCTTCATGAATTAATACAAAGTACTATATTTTTCTATTCAACTCAAGTCTATTTCTTCTCCAAGATATTCATTCATTCTTCAACTTGATGAATGTGATGATCCGTGACACTCATCATTATTCTCACCTATGAATATGTGCCTGACAACCACCTCTGTTCTACTAGCAATGGCTTGAGTGCGTATCTCTTGGGTTTCTAATCTAAGATTGGAACCTTCGTGGTATAGGCTAGAATTATTGGCGGCCATTCCTGAGATCCGGAAAGTCTAAACCTTGTCTGTGGTATTCCGAGTAGGATCTGGGAAGGGATGACTGTGACGAGCTTCAAACTCGCGATTGTGGGGCGTGTGACGGACGCAAAAGGATCAATGGATCCTATTCCGACATGATCGGGAACCGACAGCTGATTAGCCGATGTTGTGACAGAGCATCAGGACCATTTTCAATGAGAGGACGGGATGTAGCCATTGACAACGGTGATGCCCAACATAAAGCTTTCCATGGAAAGGAGTATGAATGATTGGAAGAAGGCAATAGGAAAGCAGAGGTTCAAGGGGAACAAAGCATCTTCATACGCTTATCTGAAATCCACCAATGAATTACATAAGTATCTCTATCTTTATTTTATGTTTATTTTCATCACCTTAAACTCCATAACCATTTGAATCCGCCTGACTGAGATTTACAAAATGACCATAGCTTGCTTCAAGCCGACAATCTCCGTGGGATCGACCCTTACTCACGTAAGGTTTATTACTTGGACGACCCAGTGCACTTGCTGGTTAGTTGTGCGGAATTGTGACAAAGTGTGATTCACGTTTGAGAGCTCCAAGTCCTTTGGCGCCATTGTTGATGATCACAATTTCGCATACCAAGTTTTTGGCGCCATTACCGGGGATTGTTCGAGTTTGGACAACTGACGGTTCACCTTGTTGCTTAGCTTAGGTATTTTTTTTCTTCAGAATTTTTAAGAATGAATTCTAGAGTTTCAAGGTGATGTTCTTATCATCACAAAAGCTGATTGATTCTCATCAATTTAGCTATTGAATGTAATGTCCTGCTGAAGCTTGGCCAAACATGTCTAATCTTTTTAGACTGAAGCTTTAGACTAACATTGCATGATTCCTGGAATTCTTATTAAAAGTTTTGAATCTCTTTATTTTCTTTTCCATATAAGTTTCGAAAATCACAAAAAATTTTTATAAAGTCATAAAAATAAAAAATATTTTATGTTTCTTGTTTGAGTCTAGTATCAATTTTTAAGTTTGGTGTCAATTGCATTTTTTTATTCTTCTTGCATTTTTCGAATATATGCATTATGTTCTTCATTGATCTTCAAGTTGTTCTTGATGATTTCATTGCTTTGATCTTAAAATTCTCTTGTTTTGTATGTTTTGTTGTTTCTTACATGTATTTTTACATTGTTATAGTCCTTAGTATACAAACTTTTAAGTTTGGTGTCTTGCATGCATTGTTTATTTGATCTTAGTTGCATTTTTTATTGATTCCCATCATCAAAAATTCAAAAATATTTTTTAAAAACTATGTCTTTTCAAGTCAATAATACAGAAAATTGAAGATTCAGAACATTCAGCAGAGGAATCAAACAGAAAAAGTTGGGCGTTCAAAACGCCCAGTGAAAAAGGAAAACTGGCGTTTAAACGCCAACCAGGGTACCTGGCTGGGCGTTTAACGCCCAAAAAGGTAGAGATTTGGGCATTAAACACCAGAATGGGCACCATTCTGGGCGTTTAACGCTAGGATGACACTAGAGGAAAGATTTTTTTTTAATTCACATTTTTTTTAAGTTTTCATAATTTTTCAAAATCAAATCTTTTTCAAATCATATCTTTTCAATCATATCTCTTTCAAAATCAATTTCTTTCCATTTTATATTTATTTTTACTATTTTCAAAAATCCTTGCTTCAATTCAAGATTTACTTCAAAAATTTTCAAGTTGTTACTTGCCTATTAAGAAAGGATCAAATTTTAAATTTTAGAATCATATCTTCTAATTTCTTGTTAGTCAAGTAATCAACTTTAGTTTCAAAACTTTCTCTTTTTAATTTGATTTTCAATCATATCTTCTCAATCATATCTTTTCAATCACACCCTTTTTCAAAATTAATTTTCAATCATATCTTTTTAATTTCTGATTTCAAAATCTCTTTTCAAAAATCACTTAATTTCTTTCCTAATCTTAATTTTCAAAAATCTTAATCAAATTTTCAAAATTTCTTTTAATTATTTCAAAATCTTTTACTTTAATTTTCGAAAATTCTTCCCCTCTTCTCACATCCTTCTATTTAAAGGACTAACACTCCTCCTCAAGGTACAATTCAAACTCCCTCCTTCTTTATATGTTCGAATTCTCTTCCATCTACCTCCTCCTTCTATTCTTCTTTTCCTCTAACACCTCAAGGAATCTCTATACTGTGACATAGAGGATTCCCTACTTTCTTGTTCTCTTCTCTTTCATATGAGCAGGAATAAAGATAAAGGCATACTTGTTCAAGCTGATCCTGAACCTGAAAGGACCTTGAAGAGAAAGCTAAGAGAAGCTAAAGAACAATTCTCTTTAGAGGGCCTAACAGAGCTTTTCAAGGAAGAAGAAACCATGGCAGCCGAAAACAATAATGCCAACAATGCAAGGAAGGTGCTTGGTGACTTTACTGCACCTACTCTCGACTTCTATGGGAGAAGCATCTCAATCCCTGCCATTGGAGCAAACAACTTTGAGCTTAAGCCTCAATTAGTTTCTCTAATGCAACAGAATTGCAAGTTTCATGGACTTCCATTGGAAGATCCTCATTAGTTCTTAGCTGAATTCTTGCAAATCTGTGACACTGTCAAGACCAACGGGGTTGACCCTGAAGTCTATAGACTCATGCTTTTTCCTTTTGCTGTAAGAGACAGAGCTAGGACATGGTTGGATTCACAACCTAAAGAAAGCCTGAACTCTTGGGAAAAGCTAGTTAACGCCTTCTTGGAAAAGTTCTTTCCACCTCAAAAATTGAGCAAGCTTAGAGTGGAAGTCCAAACCTTCAGACAGAAGGAAGGAGAATCCCTCTATGAAGCTTCGGAGAGATACAAGCAATTGATCAGAAGGTGCCCTTCTAACATGCTTTCAGAATGGAGCATCATAGGAATCTTCTATGATGGTCTGTCTAAACTATCTAAGATGTCATTGGATAGCTCTGCTGGAGGATCTCTTCATCTGAAGAGGACGCCTGCAGAAGCTCATGAACTCATTGAAATGGTTGCAAATAACTAATTCATGTACACTTCTGAAAGGAATCCTGTGAATAATGGGACAACTCAGAAGAAGGGAGTTCTTGAGAGTGATACTCTGAATGCCATATTGGCTCAGAATAAAATATTGACCCAACAAGTCAATATGATTTCTCAGAGTCTGTCTGAAATGCAAGCAGCAATCGGCAGTACTAAGGAAGCTTCCTCTGAAGAAGAAGCTTATGATCTTGAGAACCCAGCAATGGAAGAGGTGAATTACATGAGAGAATCCTATGGAAACACCTATAATCCTTCATGGAGAAATCATCAAAATCTCTCATGGAAGGATCAATAGAGACCTCAACAAGATTTCAACAACAATAATGGTGGAAGAAACAGGTTTAGCAATAGCAAGCCTTTTCCATCATCTTCTCAGCAACAGACAGAGAATTCTAAGCAAAACCCCTCTGACTTAACAACCATTGTCTCTGATCTAATCAAAACCACTCAAAGTTTCATGACTGAAACAAGGTCCTCCATTAGAAATTTGGAGGCACAATTGGGTCAGCTGAGTAAGAAAATTACTGAACTCCCTCCTAGCACTCTCCCAAGCAATACAGAAGAGAATCCAAAAAGAGAGTGCAAGGCCATAACCACATCTCACATGGCCGAACATGGAGAGGAGGAAGAGGCAGTGATTCCCATTGAGGAAGACCTCAATGTATGCCCACTGAGGAAGCATGGGAATCTGAGGCTCATTCTGAGACCATAGAGATTCCATTAAATTTACTTTTGCCATTCATGAGCTCTGATGAGTATTCTTCCTCTGAAGAGGATGAAGATGTCACTGAAGAGCAAGTTGCTAAGTACCTTGGAGTAATCATGAAGCTAAATGACAAGTTATTTGGTAATGAGACTTGGGAGAATGAACCTCTACTGCTCATCAAAGAACTGGATGACTTGACTAGGCAGAGATTACCTCAAAAGAGACAGGACCCTGGAAAGTTCTCAATCCCTTGTACCGTAGGCACCATGACCTTTGAGAAGGCTCTGTGTGACCTAGGGTCAAGCATAAACCTTATGCCTCTCTCTGTAATGGAGAAGCTAGGGATCATTGAGGTACAAGCTGCAAGAATCTCACTAGAGATGGCAGGCAATTCAAAGAAACAGGCTTATGGACTTGTAGAGGATGTCTTGGTGAAGGTTGAAGACCATTACATCCCTGCTGATTTCATAGTCCTAGAGACTGGGAAGTGTATGGATGAATCCATCATCCTTGACAGACCCTTCCTAGCCACAGCAAAAGCTGTGATTGATGTTGACAGAGGAGAATTGATCATTCAAGTGAATGGAGACTCCCTTGTGTTTAAAGCTCAAGGATATCCCTCTGTCACCATGGAGAGGAAGCACGAAGAGCTTCTCTCAATACAGAGTCAAACAGAGCCCCCACAGTAAAACTCTAAGTTTGGTGTTGGGAGGCCACAACCAAACTTTAAGTTTGGTGTTGAACCCCCAGATTCAAACTCTAAGTTTGGTGTTGGGAGGTTCCAACATTGCTCTGAACATCTGTGAGGCTCCATGAGAGCCACTGTCAATCTATTGACATTAAAGAAGCGCTTGTTGGGAGGCAACCCAATTTTTACTTATCTATGTTAAATTTCTATTTTCTTTTGTTATTTTATGTTTTCTGTAGGTTGATGATCATGTGAAGTCACAAAAACAATTGATAAAGCAAAAACAGAAGGAAAAATAGAATGAAAAACAGAACACCCTGGAGGAGAAACCTACTGGCGTTTAAACGCCAGTAAGGGTAGCAGAACGGCCGTTAAACGCCCAGTCTGGCACCATTCTGGGCGTTTAACGCCAGAAAAGGGAACCAGACTGGCGTTTAACGCCAGGAATGGGCAAAAAGCTGGCGTTAAACGCCAGAAATGGGCAGCAGCCTGGCGTTTAACGCCAGGATTGGCAGAAAGGGGCGTTTTGCACGCCACTTGGTGCAGGGATGAGATATCCTTGACACCTCAGGATCTTTGGACCCTACAGAATCCCCACCTATCCCACCACTCTCTCTCTTCTTCACCCATTCACCAATCACCTTAATCCCTTTTCCCCCAAAACCCCTCACCTATCAAATCCTACCATTCTCTTCACCACTCACATCCATCCTTCATAAAACCCCACCTACCTCACCATTCAAATTCAAACCACTTTCCCTCCCAAACCCACCCTCTATGGCCAAACCATACACACCCCTCTCACTCCTATATAAACCCATCTTCACTCTTTCATTTTCACACACCCTAAACACCACTTCTCCCCCTTGGCCGAAACACAAAGCCCACTCCATCTCCTCTATTTCTTCTTCTTCTACTCTCTTCTTTCTTCTTTTGCTCGAGGACGAGCAACCTTCTAAGTTTGGTATGGTAAAAGCTAAGGCTTTTTGTTTTTCCATAACCATTTATGGCACCAAAGGCCGGAGAAACCTCTAGAAAGAGGAAAGGGAAGGCAAAAGCTTCCACCTCCGAGTCATGGGAGATGGAGAAATTCCTCTCAAGGGTGCATCAAGACCACTTCTATGAAGTTGTGGCCAAGAAGAAGGTGATCCCCGAGGTCCCTTTTAAGCTCAAAAAGGGCGAATATCCGGAGATCCGACATGAGATCCGAAGAAGAGGTTGGGAAGTTCTCACCAACCCCATTCAACAAGTCGGAATCTTAATGGTTCAAGAGTTCTATGCCAATGCATGGATCACCAAGAACCATGATCAAAGTGTGAACCCGGACCCTAAGAATTGGCTTACAATGGTCCAAGGGAAATACTTAGATTTTAGTCCGGAAAATGTAAGGTTGGCATTCAACTTGCCCATGATGCAAGGAGATGCACACCCATACACTAGAATGGTCAACTTTGATCAAAGGTTGGACCAAGTCCTCATGGACATCTGTGAAGAGGGCGCTCAATGGAAGAGAGATTCAAGAGGGAAGCCGGTTCAACTAAGAAGGCATGACCTCAAGCCCATGGCTAGGGGATGGTTGGAGTTCATCCAACGCTCAATCATTCCAACTAGCAATGATGCCAGGGCATTTTGGCCAGTTTCACTGACCTTTTTTTATTGGTTTTAGGGTAGTTTCATGCATTTCCTTAGAAAATAAGCTAGTTTTGGATAGATATTCACTTACATCTTGATTCAAGCATACATTGTGTACTTTACATGATTTCATGAGGATTTTGCATGAATTTAATGACAAATTGGATGTTGTATTTCCCATGACTTGGACTAGAACTTTGATGCACTCTTTTGCTTGATTTCAGGACAAAGGAAGCAAGGAAGAACCACGTTAGCAGCCACGTTAATCTAATTAACGTAACTCCTAACGTGGAATGGGAGTAACTTGCAAAGTTAATGAGAAAAGTAATCACCAATAACGCTCTCGAAGCCATCATTGCCCACGTTAAGAGTCACGTTAACTAAGTTAACGTGAACTCTAATGTGGAGGAAAGGAAATGGAGCCAATGTTAGTGACACTTACCTTTGTCACTAACGTTGGACCAAGCTCATAAGTGGCCACGTTTAGAGCCACGTTAACTTAGTTAACGTGGCCTCTAACGTTAAGAAGTAAAGGGGAAGCCAACGTTAGTGACATTCAACTTTGTCACTAACGTTGGCCAAGTCACAATAAGCCACGTTAACTTCCACGTTAACCTAGTTAACGTGGAAGCTAACGTGAAGAAAGTAGGTGATCGACAACGTTAGTGAGACCAAACATTGTCACTAACGTTGGGATTAACCCACACAAGCCCCAATAAGCCACGTTAACTCCGACGTTAACCTAGTTAACGTGGAAGCTAACGTGAAGAAGGAAGGTGATCGCCAACGTTAGTGACACCTAACATTGTCACTAACGTTGGAAGGAGCCCACACAAGCCACAATGAGCCACGTTAACTCCCATGTTAACTTAGTTAACGTGAAAGCTAACGTGAGGAGGAGAGATGATGAGCCAACGTTAGTGACATTCACCTTTGTCACTAACGTTGGAGATGGCTAGCACAGCCACGTTAAAGGCCACGTTAACCTAGTTAACGTGGACTCTAACGTGGGAGCTAGGGGCACATTGGAACGTTAGTGACAAAGGTAAGTGTCACTAACGTTCTCGAAGGTTGGCAAGCCTACGTTAAGGAGCCATGTTAACTAAGTTAACGTGGACTCTAACGTAGGGAAGGAGGAGACTTCTCAACGTTATTGGGAAAGGTAAGTCCCAATAATGTGTGCGAAGGACAAAGAGGCAACGTTAGTAACAACGTTTGTGCCACTAACGTTAGAGTTAACGTGGCTCTTACTTTGGTGAGGAACGTTAGTGAAAAAGGTGATTGTCACTAACGTTCTCGAACCCACATTTCCACTTAAACGTTAACACCACTAACGTCCTGAGCTAAAGTCTCTGTCCACTTCACACTTTCTCTCTGCAAGTAAAACTAAAGCCAATGAAGAAGATAACTGCTTCAAACTCAAAATCTAAAGGCCCATACCCAAGACTTGAAGAGCCAACTAGAAGATCAGAAGAGTAGTATATATAGGAGTAGCTTTGAATTAAAAGAAGAGTTGGAAATTATAGGGAGCCTCTAGGCATAGAACCACTCTCTGTATTTACTCTACACTTCTAGTTTCATCATGTATTCTCCATCTTTGTTTTCATTTTCCAAAGCTATGAACAACTAAACCCCTTTCATTGGGTTAGGGAGCTCTGTTGTAATTTGATGGATCAATACTAGTTTTCATTATTCTTCTTCTATCTTTTCTCTTGATTTTACTTGAAAGCTTTCGATCTTCATCCAATTGGGTAGTTATCTTGGAAAAGAAGCTATTCATACTTGGATCTCTTCTGAACCTTGAAAGAGGAATGAAAAGATCATGCTAGAAATGCTTTCTCATGCTGGACCAAATTGGGTTTGGATGGATATGTGACTATAATCTTCTCAACACTTGATTTGGGAAATGCATGTGGTATAATCAGTGACTATACTTCATCTCTTCTCATGAGCAATTGACCAAGGAATTGGCTATTGATCAAAATTTGAGAGATTGAATTACAAGAAATTGTAATTCGATCACTTAAGATTACCAAGGAGATCAATGAGTGCATTGATTGAGGAAGAGATGAAAATGAAATTGATCCGGAGAATGCAACATCTCCCAAGCCCAATGAACTCCCCATTTCTGATCTTACCCATTCTCTTTAATTTTTGTTATTTACTCTTATGAGCAATTCCCCCATTCCCATTTACAATTCTGCATTTTACTTTCAGTCATTTATTTTTAGTTCTTTAATTCTAGCATTTACTTTTTCTACCATTTACCTTCCCGCCATACTATTTTCTGCAATTCTCAACTCAAATTCTGGATTCGCTCAACTAGAACATTCCTTTAATTAAAGTTGCTTGATCAATCAATCCCTGTGGGATTCGACCTCACTCTATTGTGAGTTTTTACTTGACGAAAAATTTGGTACACTTGCCGAAGGAAATTTGTTAAGAGACAAGTTTTCCGTGCATCAAGCAACCGGTCCGAAGCTACTATAGACCGGGCTATCATGATACATAGCATCATGATTGGAGAGGAAGTGGAAGTTCATGAGGTTATATCCCAAGAACTCTACAAAGTGGCGGACAAGTCCTCTCCTTTGGCAAGGTTAGCTTTCCCTCATCTCATTTGTCACCTTTGCAATTCGGTTGGAATTGACATAGAGGGAGACATTCTCATTGATGAGGACAAACCCATCACTAAGAAAAGAATGGAGCAAGTGAGAGAACCTCACCAAGAGCATGTGGAAACTCCTCATCATGAAATCCCTGAGATGCCTCAAGGGATGCATTTTCCTCCACAAAACTATTGGGAGCAAATCAACACCTCCCTAGGAGAATTAAGTTCCAACATGGGACAACTAAGGGTGGAGCACCAAGAGCATTCCATCCTCCTCCATGAAATTAGAGAAGATCAAAGAACCATAAGAGAGGAGTAACAAAGGCAAGGAAGAGACATTGATGAGCTCAAGCACTCCATAAGATCTTCAAGAGGAAGAATAAGCCGCCATCACTAAGGTGGACCCGTTCTTTAACTTCCTTGTTCTTTATTTTCCTGTTTTTGGAATTTTTATGCTTATGTTATTTATGTTTGTGTCTTTATTACATGATCATTAGTGTCTAAGTGTCTATGCCTTAAAGCTATGAAAATGAATCCATCACCTTTCTTAAATGAAAAATATTTTTAATTGAAAAAGATAAAGAAGTGCATGAATTTCAAATTTTAAAACAGTTTAATTATTTTGATGTGGTGGCAATACTATTATTTTTCTGAATGAATGCTTGAACAATGCATATTTTTGAATTTGATTGTTTATGAATGTTAAAATTGTTGGCTCTTGAAAGAATGATGGGAAAAGGAGAAATGTTATCTGATGATCTGAAAAATCATAAAATTGATTCTTGAAGCAAGAAAAAGCAGTGAAAAGCTTGCAGAAAAAAGAAAAAAGAGAAGGGCAAAAAAAAAAAGAGAGAAAAGAAAAAAAAAGAAAAACAAGCAGAAAAAGCCAATACCCCTTTAAACCAAAAGGCAAGGGTGATAAAAAGGATTCAAGGCTTTGAGCATCAGTGGATAGGAGAGCCCACAGGAATAAAATCCTGGCCTAAGCGGCTAAACCAAGCTGTCCCTAACCATGTGCTTGTGGCGTGAAGGTGTCAAGTGAAAACTTGAGACTGAGCGGTTAAAGTCGAGGTCCAAAGCAAAAAGAAGAGTGTGCTTAAGAACCCTGGACATCTCTAATTGGGGACTCTAGCAAAGCTGAGTCACAATCTGAAAAGGTTCACCCAGTTATGTGTCTGTGGCATTTATGTATCCGGTGGTAATACTGGAAAACAAAGTGCTTAGGGCCACGGGCAAGACTCATAAAGTAGCTGTGTTCAAGAATCAACATACTTAACTAGGAGAATCAATAACACTATCTGGATTCTGAGTTCCTATAGATGCCAATCATTGTGAACTTCAAAGGATAAAGTGAGATGCCAAAACTGTTCAGAAGCAAAAAGCTAAAAGCCCCGCTCATCTAATTAATACTGATCTTCATAGATGTTTTTGGAATTCATTGTATATTCTCTTATTTTTATTCTATTTGATTTTCAGTTGCTTGGGGACAAGCAACAATTTAAGTTTGGTGTTGTGATGAGTGGATGATTTATACGCTTTTTGGCATTACTTTTAGTATGTTTTTAGTATATTTTAGTTAGTTTTTATTATATTTTTATTAGTTTTTAAATAAAAATCACTCTTCTGGACTTTACTATGAGTTTGTGTGTTTTTCTGTGATTTCAGGTATTTTCTGGCTGAAATTGAGGGACTTGAGCGAAAATCTGATTCAGAGGCTGAAAAAGGACTGCAGATGCTGTTGGATTCTGACCTCCCTGCTCTCAAAGTGGATTTTCTGGAGCTACAGATACTTAATTGGCGCGCTTTCAATTGCGTTGAAAAGTAAACATCCTGGGATTTCCAGAAATATATAATAGTTCATACTTTTCCCGAGATTTGATGGCCCAAACAGGCGTTCCAAGTCAGCTCAAGAATTCTGGCGTTTAACTCCAAAACTGGCACAAAAGTTGGAGTTAAACGCCCAAACTGGCACAAAAGCTGGCGTTTAACTCCAAGAAAAGTCTCTACACAAAAATGCTTCAACGCTCAGCCCAAGCACACACCAAGTGGGCCCGGAAGAAGATTTATGCATTAATTACCTATTTCTGTAACCCTAGGCTACTAGTTTTCTATAAATAGGACCCTTTGCTATTGTATTTTCATCTTTTATTCATACTTTTCATACACTTGATCACGTTTTGGGAGGCTGGCCTCACGGCCATGCCTGAACCTTGTTCTTATGTATTTTCAACAGTGGAGTTTCTACACACCATAGATTAAGGTGTGGAGCTCTGCTGTTCTTCATGAATTAATACAAAGTACTATTGTTTTTCTATTCAACTCAAGTCTATTTCTTCTCCAAGATATTCATTCGTTCTTCAACTTGATGAATGTGATGATCTGTGACACTCATCATCATTCTCACCTATGAACATGTGCCTGACAACCACCTCTGTTCTACTAGCAATGGCTTGAGTGCGTTTCTCTTGGGTTTCTAATCTAAGATTGGAACCTTCGTGGTATAGGCTAGAATTATTGGTGGCCATTCCTGAGATCTGGAAAGTCTAAACCTTGACTGTGGTATTCCGAGTAGGATCTGGGAAGGGATGACTGTGACGAGCTTCAAACTCGTGATTGTGGGGCGTGTGACAGATGCAAAAGGATCAATGGATCCTATTCCGACATGATCGGGAACCGACAGCTGATTAGCCGATGTTGTGACAGAGCATCAGGACCATTTTCACTGAGAGGACGGGATGTAGCCATTGACAACGGTGATGCCCAACATAAAGCTTTCCATGGAAAGGAGTATGAATGATTGGAAGAAGGCAATAGGAAAGCAGAGGTTCAAGGGGAACAAAGCATCTTCATACGCTTATCTGAAATCCACCTATGAATTACATAAGTATCTCTATCTTTATTTTATGTTTATTTTCATCACCTTAAACTCCATAACCATTTGAATCTGCCTGACTGAGATTTACAAAATGACCATAGCTTGCTTCAAGCCGACAATCTCCATGGGATCGACCCTTACTCACGTAAAGTTTATTACTTGGACGACCCAGTGCACTTGCTGGTTAGTTGTGCGGAATTGTGACAAAGTGTGATTCACATTTGAGAGCTCCAAGTCCTTTGGCGCCATTTTTGATGATCACAATTTCATGCACCAGTTATCTTATCTTATCTTATCTTTGGGTGGGGTCAGTTTATTTTCATGGGAACCGCCTTTATCTCTTTAGGCTTTGGACTGCCTTTGGATTTGGGTCGTGTTCCTCTATTTGGGCCCTTTATTTGGCTTTCCTGTCGATTTGGCTGACCTTTTTGAGAAGAGGTCGGGTAGCCTGACCTGAAGAGGTCGGTCGCTTTGTCGCTAATCATCTCAGGTCTGATAGCTCGACCCAGGGTGTGAACAACTCCCCTTCCAACATCACAAGTTAAATCAGCTTAGCCATACCAATCTCTGCATCCTCACAACATCCCAATCAATAATACTATCATTCAATTTGGAAACTCCCCTCCTACCAGAATTTCTTCTAACACTCACCCTATGCAAACTAGATCTAAGTCTGGCATATTTAAATCGAAAGCCCTTACTGCCTCACTCTCCACCTCATGTGATCTTGTTAATAATATACCCTCATTTGTTGCTGCTGCCCTAAAATCAAAACACTGAAAGAATGCTATGTTGGAAGAATTATAAGCCTTATACAAGACTAATACATGGACACTAGTCAATTCAACAACAACAGACAAAGTTATTGGCTGTCGTTGGATTTTTGCCATCAAAAGACATTCCAATGGCCAAATCATTAAGTATAAGGCTCGTTTGGTGGCCAAAGGTAATCATCAACTTGAAGGAATCAATTATGATCAGAAATTTGCTCTTGTGATTAAACCTTCTACAATTCGGGTGGTGCTCTCTTTGGTCCTGAGTTTTTATTGGACAATTAGGCAGCTGGACTTCAATAATGCCTTTTTGAATGGGATCTTAAGGAACTTGTCTACATGTCTCAGCCACCAGGCTTTCAGCAAGGTGATTCTTTATATGTATGTAAGTTAAATAAGTTCATCTATGGTCTTAAACAAGCTCCTCAAGCTTGGTTTCTAAAATTGACCTCAACTCTTGCTACTTTTGGTTTCTATAAAACAAGGTCAGATCCTTCCTTATTTTTTAAATCCTCTGGTAACATTATTTTTTACATTTTAGTTTATGTTGATGATCTTCTTATTACTGGTAATGATCACAATGTCATTCAAACCACCATTACTCAATTAAACAATGCCTTCTCTTTAAAGGATCTTGGAGAATTTAGCTACTTCTTAAGGATAGAAGCTACTAAATTATCCTAAGATTCTTTCCATTTGTCTCAATCAAAATATATTCACTCCCTGTTAAAAATGGATAACATGCTAAACTCCAAAGGAGTTCCTACTCCTATGGTCACAAATTTAAAACTCTCAGGTCAGGGAGATGATGAATTTGACAATCCATATCTATATAGATCTATAGTAGGATCATTGCAATATGCAACTCTTAGGCCTGAGATTTCCTTTTTGGTAAATAAGGTTATCCAGTATATGCAATTCCCGCTTCTTACACACTGGAAATGTGTAAAGAGAATTTTGCGATACTTAACTGGCACTATTGATCAAGGTCTATTATTTCATGCCTCTACTGATTTAAGGCTATTTAGTTTTACAGATTCGGATTGGGGGTTAGATATTGATGACCGAAGATCTACTTGTGGATATGGAATCTATTTGGGATCAAATCTTGTTTCATAGTCCAGCAAGAAACAATCTTCAGTGAGCCGGTCTAGCACAGAAGCTGAATATCGCGGATTAGCTGCCGCAGACTCTGAAATCATCTGGCTACAAAATTTATTGTAGGAACTGTGCATTTCAATCTCTGGAACCCCCACTCTTTTCTGTGACAACATTAGTGCTGTGTTGCTTGCTGAAAATCCTGTTCTTCATAGCAGGACAAAATACTTTGACTTGGATCTACATTTTGTCCATGAGAAGGTTAATTAGAATCAATTGAAGGTTGTGTACATACCCTCTATAGAACAGGTTGCTGACATTTTCACGGAAGCCTTATCAGCTTCTACTTTTGAGAAGTTTCATTTCAAACTCAAGGTTATTTCCAAAATTGCCATGAGTTTGAGGAAGGGTAATAGAGATAGAGTTTGTAACATAATAGATCAAGATCAAGAAGATTAAGACACAGTTGTTAAGTGATAGTCAAGCCTAGCTTATTTTCAATTCTGTTATTCTGTTTTCTGTTTCAACAGAATTTTATGGTAGCTTGCTATATATAGCAGAATTACCTCATCTATTGTAACACATCCAATTACTCAATGATAAATCAACAATTCATTTCAGCTCTTTGTTTCATTGAAAACTCTTTCAGCTCCATCTCCACTCTCCGCAAAAAATTATAGTTCCACAGATTTCTATAAAATTGTTCAATTCAATAAGTATACTTAAATAAAGTATATAGTACAATTTTAAAATAAAAAATATTGTAGATGTTGAACAATTTCAATTTGAAATTCTTTCTAATATTCAAATATTAGTATCCTTACCACAAAAAATTGTGGTAACTATTTGGACCTTATTGTGAGATAACCAAGGGGCATAGTAGACTATTTGAGGACCAAATTTTTTTTACAAAAAATTGATAATTAATTATTTTATGATATATTTTTATATATTTTCATTATTTTATAAGGATGCCAATATTTTTTATGATATGCATTGTTCGAATTTAAGCATTTTACGTATATTATTATACACATCATTTTATTACTCTATACGCTTATATTTGTTTAATAAATATAAGGATTAAGTTATTTAGAAGAAAATTATAGATAAATTTAATATATAAGAATACATATAAAAATTATTACTAAATATTTCTATTTTTATTTTCAATCCTTAATTAAACATAAAAAAATTATAAAGTTGTTTTTTTTAAATAAGAGACATCTAAAATATAAAATTTGAGAAGAATTAAATTAGAAATAACTAAAATTTTATTACAAAATTTTTAGATGAGGAGAGTAGGGGGTGTTCCGAGGGTTACCTGAAACTGTAGGTCGATCTCGGACGAGATCTTCTATGCTGGTCGGAGATGGCGTGTCCGGCTGGCTGATGGCGGCTGGAGCTGTTGTGTCCGACTTGTTGGACTTGCTGCACTGCTGATCCTTGGTCACCGGAGGGTAGGGGGTACCTGCAAGAGACTCCGATGCTTAAGTTAGCACGGGTATTAAGCAGGTTTTATATAGAATCAGAGTATGAGTTATACCTGGGTGCTCCAGTGTATTTATAGTAGTGTGGAGTGACCTTTCTAGGGATAAGATAGTTATCTTATCTTATCTTATCTTTAAGTGAGGTCATCTTATCTTCTGGGGAACCGCCTTTATCCTTCTAGGCTTTGGCTGCCTTTAGATTGGGCTGTGTTCCCCTATTTGGGCCCTTTACTGGACTTTCCTGTCGATTTGCCCGAGTTCTTCGTAAAGAAGTCGGTCTACTTGACCTGAACAGGTCGGTCACTTTGCTACTGAACATCCCGGTTCGGACAGCTCGACCCAGGGTATGAACAGTGCCCCTGCTTGAGCTCGATCTTCTTTTTGAGGTCGAGTTCTTGACTTCGGTCCTTCTCTAGTGAAGCCGAACTCAAGCATTTTGTCGATTCCTTTGTAGAAGCTTTTGAATGTAGAACGTTTTCCTCTAAAAGCGCGCGCTTTTATATCGGCGCTTTGGAAATATGCGAGGGTTTAATGCCTTTTAATTTTAACATTAATTGCCCCGTTTTATTTTGGCTCTTTATTTTGATTTTGAAAACCCAGAAACGGTTTCTCTTCTTTCGCCTTTTTTCGTAACTTCTTCGCATTTTTCCCTTTATTCTCTGGCTTTCAATTTTCTCTGTGTTGCGGCGTTGTTTGATTTTTCTGAATCCTCTGTCTGGAGCTCGTAGTTTCGCGTTTCAGCCGAGCGACGTTTGCTTTTTGCTCATGTCTTTTCTTTTACTTCGAGGTAGCGATTCCAGATTTCGCCGTTCCTTTTCACCTTCCCTGAAGCCTGCTGCTTTTTCAGGTTGGTACTAACTTTCTCACTTCTTTTACGGCTTCATTTTACTTTTTTGGTGAAACTTTTGCCTTTGCATGTTTGAAAGTTTGAACCTTTTCATGATCTTGTATTTGTTTCTTTGATTTTCTTTCGTGCGCTCCTCTGGTATTTTCGTCGAGGCTTTTATACGGTTTTTGTTGCTTCTGATTTTTTACTATCTGATAGAAACTCTGCATCCGTTTCTTGCTTTGCTTGATTACTTTTTGTCTGATTTCTCAAAAGTTCGTACCTTTGATGATTTCTACTTGGCGTGTTTTGATGTTTTGGGAATGCTTTTGCTTGGTTGACTGTGATGATTTATGCTTCTGGAAATGCCTGCTTGTTTGAGGTCTTTTTCTTATTCGAAAGATGCTGGGGTGAGAGCTGTAGATTTCTACCAGAAACCTTACTTGATTATTGCCTCCAAAGGATGCCCCAGGACTTTGGTTTGAGTCTTGGGGTTTCCTTTTTTGTGTGTTGGCCTGTATCGTGTTTGAGTTGTTTTTCTCCCTTATCCGAGATGTTTTTAGTAATCCCATCTTCTTTTCTTACTTGTAGGATTAGTTGGCCTCATGTCTTCTCGCAATAACATTGTTGAGATGACTTCCAGAGTTCCCGAGGGGATGTCCGATTGGCTGGACTCCCTTGTTTTGTTGTGTGTTTCTATTGTGGATGCTGAATTTTGCACAGAGCTGAGGAAGCGCCATAGGATTTGTTATAACAGTGCCCGTGAGGGGGATTACGAGCTTGTTGCTCCCGATTCTAATGAGAGAGTTTGTTTTCCGACTTCCGTTGAGGGGGAGCGTCCGTCTTTCTTTGCTTATGAATACTTCTTCAGCCAATTAAACGTTACTTTCCCTTTTACTGCTTTTGAAACTGACTTGTTGTGGTCCTGTAATATTGCTCCATCTCAGTTGCATCCAAACTCCTGGGGTTTTATCAAAATATTTCAACTTCTTTGTCAGGAGTTGTATATAACACCTTCTGAAAATCTTTTCCTTTATCTTTTTGTCTCGGCCAAACCTGGAGGTTCCTCTAAAAAGAAAGCTTCCTGGGTTTCTTTCAGGTCGGCCCAGGGGCATAAAGTTTTTGTCATGTATGATGAGTCGTTTAAAGATTTTAAGAACTATTTCTTCCGAGTTCGTGCCATTGAGGGGGTTCGCCCCTTTTTTCTTGATGAAAATGATGAACCTGCTTTTCCTCTGGAGTGGCAAAAGAATGTAAGAGTGCCACGTTACACATGGGAAATGCTTAGTGAGGTTGAGCGGGCCTTTGTGGTTGTTCTTGAAGATTTGTGGGGGAAGCCACCCCACCTGGACACGAAGAGATTTTTGAGTGATCCATCTTTGGTCCGGGCTGCTGGTACTACCTGATTTGTTTTTATACTTGCTCCCGAGCTTTGTTTCTCCTGTGTTGTAACTTGTCTTTGTTTTTTGTGTTTTTCAGAGATGTCGAAGAATAATGATTCTATGAGAGCCTATAAGAAGGCGAAGAAGGCAATCCCAGCACTAAACATCTCGGCCAAAGCGGCCGGAGAGGGGTCTTCTCAGCCTCTGGTTAAACCTCCTATACCGAGCTCTCCCAGGCCGAGGAGAGCAATTCCTACTCCTCGGGTCCGTCTGGTTGATCCTCCACAATCTTCCGTTGCCGCTTTCGGTCCCCCTCCTAGTAAGAAGCAAAGAACAACTGAACCTTTCAACCTCGATGCTCCTGATTTTGATGCAGTTGAGTTTGTAGATCAACAAATCGGCCCTTATGGTGTTCTTCCTATGGACGACGTGTCGATTCTTCACCATTTTGATTATCTCACCCGGAGTGGTATCAAGTTGGCACACATGGGGGTGGCCCTATATCGAACTGCTCAAAGTCTTCCTCTCCATGCCACTAAAGCTTTTATGGAGGAGGCCAAACAGGAGTTTGATCGGATGAAGGACTTGAAGGGGGAGCTTGAAGTAAGGGTGGCCAGGTTGGAGAAAGATTTGGAAAATGAAAAGGCTATTTCTACTTCCCTGGCTGGTTCTCTGAAACTGGCCGAGGACACGGCTATGCGGCATAAGGATAGTTATTTGACGTCTTACCGGGAGGTGTTGCATCTGAGAGAAGAATTGGAGAATGTCCGGGAGAATTATTCCGAACTCCAAGGTCACCTTGTTGGCAGTGTAACTGCTGCCTATGAGAACCTGAAGGAACAAGTTCGGGTTATTGCTCTCGAGGCCGACCTGACCCTCTTTAGCTTGGAGAACGTTGTCAGGGATGGCAAGGTTGTCCCTGATGACGAGGATGAGGATGATGTCGAGCCTCCCCCTGTAACCTCTACCAAGGTGTCGACTTCTGCTGCCCCTGCCGAGGTTGGTCCTCCCGCTTCTGATCCCGACTGCCAGATTTTGAATCAGGATGACGGTACTGTAGATGTCGTTCCTCTCCAGACTCGGCCTCCATCTCCTCGGCCTGATGCTGCTAAAAAATCTTCTGACTCTTAGCTTTTTATTTTTATTCTGGACATGTAGTTGGCCCGGCTTGTGGGCTTTTTTAAACTCTTTATGTTTTGCTGACACTTTTCCTGTTGCTTGCCTAGCAACTTTTGTTTTTTATAAAAACAAATGGTAGCATGCTTTAGCTTCTTTGCGGTGGGTTTTGGTTGCCTCCGAGGCCTTTTAACCTTATGGATGATAACTTTGTCTTTTGTGCTTGACTTGGTATTTCTTTTTCTGTGAATGTTGGAACCCTACAGCTTAACCTTTTCTGGATTGCTTTTGTATTTTGTATTTTGAATCCTTTGTGGTTGTGGCTAGGTAGGTCTAACTTGATTTTTTGGTTCGTTCTCGCTCTGGTTTATTTCTGACGATTCGTAACCGATTCCTTCAAGTTGGTCTCCGAGTTGTTTTCGCAGTCCATTTTCAAGTTATATTTGTAATCCCTTTCCTGAATCTTTGTCAGATCTCTTTGTTTGTTGTAGGAGTCCGACTTGGTTATATTGGTCTCCTTTAAGTTATTTGTAGTCCTCTTTCTTGGATCTTTGTCAGATCTCTTTCAGGGACTACTTTGATAACTTTTAAGTGGTAGGAGTCCGTCTTGGTTATATCAGTCTCCTTTAAGTTATTTGTAGTCCTCTTTCTTGGATCTTTGTCAGATCTCTTTCAGGGACTACTTTGATAACTTTTAAGTAGTAGGAGTCCGTCTTGGTTATATCGGTCTCCTTTAAGTTATTTGTAGTCCTCTTTCTTGGATCTTTGTCAGATCTCTTTCAGGGACTACTTTGATAACTTTTAAGTAGTAGGAGTCCGACTTGGTTATATCGGTCTCCTTTAAGTTATTTGTAGTCCTCTTTCTTGGATCCAGATCTCTTTCAGGGACTACTTTGATAACTTTTAAGTAGTAGGAGTCCGACTTGATTATATCGGTCTCCTTTAAGTTATTTGTAGTCCTCTTTCTTGGATCTTTGTCAGATCTCTTTTAGGGACTACTTTGATAACTTTTAAGTAGTAGGAGTCCGACTTGGTTATATCGGTCTCCTTTAAGTTATTTGTAGTCCTCTTTCTTGGATCTTTGTCAGATCTCTTTCAGGGACTACTTTGATAACTTTTAAGTAGTAGGAGTCCGACTTGGTTATATCGGTCTCCTTTAAGTTATTTGTAGTCCTCTTTCTTGGATCTTTGTCAGATCTCTTTCAAGGACTACTTTGATAACTTTTATCTTGGGCTGACTTTGTCATGACAAGCCCTTCTAAGTTAAAGTAATCCTCTTTAATAGGGTTGGCCAGACCTCTTTCCAGGGTTTACTTATAACTTGGGTTGACTTGGTCTGACTTCTCAACGTCGGCCAGTCTTAAAGTTATTATTTTAGTGATCCGTAAGACCTCGTCAGGTTCTTTTTTAGATCACTTTCGATAACTTCTTACATTATTCTGTGTTCATCTTTGCCGATTTGTAGAAAGTGGTTGTCATCTCTAGATCGTCCTTTGGGTGAATCGCGTTTTCACCTTTATCGGACGGTTTGTCTTTACCGTGATCGTGCAGTGAAATTATTTTTCACTTTCTGCCGATCTGTCGCTTTATAATCGGACGATGAATGCTTCAGATTAATGCGTCTTGAAATCTTTGTAGAGTATCTCAAATATATTTTTAAAAAAAAGGTAGAAATATATACATATGGGATTGTCTGAGTCTCAACTTGGTGTCTCATTAAAAAACCTTTTCAGGAAAAAGAGTACATCCAATGATGAGATTTTTATATCCTTTTTTCTAACTGTAGTACCTTCGGAGGTTGCAGGCGTGCCATGACCTGGGAAGCTCTCGTCCGTCGAGTTCAGACAGTCTGTAGTAGCCCTTTCCAAGTACTTCTATAACTCGGTAGGGTCCTTTCCAGTTTGCCGCCAGCTTCCTTTCCCCTGGTCGAGTTGTTCCAATATCATTTCGGATTATGATGAGATCATTCTCTGCAAAACTTCTTGGCACTACCTTTTAATTGTATCTGGAAGCCATGCGGCGCTTTAAGGCTTCTTCCTTGATCCGAGCTCTTTCTTGGATTTCGGGTAACAAGTCGAGCTCTTCTCTTTGAAGCTGGGAGTTTGCTCCTTCATTGTAGTGAACTACTCTTGGCGATCCTTCCTCAATTTCTACTGGAATCATCGCCTCTGTTCCATATGCTAATCGAAAGGGGGATTCCTTCGTGGTGGAATGTGGAGTTGTTCGATATGCCCATAGGACCTGTGGAAGCTCTTCTGCCCAGGCTCCCTTTGCATTTTGTAATCTCCATTTTAGTCCAGCTAATATGACTTTGTTAGCCGCCTCGGCCTGTCCATTGGCTTGTGGATGCTCAACGGAGGTGTATTGGTGCTTTATATTCAAGTCGGTTACTAGTTTTCTGAAGCCTGCATCTGTGAATTGAGTGCCATTGTCTGTAGTTATCGAATATGGAATCCCGAATCTTGTGACAATATTTCTATATAAGAATTTTTGACTTCTTTGAGCGGTGGCATTGGCTAGGGGCTCTGCTTCGATCCACTTCGTAAAGTAATCTACTCCTACTATGAGAAATTTAACTTGTCCTGATCCCTGTGGGAAGGGGCCGAGAAGATCGAGTCCCCATTTTGCGAATGGCCAAGGCGAGGTCACGCTGATGAGCTCTTCTGGGGGGGCGATGTGAAAGTTGGCATGTTTTTGACATGGTGGACATGTCTTTACAAATTCTGTGGCTTCTTTCTGTAGAGTTGGCCAATACAATCCTGCCCGAAGTACTTTTTTGGCGAGAGCTCGCGCTCCGAGATGATTACCACAAATGCCGCTATGTATTTCTTCTAGCACTTCCCTTGTGTTGGAGGTCGGCACGTATTTTAGTAAGGGTATTGAGATTCCTCTTTTGTACAGGATATTGTTTATGATGGTGTAGTACTGTGCCTCCCTTTTTAACTTTTTTGCCTCTTTTTCTTCTGCGGGGAGTGTTCCTTCTTTGAGGTAGCTGATTATGGGGTTTATCCATCCTTGGTCCTGACTTGTTATGGCCAGGACCTTTTCTTCTTCCGAGATTGACGGGTTTTGCAACATTTCCTGGATGAGGCTTTTATTGTTGCCCCCGGGTTTGGTGCTGGCTAGTTTTGAAAGTGCATCAGCTCGGGCGTTTTGTTCTCGGGGTATGTGGCAGATCTTATATTCCCCGATTTGTCCGAGTAATTACTTGGTTTTGTCCAAATATTTTTTCATGGTGGGGTCTTTGGCTTGGTAACTCCCTGTTATTTGTGATGTGACCACTTGTGAATCGCTGTGAATGTTGAGTTTTTGAGCTCCGACCTCTTTAGCCAGCTTCAAACCAGCTAATAATGCTTCATATTCCGCTTGGTTATTGGAGGCCGAGAACCCGAACATGAGGGATAGCTCAATTTGGGTTCCTTGGTTGCTTTCTATTATCACGCCTGCGCCGCTTCCAGTTTTATTTGAGGAACCGTCCACGTAGAGATTCCATTCTGTGGGAGTTTCTGGGGTATCTGTGAATTCTGCGATGAATTCGGCCAGATACTGTGATTTGATGGCCGTTCGAGCTTCATATTGGAGGTCGAATTCTGATAACTCGACTGCCCACTGTAGAATTCTGCCTGCTAAATCTGTTTTCTGCAGTATTCCTTTTATGGGCTGGTTGGTTCTAACCTTAATGGTGTGAGCCTGGAAGTATGGGCGGAGTCGTCGAGATGTTAGGATGAGAGTATAGGCAAATTTTTCTATTTTCTGGTAGTTCAGCTCGGATCCCTGTAGTGCTTTGCTAATGAAGTAGACGGGTTGTTACCCATTTTCGTCTTCTCTGACTAGTGCTGAGGCTATTGCCCGGCTTCCTACTGCGAGATATAATATAAGTGGTTCTCCTTCTCGTGGTCGAGATAGGATAGGTGGCCGTCCTAAGAACTCCTTGAAGTCTCGGAAAGCTTGCTCACATTTTGTCGTCCATTCGAACTGTTTTCCCTTTCTTAAAGTAGCATAGAAGGGGAGAGATCTTATCGCAGCTCCTGCTAAGAATCGGGATAGGGCGGCCAATCTCCCATTGAGTTGCTGTACCTCTTTGACACAGGTTGGGCTCTTCATGTTAAGTATGGCTTGACATTTGTCTGGATTTGCTTCAATTCCCCTTTGTGTGAGCATGAAGCCTAAGAATTTGCCTGCTTCAACTGCGAAGGTGCATTTTGCGGGGTTGAGTCGCATGTTTTGCTTCCTTATAGTGCCAAATACTTGAGCCAGGTCGGACAGTAGTGTATCTTTGCTTTGTGTCTTTATCAGCATGTCGTCCACATATACTTCCATGATTTTTCCGATATGATCTGAGAAGACTTTATTCATTAGCCTTTGATAAGTAGCTCCTGCGTTCTTGAGACCGAAAGGCATCACGATGTAGCAGTAGTTTGCCTTTGGCGTTAAGAACGAGGTTTTTTCCTGATCTGGTGGATACATGGGAATTTGATTATATCCTGAGTACGCATCCATAAACGAGAGGTATCTGTATCCGAAGGAAGCATCTACCAGAGCGTCAATACTTGGAAGTGGGTATGGATCTTTTGGGCAGGCTTTGTTGAGATCGGTGTAATCGATACACATGCGCCACTTCCCGTTTGATTTTTTCACCAAAACGACGTTGGCTAGCCATAGCGGGTACTTGACTTCTCTTATGAATCCTGCCTCCAGTAGCGTTTGTACTTGTTCTTCCACAGCTTGGGATCGTTCTGGTCCGAGTTTTCTTCGCTTTTGCTGCACCGGCCGAGATCCTGGATAGACCGCCAACTTGTGGCACATTAACTTAGGGTCTATGCCTGGCATGTCTGCGGCTTTCCATGCAAAGAGGTCGACATTATCTCGCAGGAATTGTATCAGTGATTCTTTTGAGTCTCCTCTTAGGACCGTGCCGATATTAGTCGTTTTATCCGAGGTGTCTCCAATCTAAACCTTCTCTATCTCGCCTTTTGGGTGCGGACGGAGTTCTTCTCGATGCTGAGCTCCACCAAGCTCAATTGTATGACACTCTTCTCCTCTGCCTTTGAGGTTTAAGCTCATTATAACAGTGACATGCCATCTTTTGATCTGCTTTTACCGTGGCTATCCCCTCTGTAGTTGGGAATTTCATGCATAGATGTGGAGTTGACACTATTGCGCCGAGTTGATTGAGTGTTGTCCGACCTATGAGAGCATTGTAGGCTGAACTTACGTCGACCACAATGTAGTCTATTTTGAGGGTCCTAGATTGGTTCCCTTTTCAAAAGTAGTATGTAGCGATACGTATCCCAAGGGTTGTATCGGAGTATCTCCTAGTCCAAATAGATTGTTCGGGTATGCTCTAAGTTCACTTTTGTCTAAGCCGAGTTTGTCGAAAGCTGTTTTGAACAAGATGTCGGCAGAACTCCCTTGGTCTATTAGTGTGCGGTGTAGATTGGCGTTTTCCAGTATAATTGTGATGACCATGGGATCGTCGTGTCCCGGGATGATGCCGGATGCGTCCTCTTTAGTAAATGTTATCGCCGGGATGTCGGGTGCTTCCTTCTTTCCCTCAACGTGGTATACTTCTTTGAGATATCTCTTTCGGGACGATTTGGAGATCCCACCTCCTGCGAATCCGCCATGTATCATGTGGACGTGTCTTTCTGGTGTCCGAGGTGACCGTTCAGTTCGTCCATCATCTTCGTCTCTCCGTCTTTTTCTTTGGTCGTCATCCCGGGTGGCCAGAAATCGATCTAATTTTCCTTCTCTTATCAATTTTTCTATGATATTTTTCAAGTCGAAGCATTCCTTGGTAGAGTGCCCTCGAATTCGATGGTATTCGCAATATTCCATCCAATTTCCTCCCCCCCTTTTGCCTTTGAGTGGTCGCGCTGGGGGGATTTTTTCTGTATGGCAGACTTCTTTGTACACATCGACCAGGGATGCTTTGAGAGGAGTGTAGTTGTGGTACTTTTTGATTTTCTCACCCTGTCGATCTTCTTTTCTTTTGGAGTCCTTGTCTTTGTCTCGGTAAGAGGCTCCAGATTTTGAGGTTTCTCCCAACCGAGCGTTCTCTTCCATGTTGATGTATTTTTCTGCTCGCTCTTGTACTTCATCTAAGGAGGTAGGATACTTTTTTGATATGGATTGGCTGAAAGATCCTTCTCGTAAGCCATTGATAAGCCCCATGATGGCGGCCTCTGTTGGTAAACTTTGTATGTCCATGCATGTTTTGTTGAATCTTTCCATGTAGTTGCGGAGGCTCTCCCGATCTCCTTGCTTGATCCCTAGTAAGCTGGGTGCGTGCTTGGCCTTATCTTTCTGGATGGAGAATCTGGCCAGGAACTTTTTGGCCAGGTCGTCGAAGTTTGAGATGTAGGTTGTTGAACCATCTGATCGCCGTTTTTGTGAGAGTTGTTGGGAAAGCTTTGCAGCGAACGGCATCTGAGGCATCGGTAAGGTACATCCTGCTTCTGAAATTGCTAAGATGGTGGTTGGGAGCTGTAGTGCCATCATACAGAACCATATCCAGGAGCTTGAAATCTTTTGGAATTTTGGTCTTCATGATTTTCCTGGTGAATGGGTCCTGTTCTTTGTGTGAATTTTCCTCAGGAGTGGTCCGAGGGGCTTTTGTTTTGAGGTCGGCCTCTAATTGCTGTAGTTTTTCTTCTAGTTCTCGGCGTCGCCGTACCTCTCTCTGTAGATCTTTTCCGATCTCCCATTGTTGCTGGGTTTCTTTCTCAAGTTGCTTTAAACGATCTTGGAGTGCTTCCATGGCTCCCGGATTTGGCGAGTTTTTGTCCCTGTTGGATTCCGGGGTATCCTTTAGCGTAGTGTCCGCGTTCTTGTACGGTGTTCTGTTTTCCAGATTTGAATCGTTGTCGTTGTCATGGCCGTCCGCCATGGTTTTGGGATGACTTCCAGGTTCCCCGGCAACGGCGCCAATGTTCCGAGGGTTACCTGAAACTGTAGGTCGATCTCGGACGAGATCTTCTATGCTGGTCGGAGATGGTGTGTCCAGCTGGCTGATGGCGGCCGGAGCTGTTGTGTCTGACTTGTTGGACTTGCTGCACTGCTGATCCTTGGCCACCGGAGGGTGGGGGGTACCTGCAAGAGATTCTGATGCTTAAGTTAGCACGGGTATTAAGCAGGTTTTATGTAGAATCAGAGTATGAGTTATACCTGGGTGCTCCAGTGTATTTATAGTAGTGTGGAGTGACCTTTCTGGGGATAAGATAGTTATCTTATCTTATCTTATCTTTAAGTGAGGTCATCTTATCTTCTGGGGAACCGCCTTTATCCTTCTAGGCTTTGGCTGCCTTTAGATTGGGCTGTGTTCCTCTATTTGGGCCCTTTACTGGACTTTCCTGTCGATTTGGCCGAGTTCTTCGTAAAGAGGTCGGTCCACTTGACCTGAACAGGTCGGTCGCTTTGCTACTGAACATCCCGGTTTGGACAGCTCGACCCAGGGTATGAACAGGGGGCTTTACCCCCTTTGGCTACAACATAGTTTCGTCCCTAGTGACAACTCTTTTTTCAATGAAGAAATTTTATGTCTATCTCCATTTTTATAGAGTGATTTCCACTCTTTATTCTTATTTTCAAGTTGAAGATATAAATTTAAATTGACAGTACAATATTAGTTGAAGGTTGTCATAATAATTTAGACGAGCGATAGAAATTGTGTATTTTTGTTTGAAGAATATTATTCACATACTAAACACTCTTTATACAAATATAAAAATCGGATTGGTAATGAATCGATTAAAGAATTGAAAAAATCAGTTAACCGATCGAACTGATACAATGTTTTAGCAATTAATTGATTTAATATAATAAATTATAAAAAATACCTTTTTCTATAAAAATTATGTCTAATTATATTCGATTCAATTTTTATTAAATTTCATTTGAATCTTTAAATCTTTAAACATTAATTCTATTGGTTTAATGGCGATTGAACCTTGGTTGAACTTTTAAATTTTTGTTATACTAATTTAATGATAGATTTGATTTTTAGAACCTTGGTTATAAATAAGAGCGTAGTAATTTACAATGTTTTAAAAACTGAATTGGATATCAAATTGATAGAGTTAGAAGTTTAAAAGTTTAACCAAAGTTTAATTAAAGTTGAACTAGTATAATAAAATAATGTTATATATTTTTAAAATTGATTTTTTGTTATTTATTTAAATTTGTTAACCACTAAAAAATTGGACTGATTCTACTATTAAACAAGTATTGACCAAGTTTTCAGATTTTTGATCGATTTGATACCAAATAATTTTCCTCCCAAACCGATCTAGTCTGGTAGTTAGTTTAGGTCAATTGAGTTGATCCAATTTAGTCCTATTCCTGTGTGGATACCTGGAGGGTAGCTCGGCTTCTGGGAGTCAGCGCCGAGTTGTTATCTTTGGTGCCGATCTATGAGTCTTGAGAATGTCCGAGCTTCACGCCTGGGGAGATGTCCAATCGTGCAGAGTGTGAACAAGAAACAAGGGGGGAGTGTACCTGCAAAGGCAATCTGAAACTTAAGTTAGTATTGAGAATTCAATGTGTCCCTTAAGATAGAAGATCATACCTTTTTATAAGTGGAATGAAACAGGTCGGTTATATTTCTGCTTTATTGTCTGAATTGAAGAGTAATAATAAGGTTTAATGAGTGATGATGTCTAGTTGGACGTTTTGATTCTAGGATGTAGGCCGTTGAGCTCGGTTGTAACACGTAACGCCGAACTATGCTGCATTTTACCGAGTTATGACTTGATTGTAGCAGTCAGATCATAGCCCCCAAGTTTAGCCTGGGAATGTGTTTAATAAAGCAGGTTGAGCTTATTAATGAAACATAAGTCAGTTATTGAGCGAGTAACTCGGCCAATTGGGTTAGACCTTGTAGCCCCCAGTTCAAATTGCTTTATTAAATAGTTAATAATGGTAAATGGTGGTGTGAGTAGGAGAGAGACAGAATTAAATGTACGTGCATGGTTCCAATATCCTTCACATTTTTTTATGTAACTGATTGATTGAGGGCAGTGGAATCGAAAGAGTTGGGTAAAGTGTGTTTAATTAAAATACTTTTGGAATCCTGAAGGGTTTCACTTTGGCTCTTGTTCACACCCTGGGTCGAGCTATCCGACCTGAGATGATTGGCGACAAAGCGACCGACCTCTTCAGGTCAGGCTACCCGACCTCTTCTCAAAGAGGTCGGCCAAATCGACAGGAAAGCCCAATAAAGGGCCCAAATAGAGGAACACGACCTAAATCCAAAGGCAGTCCAAAGCCTAAAGAGATAAAGGTGGTTCCCTTGAAGATAAGCTGACCCCACCCAAAGATAAGATAAGATAAGATAACTAACTTATCTTATCTGAAAGGTCAGCCCACACTACTATAAATATATTGGAGCACCTAGGTATAACTCATACTCTGATTCTACAATAAACATGCTTAATACCCCTGCTAACTTAAGCATCGGAGTTCTTGCAGGTACCCCCCACCCTCCGGTGACCAAGGATCAGAAGTCAGCCAACAAGTCGGATACAACAGCTCCGACCGCCACCAGCCAGCCGGATACGTCATCTCCGACCAATACAGAAGATCTCATCCGAGATTGACCTACAGTTTCAGGTAACCCTCGGAACATTGACGCCGTTGCCGGGGAACCTGAAAGTCATCTCATCACCATGGCGGACGAACAGGATAACGACTACAACTCAGATTTAGAGGACAGAACGCCGCACAAAAACACGGTTGCCACACCAAAGGACACTCCGGAATCTAACGGAGACAAAAACTCATCACATCCGGGAGTAATAGAAGCACTTCAAGATCGCCTAAAGCAACTCGAAAAAGAAAGCCAGTACCAGCAAGAAGTCGGCAAGGATCTACAAAGAGAGGTAAGGCGACGTCATGAATTAGAAGATAAACTTCTACAACTTGAAGCCGATCTCAAAGCAAAGACTACCCGGACAACCTCTGAAGACAACTCTCGCAAAGATCAGGATCCATTCACTAGGGAAATCATGAAGACTAAAATCCCTAAAAACTTCTGGATATGACTTTGTATGATGGCACTACAGATCCCAACCATCAACTCAGCAACTTCAGAAGCAGAATGTACCTCACCGACGCCTCAGACGCCGTTCGCTGCAAAGCTTTTCCAACGACTCTCACGAAGATAGCAATTAGATGGTTCGACAACCTACCTCCAAAGTCCATCTCCAACTTTGACGACCTGGCCAAAAAATTCCTGGCCAGATTCTCCATCCAAAAATACAAGGCTAAGCACGCCCCCAGTCTACTAGGTATCAAGTAAGGAGATCGGGAAAGTCTTCGCAACTACATGGAAAGATTCAACAAAACGTGCCTAGACATACAAAGCTTACCAACAGAGGCCGCCATCATGGGCCTCATCAACGGCCTATAAGAAGGACCCTTTAGCCAATCTATATCAAAGAAATATCCCACATCCCTAGATGAGGTACAAGAGTGGGCAGAGAAGTACATCAACATGGAAGAAAATTCTCGACTTGGAGAAGCCTCAAAATCCGGTTTCACCTACCGAGATAAAGATAAAGAATCCAAGAAGAAGGAAGATCGAACGGGCGAAAAAATCAAAAAGTATCATAATTACACCCCTCTTCGGGTGTCCCTTGTGGATATTTACAAAAAAGTCTGTAACACAGAAAAGATACCCCCAGCTCGACCACTCAAAGGAAAAAAAGGAAGAGGAAATCGGAACGAATACTGTGAATATCATCGGGTCCGAGGACATTCCACCAACGAGTGCTTCGACTTAAAAAACATCATTGAAAAGTTAGTAAGGGAAGGAAAACTAAATCGGTATCTAGCCACCCGAGATGATGAACAAAGAAAAAGACGAAGAGATGAAGACGTCGGACGAGCTGAGCGATCACCTCGTACGCCAGAAAGACATGTCCATATGATACACGGAGGATTTGCAGGAGGTGGAATCTCCAAATCATCCCGCAAAAGATACCTCAAAGAAGTATATCATGTCGAAGGGAAGGAGGAAGCACCTGACATCCCTGCAATCACGTTCACCAAAGAAGCATCCGGTATCATCTCAGGACACGACGATCCCATGGTCATCACCATCATACTGGTAAACGCCAATCTCCACCGCACATTAATAGACCAAGGGAGTTCTGCCGACATCTTATTCAAAAGGGATACTGCAGAAAATAGATCTAGCATGCAGAATTTTACAATGGGCAGTCGAGTTATCCGAGTTTGACCTCCAATATGAAGCTCGGACAGCCATCAAATCACAATACTTGGCCGACTTCATTGCAGAATTCACAGATACCCTGGAAACCCCCACAGAATGAAATCTCTACGTGGATGGATCTTTAAATAAGACTGGAAGTGGCACAGGTGTAATAATAGAAAGCAACCAAGGAACCCAAGTTGAGCTTTCCCTCAAATTTGGGTTCCCAGCCTCAAACAACCAGGCAGAATATGAAGCGTTACTAGCTGGTTTGAAGCTGGCTAAGGAGGTTGGAGCTCAAAAACTCAACATCTTCAGCGACTCACAAGTAGTCACCTCACAGATAATAGGGAGTTACCAAGCCAAAGATCCCACCATGAAAAAGTATTTGGATATAACCAAAGAACAGCTCGGACAACTTAGGGAATATAAGATCTGCCACATACCCTGCGAACAAAACGCCCGAGCTGATGCACTCTCAAAGCTAGCCAGCACCAAACTATGGGGCAACAATAGAAGCCTCATCCAGGAAATGCTACAGAACCCGTCAATCTCGGAAGCAGAAAAAGTCCTAGCTATAACAAGTCAGGATCAAGGATGGATGACCCCCATAATTAATTACCTCAAAAAAGAAACACTCCCCACAAATGAGAAGGAAGCAAAGAGGTTAAAACGGGAGGCTCAGTACTACACCATCATAAACAACACCCTATACAAAAGAGGGATTTCAATACCATTGTTAAAATGTGTGCTGACCTCTAACACAAGGGAAGTTTTAGAGGAAGTACACAGTGGTATTTGTGGCAATCATCTCGGAGCACAAGCTCTCACCAAAAAGGTACTTCGGGCGGGATTTTACTGGCCAACTCTACAAAAGGAAGCTACAGAATTTGTAAAGACATGTCCCCCATGCCAGAAACATGCCAACTTTCACATCGCCCCGCCAGAAGAGCTCATCAGCGTAACTTCGCCTTGGCCATTTGCGAAATGGGGACTCGATCTTCTCGGACCCTTTCCCCAGGGATCAGGACAAGTCAAATTCCTCATAGTTGGAGTAGACTATTTCACAAAGTGGATTGAGGCAGAGCCCCTAGCCAATGCCACTGCTCAAAGAAGCCAGAAATTCCTATATAGGAATATTGTCACAAGGTTCGGGGTTCCATACTCCATCACCACAGACAATAGCACTCAATTCACAGATGCAGGCTTCAGGAAATTAGTAGCCGACTTGAACATAAAGCACCAGTTTACCTCCGTCGAACATCCTCAAGCCAATGGGCAAGCCGAAGCTGCCAACAAAGTCTTATTGGCTGGGTTGAAACAGAGATTGCAAGATGCGAAGGGAGCTTGGGCTGAAGAACTTCCACATGTCCTATGGGCATATCGAACTACGCCATATTCCACCACAAACGAATCACCGTTCTGATTAGCATACGGAGTGGAGGCAATAATCCCAGTAGAGGTCGAAGAAGGGTCGCCTAGAGTAGTCCACTACAATGAAGAAGCCAACTCTCAACTTCAAAGAGAAGAACTCGACCTACTTCCGGAAATCCAAGAAAGATCTCAGATCAGGGAAGAAGCGCTAAAGCGCCGAATGGCTTCAAGATATAATCAAAAGGTAGTGCCAAGAGGTTTCGCGGAGAATGATCTCATCCTAATCCGAAATGATATTGGAACAACTCGACCCGGAGAAGGAAAGTTGGCAGCAAACTGGAAAGGACCCTACCGAGTCATAGAAGTACTTAGGAAGGGCTACTACAGACTGTCCGAACTCGATGGATGAGAGCTTCCCAGATCGTGGCACGCCTGCAACCTAAGAAGGTACTATAGCTAGAAAAGGTAAAAGATCTCATCATAGGATGCACTCTTTTTCCTGAAAAGGTTTTTAAATGAGGCACCAAGTTGAGATCCAGATATTATCCGACTTAAAAGGATGAAAAACTCCAACATGTATATTTTTGTGCTTTCTTTTGAATAAAAAATATTTTAGATATTCTACAAATTCTCAAGACGCATTAATCTGAAGCATTCATCGTCCAATTATAAAGCGACAGATCGGCAGAAAGTGAAAAACAGATTCACTGCACGATCACGATAAAAGACCAATAAAGATGAAAACGCGATTCATCTAAAGGTCGACCAAAGAAAGACAGAAACCACCTTCTACAAATCGGCAAAGATGAACACAGAATAATGCAAGAAGTTATCGAAAGTGATCCGAAAAAAGAACCCGACGAGGTCTTATGGATTGCTAAATAATAACTTAAAGACTGGCCGACGTTGAGAAGTCAGACCAAGTCAACCCAAGTTATCAGCAAATCCCTAGAAAGAGGTCTGGCCAACCCTATAAAAGAGGAATTGCTATAACTTAGAAGAGATCGACCTAACGAAGTCGGTCTCCTACAAAAATAAGTTATATAAGTAATCCCTGAAAGAGACCTGACAAAGGTCCAAGAAAGAGGATTACAAAATAACTTAGAAGAGATTGACCTAACGAAGTTGGTCTCCTACAAAAATAAGTTATATAAGTAATCCCTGAAAGAGACCTGACAAAGTTTCAAGAAAGAGGATTACAAAATAACTTAGAAGAGATCGACCTAACAAAGTCGGTCTCCTACAAAAACGAGTTATATAAGTAATCCCTGAAAGAGACCCAACAAAGGTCCAAGAAAGAAGAATACAAAAATAACTTGGAAAAAGACGACGCAAAGAAGTCGATCTCCTGCAATTAACAAAGTTATAAAAGTAATCCCTGAAAGAGACCTGACAAAGGTCCAAGAAAGAGGATTACAAAAATAACTTAGAAAAAGATGACGTAAAGAAGTCGACCTCCCACAAAAATGCTATAAAAGTAGTCCCTGAAAGAGACCTAGCAAAGGTCCAAGAAAGAGGACTACAAAGCTAGCTAAGACGAGGACCAACATAAAGAAATCGGCTATGGATTGCTAGAAATACAAGCAAGAGCAAGAAAATCGAGAAACAAGTTGGACCCGCCCATTCACGATCACAAAGGAGTCAACCCGCAAGCAACAGGTGCAAAGCGATCCAAAGAGGCTGAGAAGCAAGGCTCCAACATCTCCAAAAAGTGCTAAGACAAGCGCAAACGAGCAGGATATAAAGTACAATATTATAACGAGCTTCAGGGTCAGCCCCAAAAGCTTGAAAACTACTTGTTGTTTTTCAAAAATAAAAGTTGCTAAACAAGCAACCCAAAAGAATATCCACAGTCGAGTAAAATATTCAAACTACAAAACAAGAGTTCAGAAGCCCACAAGCCGGGCTATTCACACAAAATATCCAAGAGAAATCAGCAAAGATCGGGAGCCTTTTCGGCAGCATCAGTACAAGGAGAAGGAAGACGAGTCTGAATAGGCACAGCATCCACGGTTCCATCATCCCGGTTCAGAATCTGGCAATCCGGATCAGACACAACTGGAGGAACTGAAGAGGTTGACACTTTGGCAAAAGACACAGGGGGAGGTTCAACATCATCATCATCCTGGTCATCAGGGACAATTTTACCATCCCTCACAACATTATCCAGGCTGAAAAGAGTAAAGTCGGCCTCGGGAGCAATAATCTGAACCTGCTCCTTCAGGTTCTCATAGGCAGCAGTTACGCTGCCAACAAGATGACCTTGGAGCTCGGAGTAATCAGCTCGGGCATTCTCCAACTCCTCCCTCAGGCGCACCACCTCCCGATAAGACGTAACATAACTGTCCTTATGCCTCAATGCCGTGTCCTCGGCCAACCGCACAGAAGCCGCCAAAGCAAGGGAACTCACCTTTTCGTTCTCCAGATCATTCTCAAACTTGGCTAACTTTACCTCAAGCTCTTCCTTCAGGCCCTTCATCCGGTCGAACTCCTGTTTAGCCTCCTCTATAAATTCTTTGGTGGCATGGAGAGGAAGATTCTGAGCAGTTCGATACAGGGCAGCCCCCATATATGCCATTTTAACACTGTTTCGAGTCATAAAATCCAGATGGCGAAGGATTGACACATCATCCATGGGGAGGGTACCGTAGGGACCGATTTGCTGATCTACGAACTCGATTGCATTAAAATCAGGGGCGTCAAGGTTAAAGGCCTCAATTGTTTTCTGTTTCTTATTGGGAGGAGCACCAGAAGCAATGGCAGAAGTCTGTGGAGGATCAGTCAGACGAACTCGAGGAGTGGGGATCACCTTCCTTGGCCCAGGAGAACTCGGCACGGGCTGCTTCACTGGAACTTGAGAAGATCCCTCTCCGGCCGCCTTGGCCGAGATGTTTTGAGCAGCAGCAGCCTTCTTCGCCTTCTTGTAGGCCTTCATGGAATCATTTTTTTTCGACATCTCTGAAAATACAGAATCAACCATAATGACGAGTTACAACATAGGAGAAGAAAAACTAAGAAACAAGTATAGAAACAAGTCAGACAGTACCCAAAGCAGTTCGAACCAAAGATGGATCACTCAAGAATCTTTTTGTATCCAGATGGGGTGGTTCTCCCCACAAATCTTCAAGAACAACTACAAAAGCCCGCTCAACCTCACTAAGCATCTCCCATGTATAACGTGGCACTCTCACATTCCTTTGCCACTCTAGAGGAAAAGCAGGCTCGTCATTCTCATAAAAAAAAAAGGGGCGGACCCCTTCAACAGCGCGGACTCGGAAGAAATAATTCTTAAAATCTTTAAAAGACTCATCATACATGGCAAAAACTTTATGCCCCTGGGCCGATCTGAAAGAAACCCAGGAAGCTTTCTTTTTGGAAGAACCTCCAGGCTTGGCCGAGACAAAAAGATAGAGGAAAAGAGTTTGAGAAGGTGTTATGCCTAACTGTTGGCAAAGCAGTTGAAATATCTTGATAAAACCCCAGGAATTCGGATGAAGCTGGGATGGAGCAATGTTACATGACCACAACAAGTCGGTCTCGAAAGCAGTAAAAGGAAAAGTAACGTCCAACTGGCTGAAGAAATATTCATAGGCGTAGAAGAAGGGACGCTCCCCCTTGACGAAAGTAGGAAAACAAGCCCTCTCATCAGAGTCAGGAGCTACAAGCTCATAATCCCTCTCCCGAGCACTGGTACCACAAATCCTATGACGTTTCCTTAGCTCTACACAAAATTCAGCATCCTCGACAGAGACACACATTAGGACAAGGGAGTCCAGCCAATCGGACATCCCCTCAGGAACTTTGGAAGACATATCTGCAACGTTATTGCGAGAAGACATGAGGCCAACTAATCCTACAAAAAGAAAAGAAGATTGGATTACTAAAAAACATCTCGAAGGAGGGGCAAAGCAACTCGACTAATATGATACAGACGAACAAACAGAAAAGGAAAATCCCATGACTCAAACCAAAGTCCTGGGGCATCCTTTGGAGGCAGTGACAAAGCAAGGTTTCAGGAAAAATCTACAGCTTACGTCTCAGCATCCCCCAAAAAAACACAAAAAGTACAAAAATTCATCAAAGCCACTATCTTTTTACAAAAAGCTTCGACAACACCAAACATGCCAAGCAGAGAATCGTCAAAGACACAGCCTTTTCTCCAGAATCAAACAAAAACCATCATCGAAAGCACAAGCAAAAACAGTGATAATATGCAAAAGCCCTAAAAGCATCAAGCAACAGGAAAGACGAAAAAATTCATACAAAAGACGAAGAAACTCCAGAACACGCAACAATCAGGCGCAGTAAAAGCAGAAAGATCCAAACTTTCTCCAAGCAAAATCAAACTCAGACATAAAAAATGACAGAGGAGGAAAAATCGAACCTGGAAAATAGAAGGAAACTGGTGCACGAAATTGTGATCTCCAGGTTCTAACAAATCCTGGTAATGGCTCCAAAGCTTGGTGCTCTGATCTTAATTCATAATTGTCACAACTTCGATACAACTAACCAGCAAGTGCACTGGGTCGTCCAAGTAATACCTTACGTGAGTAAGGGTCGAATCCCACGGAGATTGTTGGTATGAAGCAAGCTATGGTCACCTTGCAAATCTCAGTCAGGCGGATTTAAACATGATACTTTATTAGATTAAAATAAACAATAAAAGGGATAGAGATACTTATGTAGATTTATTGGCAGGGATTTCAGATAAGCGAATGGAGATGCTTTTCGTTCCTCTGAACCTCTACTTTCCTGCTATCTTCATCCAATCAGTCTTACTCCTTTCCATGGCTGGCTGTATGCAAGGGCATCACCGTTGTCAGTGGCTACATCCCCTCCTCTCAGTGAATCATATGCTCACGCACCCTGTCACGGCACGGCTATTCATCTGTCGGTTCTCGATCATGCTGGAATAGGATTCACCCTCCTTTTGCGTCTGTCACTAACGCCCAACAATCGCGAGTTTGAAGCTCGTCACAGTCATTCAATCATTGAATCCTACTCAGAATACCACAGACAAGGTTTAGACCTTCCGGATTCTCTTGAATGCCGCCATCATTCTAGCGTACGCCACGAAGATTCTGGTTAGGAGATCTAAGAGATATTTATTCTAGCTTAATTCATGTAGAACAGAAGTGTTTGTCAGGCACGCATTCATAAGGGAGAAGGATGATGAGCGTCACACATAATCATCACCTTCATCACGTTCTTGGGTGCGAATGGATATCTTAGAAGCGAAATAAGAAGAATTGAATAGAAAACAGTAGTACTTTGCATTAATCTTTGAGGAACAGCAGAGCTCCACACCTTAATCTATGGAGTGTAGAAACTCTACCGTATGAAAATACATAAGTGAAGGTCCAGGCATGGCCGAGATGGCCAGCCCCTCTGATCTAAGAACCAGGCGTCCAAAGATGCCTAATACACTAGTAAAAGGTCCTATTTATAATAAACTAGCTACTAGGGTTTACATGAGTAAGTAATTGATGCATAAATCCACTTTCGGGGCCCACTTGGTGTGTGCTTGGGCTGAGCCTGAGTGTTGCACGTGCAGAGGCCATTTGTGGAGTTGAACGCCAGTTTCTGTGCCAGTTTGGGCGTTCAACTCTGGTTTTGGATCCTTTTCTGGCGCTGGACGCCAGATTTGGGCAGAAGGCTGGCGTTGAACGCCAGTTTACGTTGTCAATTCTTGGTCAAAGTATGGACTATTATATATTTCTGGAAAGCCCTGGATGTCTACTTTCCAACGCAATTGGAAGCGCGCCATTTCGAGTTCTGTAGCTCCAGAAAATCCACTTTGAGTGCAGGGAGGTCAGAATCCAACAGCATCAGCAGCCCTTTTTCAACCTCTGAATCAGATTTTTGCTCAAGTCCCTCAATTTCAGCCAGAAAATACCTGAAATTACAGAAAAACACACAAACTCATAGTAAAGTCCAGAAATGTGAATTTAACATAAAAACTAATGAAAACATCCCTAAAAGTAACTAGATCCTACTAAAAACATACTAAAAACAATGCCAAAAAGCGTATAAATTATCCGCTCATCACAACACCAAACTTAAATTGTTGCTTGTCCCCAAGCAACTGAAAATCAAAATAGGATAAAAAGAATAGAATATACTATAAATTCCAAACTATCAATGAAACATAGCTCCAATCAAATGAGCGGGACTTATAGCTTTTTGCCTCTTGAATAGTTTTGGCATCTCACTTTATCCATTGAGGTTCAGAATGATTGGCATCTATAGGAACTCAGAGTTCAGATAGTGTTATTGATTCTCCTAGTTCAGTATGATGATTCTTGAACACAGCTATTTTATGAGTCTTGGCCGTGGCCCTAAGCACTTTGTTTTCCAGTATTACCACCGGATACATAAATGCCACAGACACATAATTGGGTGAACCTTTTCAGATTGTGACTCAGCTTTGCTAAAGTCCCCAATTAGAGGTGTCCAGGGTTCTTAAGCACACTCTTTTTTGCTTTGGACCTTGACTTTAACCGCTCAGTCTCAAGTTTTCACTTGACACCTACACGCCACAAGCACATGGTTAGGGACAACTTGGTTTAGCCGCTTAGACCAGGATTTTATTCCTTTAGGCCCTCCTATCCACTGATGCTCAAAGCCTTGGGATCCTTTTTATTTCCCTTGCCTTTTGGTTTTAAGGGTTATTGGCTTTTTGCTCTTGCCTCTTGGTTTTAAGAGCTTTTGCCTTTTTCTGCTTGCTTTTTCTTTTTCTTTCTATTTTTTTTTTCGCCTATTTTTTTTTTCTGCAAGCTTTGTTCTTTGCTGCTTTTTCTTGCTTCAAGAATCATTTTTATGATTTTTCAGATTATCAAATAACATGTCTCCTAGTCATCATTCTTTCAAGAGCCAACATATTTAACATTCTTAAACAACAACTTCAAAAGACATATGCACTGTTCAAGCATACATTCAGAAAACAAGAAGCATTGTCACCACATCAATATAATTAAACTAAGTTCAAGGATAAATTCGAAACTCATGTACTCCTTGTTCTTTTGAATTAAAACATTTTTCTTTTAAGAGAGGTGATGGATTCATAGGACATTCATGTCTTTAAGACAAAGTTACTAACTACTAATGATCATGTAATGAAGACACAAACATAGATAAGCACATAACATAGAAAATGAAAAACAGAGAAAGTAAGAACAAGGAATGAGTCCACCTTAGTGATGTCCTTGAGCTCTTCTATGTCTCTTCCTTGTCTTTGCTGCTCCTCCTTCATTGCTTTTAGATCTTCTCTGATTTCATGAAGGATGATGGAGTGCTCTTGATGTTCCACCCTTAGTTGCTTCCAATAATTGTGTGGAAGAAAATGTATCCCCTGAGGTATCTCAGGGATCTCTTGATTTGCAGTCACATGTTCTACCACTGAGCTATAGACCCTTGATGGAAGCTTTTGTCTTCCCTTTCCTCTTTCTAGAGGCTTCTCTAGCCTTAGGTGCCATCAATGGTTATGGAAAAAACAAAAAAGCTATGCTTTTTACCACACCAAACTTAGAATGTTGCTCGCCCTCGAGCAAAAGAAGAAAGAATAGAAGAATAAGAAGAAGATATGGAGGAGATGGAGGGAGATGTGTATTCGGCCATATGGGTGGGATTGGGTGGGAAAGAGATGTTGAATTTTGAAGGAAAGTGGGTGTTTGGATGTGAGTGGTAAAGAGTTAATAGGGAAGAGTGTTTATTGGGAATAGAGGATGATTGAGAAGAGAGAAGAGAGTGAGTGGAGGTAGGTGGGGATCCTGTGGGGTCCATAGATCCTGAGGTGATCCTGTGAGGTCCAGAGATCTTGAGGTGTCAAGGCATTTACATCCCTGCACCAATTTAGGCATGCAAAATGCCCTTGCACACAACTCTGGGCGTTCAGCGCCAGGTTGGTGCCCATTTTGGGCGTTCAACGCCCATTTGCTGCCATTTCTGGCGTTGAACGCCAGAACCATGCTTGTTCTGGGCGTTCAGCGCCAGGATGCTCCCATTCTGGGCGTTCAGCGCCAGAACTATGCTCTGTTCTGGCGTTTGAACGCCAGACAGATGCTCCTCCAGGGTGTGATTTTTCTTCTGCTGTTTTTGATTCCGTTTTTGAATTTTTTTGTTTATTTTGTGACTCCAAATGATCATGAACCTAAGAAAACATGAAAAACAATAAAAATAAGAATTAGATAAACATTGGGTTGCCTCCCAACAAGCGCTTCTTTAATGTCAATAGCTTGACAGTGGGCTCTCATGGAGCCTCACAGATGTGCAGAGCTTTGTTGAGACTCTCCAACACCAAACTTAGAGTTTGGATATGGGAGTTCAACACCAAACTTAGAGTTTGGTTGTGGCCTCCCAACACCAAACTTAGAGTTTGACTGTGGGGGCTCTGGTTGACTCTGCTTGGAGAGAAGCTTTTTCTGCTTCCTCTCCATGGTTGCAGAGGGAGATCCTTGAGTTTTAAACACAAGGGAGTTCTCATTCCATTGAAGGAATATTTCACCTCTGTCAATATCAATCACAGCTCTTGCTGTGGCCAGGAAAGGTCTTCCTAGGATGATGGATTCATCCTCTTCCTTTCCAGTATCCAGGACTATGAAATCAGTAGGTATGTAAAGGCCCTCAACCTTTACTAATACATCTTCTACTTGTCCATAAGCCTGTTTTCTTGAGCTGTCTGCCATCTCTAGTGAGATTTTAGCAGCTTGCACCCCATAGATTCCCAGTTTCTCTATTACAGAGAGGGGCATGAGGTTTATTCCTGAACCAAGGTCACACAGAGCCTTAAAGATCATGGTGCCTATGGTACAAGGTATTATGAACTTTCCAGGATCCTGTCTCTTCTGAGGCAATGTCAGTTGATCCAGATCACTTAGTTCATTGATGAACAAGGGAGGTTCAACTTCCCAAGCATCAATGCCAAATAATTTGGCATTCAGCTTCATGATTGCACCAAGAAACTTGGCAGTTTGCTCTTCAGTAACATCCTCATTCTCTTCAGAAGAGGAATACTCATCAGAGCTCATGAAGGGCATAAGGAGGTTCAATGGAATCTCTATGGTCTCTAGATGAGCCTCAGAGTCCTTTGGTTCCTCAGAGGGAAGCTCCTTATTGATCACTGGACGTCCCAGGAGGTCTTCCTCCTTGGGATTCACGTCCTCTCCTCTCCTCACAGGTTCGGCCATGGCGCTTATGTCAATGGCCTTGCACTCTCCTTTTGGATTCTCTTCTGTATTGCTTGGGAGAGTACTAGGAGGGATTTCAGTGATCCTTTTACTCAGCTGGCCCACTTGTGCTTCCAGATTTCTAATGGAAGACCTTGTTTCATTCATGAAACTTACAGTGGCCTTAGATAGATCAGAGACTAGATTTGCTAAATTAGAAGCATTTTGTTCAGAGTTCTCTGTCTGTTGCTGAGTTGATGATGGGAAAGGCTTGCTATTGCTAAACCTGTTTCTTCCACCATTATTAAAGCCTTGTTGGGGCTTTTGATCCTTCCATCAGAAATTTGGATGATTTCTCCATGTTGAGTTATAGGTGTTTCCATAAGGTTCACCTAAGTAATTTACCTCTGCTATTGCAGGGTTCTCAAGATCATAGGCTTCTTCTTCAGAAGATGCCTCTTGAGTACTGTTGGATGCAGCTTGCATTCCATGCAGACTCTGAGAGATCATATTGACTTGCTGAGTTAATATTTTATTCTGAGCCAATATGGCATTCAGAGTATCAACCTCAAGAACTCCCTTCTTCATAGGCGTCCCATTACTCACAGGACTCCTTTCAGAAGTGTACATGAACTGGTTATTAGCAACCATGTCAATGAGTTCTTGAGCTTCTGCAGGCGTTTTCTTTAGGTGAATGGATCCACCTGCAGAAGTGTCCAGTGACATCTTTGATAGCTCAGATAAACCATCATAGAATATATCCAGGATGGTCCATTCTGAAAGCATGTCAGAAGGACACTTTTTGGTTAACTGTTTGTATCTTTCCCAAGCTTCATAGAGGGATTCACCTTCTTTCTGTTTGAAGGTTTGAACATCAGCTCTAAGCTTGCTCAGCTTTTGAGGAGGAAAGTACTTGGCTAAGAAAGCCGTGACCAGCTTATCCCAAGAGTTCAGGCTGTCTTTGGGTTGAGAATCCAACCATAATCTAGCTCTGTCTCTTACAGCAAAAGGGAAAAGCATGAGCCTGTAGACTTCAGGATCTACTCCATTAGTCTTAACAGTATCACATATCTGCAAGAATTCAGTTAAGAACTGAAAAGGATCTTCAGATGGAAGTCCATGAAACTTGCAGTTCTGCTGCATCAGAGAAACTAACTGAGGTTTCAGCTCAAAGTTGTTTGCTCCAATGGCAGGAATGGAGATGCTTCTTCCATGTAAATTGGAATTAGGTGCAGTAAAGTCACCAAGCATCCTCCTTTCATTATTATTATTTTCGGCTGCCATCTCCTCTGCCTGTTCGAAAATTTCTGAAAGGTTATTTCTGGATTGTTGTAATTTAGCTTCTCTTAAATTTTTTTTTTTTAGAGTCCTTTCAGGTTCTGGATCTGCTTCCACAAGAATGTTCTTATCCTTGCTCCTGCTCATATGACAAAGAAGAAGGCACAGAATAATAATAATAATAATAATAATAATAGAGATCCTTTATACCACAGTATAGGGATCCTTGTGTTAGTAGAAGAAAAGAAGGGAAGAAAATCTGAACTCAGAGAGAGGGGGTTCGGATTTTTGGAGAGTTGAAGGAAAGATGTTAGTATATCAATAAACAAATAGAAGAAGATGAGAGGGGGAAGTGAATTTTCGAAAACAATTTTTTGAAAAAGAGTTAGTGATTTTTGAAAATAGTTTTTGAAAAAGGTTAGTATTTTTTTCGAAAATTTTTTTTTAAATAAAAAATAAAGATAATTAGTTAATAAAAAAGAAATTTTTGAAAAAGAGGGAAGATATTTTCGAAAATTAGAGAGAGAGAGTTAGTTAGGTAGTTTTGAAAAAGTTAAGAAACAAACAAAAAGTTAGTTAGTTAGTTGAAACAAATTTGAAAAGATAAGAAGTTAGGAAGTTAGAAAAGATATTTTGAAAAGATATTTTTGAAAAAGATAAGATAAGAAGATATTTTTGAAAAGATATGATAGAAATTAGTTTTGAAAAAGATTTGATTTTTAAAATCACAATTAATGACTTGATTCATAAGAAATCACAAGATATGATTCTAGAACTTAAAGTTTGAATCTTTCTTAACAAGCAAGTAACAAACTTGAAATTTTTGAATCAAAACATTAATTGTTTATGTTATTTTCGAAAATTTGATATAAACAATGAATGCATGCAAGAATGCTATGAATGTCAAGATGAACACCAAGAACACTATGAATGTCATGATGAACATCAAGAACATATTTTTGAAAAATTTTTTAATGCAAAGAAAACATGCAAGACACCAAACTTAGAATTCTTTAATGCCTAGGCACTAAGAATTCAAAAATGCATATGATAAACATGAAAAGACACAAAACAAAAAATCATCAAGATCAAACAAGAAGACTTACCAAGAACAACTTGAAGATCATGAAGAACACTATGAATGCATGAATTTTCGAAAAATGCAAGATGCATATGCAATTGACACCAAACTTATGATATGACTCAAGACTCAAACAAGAACACAAAAAAATATTTTTTTTTATTTTTTTGATTTTCTAATTTTTTTTGGATTTTTGTATAATTTTTTTTTTTGAAAACATTTGGGAAACAGGAAGTAATGAATTCATAGTCCTCAATCAAAATCCTGGGAATTAGACATGGCTTCATGGCCAGTCAAGCTAAAACATGTTATATGAAACACTAGAATTCATTCTTAAAATTTTTGAAGAAAAATATATTTTTGAAAACATTTTTTTTTTCGAAAACAGGTGAGAAGATTTTTTGAAAAATTTTTGAAAATAAAACAAAAAGAAAATTACCTAATCTGAGCAACAAGATGAACCGTCAGTTGTCCAAACTCGAACAATCCCCGGCAACGGCGCCAAAAACTTGATGCACGAAATTGTGATCTCCAGGTTCTAACAAATCCTGGTAATGGCTCCAAAGCTTGGTGCTCTGATCTTAATTCATAATTGTCACAACTTCGATACAACTAACCAGCAAGTGCACTGGGTCGTCCAAGTAATACCTTACGTGAGTAAGGGTCGAATCCCACGGAGATTGTTGGTATGAAGCAAGCTATGGTCACCTTGCAAATCTCAGTCAGGCGGATTTAAACATGATACTTTATTAGATTAAAATAAACAATAAAAGGGATAGAGATACTTATGTAGATTTATTGGCAGGGATTTCAGATAAGCGAATGGAGATGCTTTTCGTTCCTCTGAACCTCTGCTTTCCTGCTATCTTCATCCAATCAGTCTTACTCCTTTCCATGGCTGGCTGTATGCAAGGGCATCACCGTTGTCAGTGGCTACATCCCCTCCTCTCAGTGAATCATATGCTCACGCACCCTGTCATGGCACGGCTATTCATCTGTCGGTTCTCGATCATGCTGGAATAGGATTCACCCTCCTTTTGCGTCTGTCACTAACGCCCAACAATCGCGAGTTTGAAGCTCGTCACAGTCATTCAATCATTGAATCCTACTCAGAATACCACAGACAAGGTTTAGACCTTCCGGATTCTCTTGAATGTTGCCATCATTCTAGCGTACGCCACGAAGATTCTGGTTAGGAGATCTAAGAGATATTCATTCTAGCTTAATTCATGTAGAACAGAAGTGTTTGTCAGGCACGCGTTCATAAGGGAGAAGGATGATGAGCATCACACATAATCATCACCTTCATCACGTTCTTGGGTGCGAATGGATATCTTAGAAGCGAAATAAGAAGAATTGAATAGAAAACAGTAGTACTTTGCATTAATCTTTGAGGAACAGCAGAGCTCCACACCTTAATCTATGGAGTGTAGAAACTCTACCGTATGAAAATACATAAGTGAAGGTCCAGGCATGGCCGAGATGGCCAGCCCCTCTGATCTAAGAACGAGGCGTCCAAAGATGCCTAATACACTAGTAAAAGGTCCTATTTATAATAAACTAGCTACTAGGGTTTACATGAGTAAGTAATTGATGCATAAATCCACTTCCGGGGCCCACTTGGTGTGTGCTTGGGCTGAGCCTGAGTGTTGCACGTGCAGAGGCCATTTGTGGAGTTGAACGCCAGTTTCTGTGCCAGTTTAGGCGTTCAACTCTGGTTTTGGATCCTTTTCTGGCGCTGGACGCCAGATTTGGGCAGAAGGCTGGCGTTGAACGCCAGTTTACGTCGTCAATTCTTGGCCAAAGTATGGACTATTATATATTGCTGGAAAGCCCTGGATGTCTACTTTCCAACGCAATTGGAAGCGCGCCATTTCGAGTTCTGTAGCTCCAGAAAATCCACTTTGAGTGCAGGGAGGTCAGAATCCAACAGCATCAGCAGTCCTTTTTCAACCTCTGAATCAGATTTTTGCTCAAGTCCCTCAATTTCAGCCAGAAAATACCTGAAATTACAAAAAAACACACAAACTCATAGTAAAGTCCAGAAATGTGAATTTAACATAAAAACTAATGAAAACATCCCTAAAAGTAACTAGATCCTACTAAAAACATACTAAAAACAATGCCAAAAAGCGTATAAATTATCCGCTCATCAGAAACCTCGAAAGAAAGATGAAGAGCAAGAAGCGACAGAGCCACCCTCGAACGGAAAAATTCGCCAGAAGAAAATGGAGGGAGAAATCCAGAATCACTCCTTTTCCGCAGAAAGCAGTAGTAGAGCAGGTGTCGCAGGAAGAAACTGTGAAACTCTAGGGAAGAATAGAAAATGAGAGAGTAAAGGGAGAAGTTACGAAGAGGAACGAAGAAGAGAAACCGTTTCTGATGGCAAAGTTCAAAATAAAACCCAAGGGAAACGGGGCATTTGAAGCCAACTAATGAGGGTATTAAACCCTCGCACGTTCCCAAAGTGCCGATATAAAAGCGTGCGCTTTTAAAGAAAAATGTTCCACATTCAAAAAGGCTCTACAAAGAAAGGAATTGACAAAATGCTTGAGTTCGGCTTTGCTAGAGAAGGACCGAAGTCAAGGACTCGACCTCAGCAAAAAAGACCGAGCTCAAGCAGGGGCACTGTTCACACCCTGGGTCGAGCTATCCGACCTCTTCTCAAAGAGGTCGGCCAAATCGATAGGAAAGCCCAATAAAGGGCCCAAATAGAGGAACACGACCCAAATCCAAAGGCAGTCCAAAGCCTAAAGAGATAAAGGCGGTTCCCTTGAAGATAAGTTGACCCCACCCAAAGATAAGATAAGATAAGATAACTAACTTATCTTATTTGAAAGGTCAGCCCACACTACTATAAATACACTGGAGCACCCAGGTATAACTCATACTCTGATTCTACAATAAACCTACTTAATACCCGTGCTAACTTAAGCATCGGAGTCTCTTGCAGGTACCCCCCACCCTCTGGTGACCAAGGATCAGAAGTCAGCCAACAAGTCGGACACAACAGCTCCGGCCGCCACCAGCTAGCCGGACACGTCATCTCTGACCAGTACAGAAGATCTCATCCGAGATCGACCTACAGTTTCAGGTAACCCTCGGAACAAGAGTAGTAGGTTCTAAGTTCTGAGTGGAATCAGTAGTGGTCTTAGGGACAGGATTCGAAGGAGAAGATGACAAGGATTCTGTCATACTTGAAGAAGATGGAAGAAATGAAATAAAAGGTAAAGGGAGGGTTGTATGAGGAAATTGACCAGATGATAAGGAGGGCTTCTGAAGTGGAAAGAGTTCAGCATAAGGAAATCTGTTTCATCAAACAAGACATGTCTTGTAATGATAACATTACCTTCTCTAGTTAGGCATTTGTAGCCTTTATGATGAGGAGCATAACCCAAAAATACAGAAAATTGTGATTTAAAATCCAATTTATGAGTATTATAAGGTTTCATACAAGGGAAAAAAGCACAACCAAAAACCTTAAAGAAAGAGTAATAAGGTGGATGATGATGTAAAACTTCAAATGGTGATAGATTATTAGTGTTAGGAGAAGGGAGTCTATTAATAATATATGTCACAGAAATAAAAGCATCATCCCAGTGAATTAAAGGGATTGAGGTAGTGGCTAAAAGTGCCAAGCCTACTTCAGTTACATGTCTATGCTTCCCCTCTGCCCTCCCATTTTGTTAATGAGTATAAGGGCAGGAGAAGCGATGAGATATAACTTATTGAGCTAAATATTGAGTGGAGGCATTAGAGAGATATTTCCTGCCATGATCAGTCTGCAGTTGTTTCAATTTTAAACCAGTGAAAGTTTCCATTTCAGCTTTGTACTGAAGGAAGGCCTGAAAAGCTTGTGATTTGGTATGAAGTAAATAAATGCAAGTATACCGAGTATAAGCATCCACAAAAGAAATATAATATATGAAACCATGATAAGATGTATATGGTGCAGGGCCCCAAATGTCACTGTAAACCATTTCTAAAGGGGCATGAAAATTGAATTCATCTAATTGAAAAGGCAACAAGTGCATGACAACAATGTTCACAAATACCAGATTTTATTGAAGCAAAGGAAATAGGTAGATTACACTTGTTCATTACAGAAACAACAGCCTTGGATGCACAATGACCTAAACATTTGTGCCATAAATTGTAAGTGTCTAATTGAGAAGCATAAGCAACAGGTACAGAAATACAAGAGATAGAATTTGATGGAGATATATGTCTATTCTTAAGTGCAGATTTTGTGACAGCAATGTTATCAAACTTGTACACCCCATTATATGGAGCTCCTTGTAGAAGAATCTCCTAGGTGTCTTGAGATTTCACATAGCAAACATTAGGGTGAAACTAAAAAAAAACATGTATTATCAGTGGCAAACTTATGTACACTCACTAAATTTTGTGTAATTTCAGGAATAAGTAAAAGTTGGTTCAAAAGAAAGTGTTTCTTTGAATCTAAATTCACCAAATATGAGTGTCCAACATGAGAGATACTACTACCTGATCTATTACATAGAAGGAGTTGGTTTGTACCAAGAAATTCAGAGGGCGCCAAGATAGATTGTGCATCATTTATGACATGATTGCTTTCCCCCGTATCAAGAAGCCATCTTGCATCTGAGAAAGTAGATAGAGTAACCATATAAGCCCTTGGATTGTGATAGGTAGTACGAGGTGGTAACAGTCCAGATTGGGTTGGAGTTCATGCATTAGAATAAGAAGCTTGATATTATTGATTAAAGCGATGAAAACATGACAGTGCAGTATGACCTGTCCTTCCACAAACTTGACAAATTGGTCTAGAATCAGAATTTGCAAACCTGCCTCTGTTAGAACTTCTTCCTCCTCGACCTCTTCTTGGAGCATAATTTGTGGTATTTGGTGGTCTAGGAAGGAAAGATGATGATTGAGTATAGTGTGCTTGTATCATTCCTAAAGTAGTCTTTTTAAACCTTTCAATCATTTCTTCATGTCCAAGAAGAAGTGCTTCGGCTTCAATAAGAGTAATGGATTCTAATTTTCCCAATACTATTAAGAGATATAAAGCATAATCTTAATTAAGACCATCTGTAATGGCTGATATATGATCTTCTAGGGAAAGAGTGTAGCCTATTGATGCCATGGAATCAACAATGTCTCGAATCTTCTTGAGATACTCATTTGCTGTCATACCTTGTTTCTTTACAGACTTCAATTCATTCTTCAATTGCTGAATCTTGATCTTGGAGGTCTTTGCAAAATATTCAGTGATAGTTGTCTAAGCTTGATGCGCATACTTGCAATCCAACATTCGATTCTTAAACATGAGATCCAGAGAAGAAAGGAGTCATGTCATAAGGTAATCATCTTTTTGCTTCCAATCCTTGTAAGCTTTTGATTCTGTACCAGCTTCTTTTGCAGAATCGGATTCAAATTGTGATGGAACCTTGTCAGCAGAAAGATGATCAGCAAGGCCATTAGCATTTATAACGTGAAGGGCAAGCTTCTCCCAGGTTCGAAATGTGTTTTCAGTCAATTTGTCAAGAACATGTGCAGTAAAGGGTTGAGGAAAAGGGAAAGAAGAAGAAGAAGTGGGTGGGTTCTGATGAGGGATGATTGAGGCCATGGATCTATCACCTATGCTCTTGATACCATGAAAGAGTTTTCAATGAAGTAAAGAGCTGAAATGAGTTATTGATTTATCATTGAGTAATTGGATGTGTTACAATAGATGAGGCAACTCTGCTATAGCAAGCTACCATAGAATTCTGTTGAAATAGAAAACAGAATAACAGAATTAAAAACAAACTAGGCTTGACTATCACTTAACAACTGTGTCTTGATCTTCTTGATCTTGATCTTGATCCTCTTGATCTTGATCTGTTATGTTACATACTCTATCTCTATTAGGAGCGAAATACTTCCCAATCATAGAGAATGAGAATTAAGATGGGTCGAAAGGATTTTTAGAGTGTAAGGTAAATAATGAGAGATTGTCTCCCATTCTCACTACCCTATATTATTTAAATGTCATCTCTACTTAAAAATATATTAATTCATCAAGTCAGTAGTCTAATTAACTGGAAATTTAAACAAATTTAAAAAAATAAAGTTTTAAGTACAATTACTTAACTTGAAATTTAAACAAATTAAAAAAATAAAATTTTAAGTACAATTACTTTTACTGTGCTAGTTGTAAATGAGCTAATTATTTATTAAATATTTGACATGTGTTAACTATGGTAAGTAATCAGTTGGAGATGACAATTTTCAACTATGAAAACCACTATAAATTATACACTATAAAATGTTTGGAGTTATTCAATACAAATGTTTTTTTTTCCAATTCTTTACCCACCAAAAGTGAACTCAAGAATTTATGCCTAAGGAGCTAAGAAGTGTTTGGTAAAAAAACGTTCTTAGAACCTAAAATATTATATATATATATATATATATATATATATATATATATATATATATATATATATAACTAACAGTTAAAACTATTAAAATATTGGTGTTCCAATTTAAAAATTTTTGTTATTGGATATGTCATATATAATACACAAGGATAAAATATGGAAAAACTTTCAGGTGTACCAAGTAGCTTTATGGGAAATTTGGAGTTTCAAACCTTGTCGATCCGGAAAGTCTAAACCTTGTCTGTGGTATTCTGAGTAGGATCTGGGAAGGGATGGCTGTGACGAGCTTCAAACTCGCGAGTGCTGGGCGTAGTGACAGACACAAAAGGATCACTGGATCCTATTCCAGCATGATCGAGAACCGATAGATGATTAGCCATGCGGTGACAGCGCATTTGGACCATTTTCACTGAGAGGACGGGATGTAGCCATTGACAACAGTGATGCCCAATATACAGCTTGCCATGGAAAGGAGTATGAATGATTGGATGAAAGCAGTAGGAAAGCAGAGGTTCAGAAGGAACAAAAGAATCTCCATACGCTTATCTGAAATTCTCACCAATGAATTACATAAGTATTTCTATCCTATTTTATATTTTAATTATATTTTAATTATCAAATCTCCATAACCAATTGAATCCGCTTGACTGAGATTTACAAGGTGACCATAGCTTGCTTCAAACCGACAATCTCTGTGGGATCGACCCTTACTCACGTAAGGTTTATTACTTGGACGACCCAGTGCACTTGCTGGTTAGTTGTGCGAAGTTGTGACAAAGAACTAAGATTATGAACGTGCGTATTAAGTTTTTGGCGCCGTTACCAAGGAATGAACGATCACGATTTCGTGCACCAAGTTTTTGGCGCCGTTGCCGGGGATTGTTCAAGTTTGGACAACTGACGATTCATCTTGTTGCTCAGATTAGGTAATTTTATTTTAATTTTAAGCTTTTTATTTTTATTTTTATTTCTATTTTCAAAAATTAAAAAAAAATAAATTATTCTATGTTCTTCAGAATTTTTAAGAATGAATTCTAGAGTTTCATGAGATATGTTGAATCCTGGCTGGCTGTTAAGCCATGTCTAATCCTTTGGACCGAGGTTTCAACTATCATTAGAGAAGAGCTTCTTTGTCTTTCTCAGCAATTTAGCTTTTGTATGTAATGATCTGCTAAAGCTTGGCTGGCCATTGGCCATGTCTAGTGTTTTGGGCCGGAGCTTTCACTGAAAGCTTGGCTGGCTAGTAAGCCATGTCTAATTCCTGGACCGGAGCTTTAGACTAACATTGCATGATTCCTGGAATTCTCATTAGAAATTTTGAATTCCTTATTTTCTTTTTCAAAATAATTTTTGAAAAATACCAAAAAAAATTTCAAAATCATAAAAACAAAAAATATTTTGTGTTTCTTGTTTGAATCTAGTGTCAAGTTTTAAGTTTGGTGTCCATTGCATGTTTGTAATTTTTTCTTAATTTTCGAAAATTCATCATATGTTCTTCATGATCTTCAAGTTGTTCTTGATGATCTTCCTTGTTTGATCATTGCATTTTCTTGTTGTGCATCTTTTCTTGTTTCTCATATGCATTTTCAATTTGTTAGTGTCTCAACATTAAAAATTTCTAAGTTTGGTGTCTTGCATGTGTGTCTTTTCTTAAAAATTTTCAAAAATAAGTTCTTGATGTTCATCTTGACATTCAAAGTGTTCTTGGTGTTCATCTTGATATCCAAAGTGTTCTTGCATGCATTGTGTGTTTTGATTTATAATTTTCATGTTTTGAGTCTTTTTGTTGTTTTTCTCTCTCTTCATAAAAATTCAAAACTCAAAAAAATATCTTTCCCTTATTCTTCTCATAAATTTCGAAAATTTTGAATTGATTTAGTCAAAAAGTTTTAAAATTTAGTTGTTTCTTATGAGTCAAATCAAATTTTCAATTTAAAAATTCTATCCTTTTCAAAATCTTTTTCAAAAATAAATCTTTTTCATTTTTTTCTTTCATAATTTCGAAATTTTCAAAACTTATTTTCAAAATCTTTTTCTTATTTCCATTTCATATTTTCGAAATTAATGCTAACAATTAATGTGATTGATTCAAAAATTTTAAGTTTGTTACTTGCCTAGTAAGAAAGGCTCAATCTTTAAATTTTAAAATCATATCTTTTTGTTTCTTGTTAGTCAAGTAATTAACTTTAACTTTCAAAATCAAATCTTTTTAAATTTCTTTTTTAAATCTTTTTCAAAATCAATTTCAAAATCTTTTCTAACCTCTTATCTTTTCAAAATTGATTTTCAAATCTTTTTCAAATTAATCCTATCTTTTTGTTTGATTCTTATCTTTTTCAAAACTACCTAACTAATTTTCTCTCTCTAATTTTCGAAAATCACTAACCTCTTTTTCAAAATTTCTTTTCATTAACTAATTATTTTAAATTTTAATTTTAATTTTATTCCTTTTCGTATTTTTGAATTATAACTAATATTTAAAATAAAAACAAAAATATTTTTATTTTATTTTATTTAATCTTCGAATTCTTCTCCCTCTCATCTCCTTCTATTTACTTATTTATCTACTAACACCCCTCTTTCACTCAAAAATTCGAACCCACTCTTCTCCTCTGTGTTCGAATTCTTATCTTTTCCTTCTTCCATTCTTCTCTTCTTATACTCACATAAGGAATCTCTATACTGTGACATAGAGGATTCCATATTTTCTTTTCTGTTCCCTTTTTTTTCATATGAGCAGGAACAAGGATAAGAACATTCTTGTTGAAGCCGATCCTGAACCTGAAAGGACTCTGAAGAGGAAGCTAAGGGAAGCTAAAGCACAACTCTCTGGAGAAAATCTGACAGAAATTTTCGAAAAAGAAGTAGACATGGCCGAAAATAATAACAATGGTGGAGATGCAAGGAAGATGCTTATTGACTTTACTGCACCAAATTCCAACTTACATGGAAGAAGCATCTCAATCCCTGCCATTGGAGCAAACAATTTTGAGCTGAAACCTCAATTAGTTTCTCTGATGCAACAGAATTGTAAGTTTTATGGACTTCCATCCGAAGATCCCTTTCAGTTCTTAACTGAATTCTTGCAGATCTGTGATACTGTTAAGACCAATGGGGTTGATCCCGAGGTCTACAGGCTTATGCTTTTCCCATTTGCTGTAAGAGACAGAGATAGAATATGGTTGGACTCTCAACCTAAAGACAGCCTGAACTCTTGTGATAAGCTAGTCACGGCTTTCTTAGCCAAGTTCTTTCCTCCTCAAAAGCTTAGCAAGCTTAGAGTGGATGTTCAAACCTTCAGACAGAAAGAAGGTGAATCCCTCTATGAAGCTTGGGAGAGATACAAGCAACTGACCAAAAAGTGTCCTTCTGACATGCTTTCAGAATGGACCATCCTGGATATATTCTATGATGGTCTGTCTGAATTATCTAAGATGTCATTGGACCATTCTGCAGGTGGATCCATTCACCTAAAGAAAATGCCTACAGAAGCTCAAGAACTCATTGACATGGTTGTAAATAACCAGTTCATGTACACTTATGAAAGGAATCCTGTGAGTAATGGGATGCCTCAGAGGAAGGGAGTTCTTGAAATTGATACTCTGAATGCCATATATGCTCAAAATAAAATATTAACTCAGCAAGTCAATATGATTTCTCAGAGTCTGAATGGATTACAAGCTGCATCCAATAGTACTAAAGAAGCATCTTCTGAAGAAGAAGCTTATGATCCTGAGAACCCTGCAATAGTAGAGGTGAATTACATGGGAGAACCCTATGGAAACACCTATAATCCTTCATGGAGAAATCATCCAAATTTCTCATGGAAGGATCAACAAAAGCCTCAACAAGGCTTTAATAATGGTGGAAGAAACAGGTTTAGCAATAGCAAGCCTTTTCCATCATCCCCTCAGCAACAGACAGAAAATTCTGAGCAGAATCCATCTAGCTTAGCAAATATAGTCTCTGATCTATCTAAGGCCACTCTAAGCTTCATGAATGAAACAAGGTCCTCCGTTAGAAATTTGGAGGCACAAGTAGGCCAGCTGAGTAAAAGAGTCACTGAAACTCCTCCTAGTACTCTCCCAAGCAATACAGAAGAGAATCCAAAAAGAGAGTGCAAGGCATAACCTTACTTGGTGTGGCCGAACTCAGAGAGGAGGAGAAGGACGTGAATCCTAGTGAGGAAGACCTCCTGGGACGTTAACTGACCAATAAGGAGTTTCCCTTTGAGAAACCAAAGGAATCTGAGGCTCATCTAGAGACCATAGAGATTCCATTGAACCTTCTTTTACCATTCATAAGCTCTGATGACTATTCTTCCTCTGAAGAGGATGAAGAAATCATTGAAGAGCAGGTTGCTAAATATCTAGGAGCCATCATGAAGTTGAATGCCAGTTTATTTGGTAATGATACTTAGGAGGATGAACCCCCCTTGTTCACCAATGAACTAAGTGCATTGATAAGGCAGACATTGCCTCAGAAGAAACCGGATCTCGGAAAGTTCTTCATACCTTGTACCATAGGCACCATGACCTTTGAGAAGGCTCTGTGTGACCTTGGGTCAGGGATAAACCTCATGCCACTCTCTGTAATAGAGAAACTGGGAATCTATGAGGTACAAGCTGTAAGAATCTCACTAGAGATGGCAGACAAATTAATGAAACATGCTTATGGATTAGTAGAGGACTTGTTAGTAAAGGTTAAAGGCCTTTACATCCCTACTGATTTCATAATCCTAGACACTGGGAAGGATGAGGATGAATCCATCATCCTTGGAAGACCCTTCCTAGCCACAGCAAAAGCTGTGATTGATGTGGATAGAGGAGAGTTGGTCCTTCAACTGAATGAGGACTACCTTGTATTTAAGACTCAAGGTTCTTCTTCTGTAACCATGGAGAGGAAGCATGAAAAGCTTCTCTCACTGCAGAGTCAACCAAAGCCCCCATAGTCAAACTCTAAGTTTGGTGTTGGGAGGCCACAACTAAATTCTATGTTTGGTGTTGAACCCCCACATTCAAACTCTAAGTTTGGTGTTGGGAGGTCCCAACATTGCTCTGAACATCTGTGAGGCTCCATGAGAGATCACTGCTAAGCTATTGACATTAAAGAAGCGCTTGTTAGGAGGCAACCCAATGTTATTTAATTATATCTATTATTTTCCATTGCTATTTTATGTTTTCTTTAGGTTGATGATCATTTGAAGTCACAAAAACTACTGAAAAATCAAAAACAGAATGAAAAACAGCATTAAAAACAGCTCACCCTGGAGGAAGAGCTTACTGGCGTTTAAACGCCAGTAAGAAGCATCAAACTGGCGTTTAACGCCAGAAAGAAGCATCAAGCTGGCGTTAAATGCCAGAAACAAGCACCAGACTGGCGTTTAACGCCAGAACAGAGCATGGAATTAGCGTTAAACGCCAGAAACAAGCAACAAGTTGGCGTTTAACGCCAGACATGCATTCTAAGGGCGTTTGCACACCTAAATGGAGCAGGAATGTTAAGTCCTTGACCCCTCTGGATCTGTGGACCCCACAGGATCCCCACCTACCCCACCTCTTCTTCTTTCCTCTTCACACCTTTTCATACCTCTCTTCCCCATAAACCCCACCTACCTCCAAAATTCAAATTCTTTTCCCTCCCAAACCCAACCCTAATGGCCAAAACCTACCCTCTACCCCACCCCTATATAAATCCCTCAACACTACTCCATTTTCACACATTACAACCACCACTTCCACCCCTTGGCCGAATACACCTTCTCCCTCCATCTCCTCCATTTTCATCTTCTTCTACTACTTCCTTTCTTCTTTTGCTCGGGGACGAGCAAACCTTTTAAGTTTGGTGTGGTAAAAGCATTGCTTTTTATTTTTCCATAACCATTAATGGCACCTAAGGCCAGAGAAACCTCAAGAAAGAGGAAAGGGAAGGCAATTGCTTCCACCTCTGAGTCATGGGAGATGGAGAGATTCATCTCAAAAGTCCATCAAGACCACTTCTATGAAGTTGTGGCCAAGAAAAAGGTGATCCCTGAGGTCCCTTTTAAGCTAAAAAATAGCAAATATCCGGAGATCCGACAAGAGATTAGAAGAAGAGGATGGGAAGTTCTCTCTAATCCTATTCAACAAGTCGGGATCTTAATGGTTTAAGAGTTCTGTGCAAATGGATGGATCACTAGGAACCATGATCAAAGTAGGAACCCGAATCCAAAGAATTGGCTTACAATGGTTCGGGGGAAATACTTAGATTTCAGTCCGGAAAATGTAAGGTTGGCGTTCAACTTGCCAATGATACAAGAAAACGCACGCCCCTACACTAGAAGGGTCAACTTTGATCAAAGGTTAAACCAAGTCCTCATGGACATATGTGTGGAAGGAGCTCAATGGAAAGTTGACTCAAGAGGCAAGCCGGTTCAATTGAGAAGACCGGACCTTAAGCCTGTAGCTAGAGGATGGTTGGAGTTCATCCAACGCTCAATTATTCCTACTAGCAACCGGTCTGAAGTTACTATAGACCGGGCCATCATGATCCATAGTATCATGATTGGGGAGGAAGTGGAAGTTCATGAGATTATACCTCAAGAACTCTACAAGGTGGCTGACAAGTCATCCACTTTGGCAAGGTTAGCCTTTCGTCACCTCATTTGCCACCTCTGCAATTCGGCTAGAATTGTCATAGAGGGAGATATCCTCATTGATGAGGACAAGCCCATCACTAAGAAAAGGATGGAGCAAATAAGAGATCATGGACCTCAACAAGAGCATGAGGAAATTCCTCACCATAAAATCTCTGAGATGCCTCAAGGGATACACTTCCCTCCATAAAACTATTGGGAGCAAATCAACACCTCCCTAGGAGAATGAAGTTCCAACATGGGACAACTAAGGATGGAACACCAAGAGCACTCCATCATTCTCCATGAGATTAGAGAAGATCAAAGAGCTATGAGGGAGGAGCAACAAAGACAAAGAAGAGACATAGAGGAGTTCAAGAGCACCATTGGTTCTTCAAGAAGAGGAAGACGCCACCCTCACTAAGGTGGACTCGTTCCTTAATCTCCTTGTTCTTATTTTCCTGTTTTTCGATTCTTGAGCCTTATGTTTTATTTATGTTTGTGTCTTTACTATATGATCATTAGTGTTTAAGTGTCTATGTCTTAAAGCTATGAATGTCCTATGAATCCATCACCTCTCTTAAATGAAAAATGTTTTAATTACAAAAGAACAAGAAGTACATGAATTTCGAATTCATCCTTGAAATTAGTTTAATTATTTTGATGTGGTGATAATACTTTTTATTTTCTGAATGAATGCTTGAATAGTGCATATGTCTTTTGAATTTGTTGTTTATGAATGTTAAAATTGTTGGCTCTTGAAGAATAATAAAAAAGGAGAAATGTTATTTGATAATCTAAAAAATCATAAAATTGATTCTTGAAGCAAGAAAAAGCAGTGAAGAACAAAACTTGCAGAAGAAAAAAATGCAAAAAAAAAAAGAAAGAAAAAAAAATGGCAAAAAAAAAATAATAATAAAGGAAAAGAAAAAGCAAGCAGAAAAAGCCAATAGCCCTTAAAACCAAAAGGCAAAGGTAATAAAAAGGATCCAAGGCTTTGAGCATCAGTGGATAGGAGGGCCCAAAAGGAATAAAATCCTGGCCTAAGCGGCTAAACCAAGCTGTCCCTAACCATGTGCTTGTGGCGTGAAGGTGTCAAGTGAAAAGCTTGAGACTGAGCGGTTAAAGTCAAGGTCCAAAGCAAAAACAGAGTGTGCTTAAGAACCCTGTACACCTCTAATTGGGGACTTTAGCAAAGCTGAGTCACAATCTGAAAAGGTTCACCCGATTATGTATCTGTGGCATTTATGTATCCGGTGGTAATACTGGAAAACAAAGTGCTTAGGGCCACTGCCAAGACTCATAAAGTAGCTGTGTTCAAGAATAAACTTACTGAACTAGGAGAATCAATAACACTATCTGAATTCTGAGTTCCCATAGATGCCAATCATTCTGAACTTCAAAGGATAAAGTGAGATGCCAAAACTGTTCAGAGGCAAAAAGCTACTAGTCCCGCTCATCTAATTGGAGCTAAGTTTCATTGATATTTGGAATTTATAGTATATTCTCTTCTTTTTATCCTATTTTATTTTCAGTTGCTTGGGGACAAGCAACAATTTAATTTTGGTATTGTGATGAGCGGATAATTTATACGCTTTTTGGCATTGTTTTTACATAGTTTTTAGTATGATTTGATTAGTTTTTAGTATATTTTTATTAGTTTTTAATTAAAAATCACATTTCTGGACTTTACTAGGAGTTTGTGTGTTTTTATGTGATTTCAGGTATTTTCTGACTGAAATTGAAGGACTTGAGCAAAAATCTGATTCAAACGTTGAAGAAGGACTGCAGATGCTGTTGGATTCTGACCTCCCTGCACTCAAAATATCATTTTTGGAGCTACAAAAACCCAAATGGCGGGCTCTTAATTGCGTTGGAAAGCATACATCCAGGGCTTTCCAGCAATATATAATAGTCCATACTTTGCCCTAGTTTAGACGACGCAAACTGGTGTTTAACGGCAGCTTTCTGCCCTATTCTGGTGTTAAACGCCAGAAACAAGTTGCAAAGCAGAGTTAAACGCCAGAAACAAGTTACAAACTGGCGTTCAACTCCAAGGAAGACCTCTACACGTGAAAGCTTCAACGCTCAGCCCAAGCACACACCAAGTGGGCCTGGAAGTAGATTTCTGCATCATTTACTTATTTCTGTAAACCCTAGTAACTAGTTTAGTATAAATAGGACTTTTTACTATTGTATTTACATCTCTGGTTAGTCTTTGACTAATTTTGGGTTTGGAGATCACATTTAGGGGGCTGGCCATTCGGCCATGCCTGGACCTTTTTCTTATGTATTTTCAACGGTAGAGTTTCTACACACCATAGATTAAGGTGTGGAGCTCTGCTGTTCCTCATGAATTAATGCAAAGTACTATTGTTTTTCTATCCAACTCATGCCTATTTCTTCTCTAAGATATTCATTCGCACACAAGAACATGATAAATGTGATGATTATGTGACACTCATCACCATTCTCACTTATGAACGTGTGCCTGACAAACACTTCCGTTCTACATGAAAGCAAGCTTGAATGTATATCTCTTAGCCTCCTGATCTACGATAAGAGTCTTCGTGGTATAGGCTAGAATTATTGGCGGCCATTCTTGAGATCCGGAAAGTCTAAACCTTGTCTGTGGTATTCCCAGTAGGATCTGGGAAGGGATGGCTGTGACGAGCTTCAAACTCGCGAGTGCTGGGCGTAGTGACAGACGCAAAAGGATCACTGGATCCTATTCCAGCATGATCGAGAACCGACAGATGATTAGCCATGCGGTGACAGCGTATTTGGACCATTTTCACTGAGAGGACGGGATGTATCCATTGACAACGGTGATGCCCAATATACAGCTTGCCATGGAAAGGAGTACGAATGATTTGATGAAAGCAGTAGGAAAGCAGAGGTTCAGAAGGAACAAAAGAATCTCCATACGCTTATCTGAAATTCTCACCAATGAATTACATAAGTATTTCTATCCTATTTTATATTTTAATTATATTTTAATTATCAAATCTCCATAACCAATTGAATCCGCCTGACTGAGATTTACAAGGTGACCATAGCATGCTTCAAACTGACAATCTCCATGGGATCGACCCTTACTCACGTAAGGTTTATTACTTGGACGACCCAGTGCACTTGCTGGTTAGTTGTGCGAAGTTGTGACAAAGAACTAAGATTATGAACGTGCGTATTAAGTTTTTGGCGCCGTTACCAAGGAATGAATGATCACGATTTCGTGCACCAGACCACGCCTTCTTTTTGCGTCGTCCTTACGGCTTGCCATCCGGGCTTTTTAGTATATTTCCAACAACCTTTTAGGTAGTGTTCTTTGCGTAGAACGCTTCCTTCTTAGTTTGTTTGGACGACTTTCTAGCCCTATTTCTGGGATTGCACTTTGCTTTTTAAGTACCGTCCCTTTTTTTCGGACTTGTACCTTTCAGCTAAGCACTTCGGCACCAGGTTGTTCCCTTTTTTAGTGATCCTTTCGTTAGTCCGACTTCTCTTTCAGGCCTTTTCAAGTTATTTTTAGTAGTCCCATTTTAGTCCGACCTCGTCATGTCGCTTTATCTGGGTTACTTTTTATAACTTCTTGCATTAACTTTGTCTTTTGCTGTTTTACCTTGCCAACCTTTCCTTGGTCGGGCGACGAATTTTACGTTTTAAGCGTAAATTAATGCGTCTTGGTTGGAAACTTTTTCAGGGAATCTTAAATTTGTATTCAAGTAGTAAAATGAAAAATATAGATAAAAGTGTGTACATATGGGGGCTTAGCCTAGTAGTTGGGCAGCTTTTAGGCCTTGGCCTGGTGCCTCATTAAAAAACCCTTTAGGGAAAAAGAGCGCGCCTTGACCTGAGACCTTTTTCCTAGCTGTAATACCTCCTTAGGTTGCAGGCATGCCATGACCTTGGGAGCTCCCACCCTTGGAGGTCGGCCACCTTATAGTAATCTTTTCCTAGTACTTCTGTGACTCGGTATGGTCCTTTCCAGTTGGCTGCTAGCTTCCCTTCTCCTGATCGTCCTGCTCCGATGTCATTTTGAATTAAAATGAGGTCGTCGGTAGTGAAGCTTCGCCGGATTACTTTCTGGTTATACCTCGAAGCCATTCGACGCTTTAGTACTTCCTCTCTAATCCAGACTCTTTCTCGGACTTCTGGAAGTAGGTCGAGCTCTTCCCTTTGTGCTTAGGAGTTAGTATTTTCATTGTAGAGGATCACCCTAGGGGATCTTTCTTCTATTTCTATGGGATCATTGCCTCCATTCTGTAAGCAAGTCGGAAGGGTGATTCTCCAGTGGTGGAGTGTGGTGTTGTCCGGTAAGCCCATAAAACTTGCGGGAGCTCTTCAGCCCAGGCTCCTTTTGCGCTTTGTAGCCTCCGTTTTAACCCAGCCAATATGACTTTGTTGGCGACTTCTGCCTATCCGTTGGCTTGTGGGTGTTCTACGGAGGTGAACTGGTGCTTGATTTTTAGATCGGCTACTAAGTTCCTGAAGCTTGTGTCGGTGAATTGAGTTCCATTATCCGTGGTGATGGAGCATGGGACCCCAAACCTTGTGACAATGTTTCTGTATAGAAATTTCTGACTTCTTTGGGCGGTGGTGGCAGCCAACGGCTCTGCCTCGATCCACTTTGTGAAGTAATCTATTCCTACAATGAGGAATTTAACTTGCCCTGATACCTGGGGGAATGGTCCGAGGAGGTCAAGCCCCCACTTTGCGAACGACCAGGGTGATATGACGCATATAAGCTCTTTGGGTGGGGCAATATGAAAGTTGGCGTGCTTCTGGCATGGGGCATGTTTTGACGAACTCTGTTGCTTCCTTTTGCAAGGTCTGCCAGTAAAAGCCAGCCCAGAGTACCTTTTTGGAAAGGGCTCGTGCCCCGAGGTGGTTGCTGCACATGCCGCCATGGACTTCTTCTAGGACTTCCCTTGTAGCAGAGGTCGGGACGCATTTTAGGAGGGGTGTTGAGATCCCTCTCCTATATAGGACGTCGTGTATTATGGTGTAGTATTGTGTTTCCCGTACTAGCCTTTTTGCCTCCTTTTTATCTGCGGGAGTCTTTCGGACTTGAGGTATTTGATTATGGGAGTCATCCACCCTTGGTCCTGGTCCGATATGCTTAGGACCTTCTCTTCTTCCGAGGTTTACGGGTTTTTTAGTGTTTCTTGGATGAGGCTTCTATTGTTGCCCCCTGGTTCGGTGCTAGCTAGTTTCGATAGTGCATCAACTCGGGCATTTTGTTCTCGAGGTATATGTCGGATCTCATATCCCATGAATTTTCTGAGTTGTTCTCGGGTCTTGTCTTGATACTTTTTCATGGTGGGATCTTTTGTCTGGTAGCTCCCTTCTATTTGCGAGGTGACTACTTGTGAATCGCTGAAGATGGTAAGCCTTTGGGCTCCGACTTCTCTAGCTAGCTTCAAACCAGCCAGTAGGGCTTCGTATTCGGCTTGATTATTTGAGGCGGGGAACTCAAACCTTAAGGAGAGTTCGAGTTGGGTTCCTAGTCACTTTCTAAGATAACACCTGCTCCACTTCCGGCTTTGTTTGATGAGCCTTCAACGTAGAGGTTCCAGTCGATGGGGGTTCCTAGGGTGTCAGTGTATTCTGCGACGAAGTCGGCCAGGTACTGAGACTTGATGGCTGTCTGAGCTTCGTACTTAAGGTTGAATTCGGATAGCTCGACCGCCCATTGCAGGATTCTCCCAGCTAAGTCGGTTTTCTACAAGATACCTTTTATGGGTTTGTTGGTCCGTATTCTGATGGTGTGGGCTTGAAAGTATGGTCGAAGTCGTCAGGAAGTAAGTATGAGGGCGCAAGCGAACTTTTCTATTTTTTGATAATTTAGTTCGGCCCCTTGTAAAGCTTTACTGATAGAGTAGATGGGTTGCTGACCGTTTTTGCCTTCTTTTACTAGGGCTGAGGCTATTGCCCGACTTCCCACGGCGAGGTATATGATCAGTTCTTCTCCTTGTCGAGGTTGGGTTAGACTAGGTGGTTGCCCCAGAAATATTTTGAAGTCTTGGAAGGCTTGTTCATATTCTGGGGTCCATTCAAACCTCTTTCCTTTCCTTAGAGTTGCATAGAAGGGAAGGGATCTTATGGCCGATCCGGCTAGGAACCTAGATAGGGCCGCTAGCCTTCTGTTTAGCTGCTGTACCTCTTTAACGTAGGTCGGACTTTTCATGTTGAGTATAGCTTGGAATTTATCTGGGTTTGCCTCAATCCTTCTCTAGGTGAGCATAAACCTTAGGAATTTGCCTGCTTCTACCACAAAAGTGCACTTTGTGGGATTTAGTCTCATCTCGTGCTTTCTTATGGTGCTGAATACTTCAATGAGGTCGGGTAGCAGCTTTTCTTCCTTTTATGTTTTCACCAGTATGTCATCCACGTAGACTTCCATTAGTTTTCCGATGTGGTCGGCGAATACTTTGTTCATCAACCTCTGATATGTGGCCCTTGCGTTCTTGAGTCCGAATGACATGACTACATAGTAGTAGTTTACTTTCGGGGTTAGGAACGATGTCTTCTCTTAGTCGGGTTGATGCATCAGGATCTGGTTGTACCCTGAGTAGGCATCCATGAAAGAGAGGTACTTGTATCCCGATGATGAGCGGATAATTTATACGCTTTTTGGCATTGTTTTTACACATTTTTCAGTATAATTTAATTAGTTTTTAGTATATTTTTATTAGTTTTTAATTAAAATTCACATTTCTGGACTTTACTATGAGTTTGTATGTTTTTCTGTGATTTCAGGTATTTTCTGGCTAAAATTGAGGGACTTGAGCAAAAATCAGATTCAGAGGTTGAAGAAGGACTGCAGATGTTGTTGGATTCTGACCTCCCTGTACTCAAAGTGGATTTTCTAGAGCTACAGAACTCCAAATGGTGCGCTCTTAATTGCGTTAGAAAGTAGACATCTAGGGCTTTCCAATAATATATAATAGTCCATACTTTGCCTGAGTTTAGATGACGCAAACTGGCGTTCAACGCCAGTTCCATGCTGCATTCTGGAGTTAAACGCCGGAAACAGATTGCAAAGTGGAGTTAAACGCCAGAAACAGGTTACAAACTGGCGTTCAACTCCAAGAGAAGCCTCTACACGTGTAAAGCTCAATGCTCAGCCCAAGCACACACCAAGAGGGCCCCAGAAGTGGATTTCTGCATCATTTACTCATTTTTGTAAACCCTAGTAACTAGTTTAGTATAAATAGCACTTTTTACTATTGTATTTACATCTTCGGATCAGATCTTTGATTAGTTTTATGCTATCTTAGACCTTTATGGGGCTGGCCATTCGGCCATGCCTGGACCTTCATCACTTATGTATTTTCAATGGTAGAGTTTCTACACACCATAGATTAAGGTGTGGAGCTCTACTGTTCCTCATGAATTAATACAAAGTGCTATTGTTTTTCTATTCAATTCAAGCTTATTCCGATTCTAAGATATTCATTCGCACCTCAATATGAATATGATGATCGTGACAGTCATCATCATTCCCAACCCATGAATGCGTGCCTGACAACCACTTCTGTTCTACCTTAGATTGAATGAGTATCTCTGGGATTCCTTAATCAGAATCTTCGTGGTATAAGTTAGAACCCATGGACGGCCATTCCTGAGATTCGAAAAGTCTAAACCTTGTCTGTGGTATTCCGAGTAGGATCTGGGAAGGGATGGCTGTGACGAGCTTCAAACTCGCGAGTGCTGGGCATAGTGACAGACGCAAAAGGATAGTAAATCCTATTCCAGTATGATCGAGAACCGAAAGATGATTAGCCATGCAGTGACAGCGCATTGGACCATTTTCACAGAGAGGATGGGATGTAGCCATTGACAACGGTGATGCCCTACATAAAGCTTGCCATAGAAAGGAGTAGGAATGATTGGATGAAGACAGCAGGAAAGCAGAGGAACGAAAGCATCTCTATACGCTTATCTGAAATTCTCACCAATGAATTACATAAGTACCTCTATCTTTAATTTACGTTTTATTTATCTTTTTATTATCAATTCACCATAACCATTTGAATCCGCCTGACTGAGATTTACAAGGTGACCATAGCTTGCTTCAGGCCGACAATCTCTGTGGGATCGACCTTTACTCACGTAAGATTTATTACTTGGACGACCCAGTGCACTTGCTGGTTAGTTGTGCGAAGTTGTGATAAAGAGTTGAGATTACAATTGTGCGTACCAAGTTATTGGCGCCATTGATGATCACAATTTCGTGCACCAAGTTTTTGGCCCGTTGCCGGGGATTGTTCGAGTTTGGACAACTGACAGTTCATCTTGTTGCTCAGATTAGGTAATTTTATTTTAATTTTAAGCTTTTTATTTATTATTTTCAAAAAAATACAAAAAAAATTTCTTCTTTTTCGTTCTTCCCAAAATAATTTTCGAAAAAAAAATTTAATAAAATCATAAAAACCAAAAATTTTGTGTTTCTTGTTTGAGTCTAGTGTCAAATTTTAAGTTTGGTGTCAATTGCATGTTTTAACTTTTCCCTAAAATTTTTCGAAAACTCATGCATGGTGTTCTTCATGATCTTCAAGTTGTTCTTGGTAAGTCTTCTTGTTTGATCTTTAAAATTTCTTGTTTTGTGTCTTTTCTTGTTTTCCATATGCATTTTTGAATTATTAGTGTCTAAAGTTTGAAAATTTCTAAGTTTGGTGTCTTGCATGTTTTTCTTTTCTTAAAAATTTTCAAAAATAAGTCTTGATGTTCATCTTGATCTTCAAAGTGTTCTTGGTGTTCATCTTGACATTCAAAGTGTTCTTGCATGCATTAGTTGTTTTGATTCATAATTTTTATGTTTTGTTTCAATTTAGTGTTTTTCTCTCTCATCATTAAAAATTCAAAAATAAAAAATATATCTTTCCTTGTTTTACTCATAAATTTCAATTTCAAAATTATATCTTTTCAAATCTTTTTCAAAAATCAAATATTTTTCATTTATTTTTTTATATTTTTGAATTTTTTTAAAAATTGATTTTCAAAATCTTTTTCCTATTCTTACTTCATATTTTCGAAAATCTCACTAACATTTAATTTTTAGATTCAAAAATTTCAAGTTGTTACTTGCCTATTAAGAAAGGTTCAATCTTTAAATTTTAAAATCATATCTTTTTGTTTCTTGTTAGTCAAGTAATCAACTTTAATTTTCAAAATCATATCTTTTTAATTTTCAATCATATCTTTTTGATTGCTAATTTCAAAATCTTTTCAAAATCAAATCTTTTTAATTTCTTCTTCAATCATATCTTTTCAATCATATCTTTTTTTTTAAATAAATTGCAATCATATCTTCTCAATCAAATCTTTTTCAAAATAATTTCAATCATTTCAATCATATCTTTTTCAAAAATTAATTTTCAAAATCTTTTCTAACTTCCTATCTTTTCAAATTTGATTTTCAAATCTTTTTTTTTTCAATTAACTACCTGACTTTTTGTTTGATTTTAAAAGTTTACTATTTCAATCATATCTTTTTCAAATCTACCTAACTAACTCCCTCTCTAATTTTCGAAAATCCCTTCCCTCTTTTTCAAATTTCCTTTTTAATTAACTAATTGTTTTAATTTCAATTTAATTTGATTTCAATTTTAATTTTTGAATTTTAACTTTAATTTTAAAATGTTTTTATTTTATTTTATTTAAATTTTCGAATTCTTCTCTTCCTCACCTCCTTCTATTTATTTATTCATCTACTAACACTTCTCCTCCACCCAAAAATTTGAACCCCATCCCCCTCTCTGTGTTCAAATTTTTCCTCTTCTCCTTCTTACATTCTTCTCTTCTTATACTTGCATAAGGAATCTCTATACTGTGACATAGAGGATTCCATATTTTCTTTTGTATTCTCTTTTTTTTCATATGAGCAGGAACAAGGATACGAATATTCTTGTTGAAGCCGATCCTGAACCTGAAAGAACTCTAAAGAGGAAGCTAAAGGAAGCTAAAGCACAACTCTCTGGAGATAATCTAACAGAAATTTTCAAAAAAGAAGGAGACATGGCCGAAAATAATAACAATGCAAGGAAGATGCTTGGTGACTTTACTGCACCTAATTCCAATTTACATGGAAGAAGCATCTCAATCCCTGCCATTGGAGCAAACAATTTTGAGCTGAAACCTCAATTAGTTTCTCTGATGCAACGGAATTGCAAGTTTTATGGACTTCCATCCGAAGATCCCTTTCAGTTCTTAACTGAATTCTTGCAGATCTGTGATACTGTTAAGACCAATGGGGTTGATCCCAAGGTCTACAGGCTTATACTTTTCCCATTTACTGTAAGAGACAGAGCTAGAATATGGTTAGACTCTTAACCTAAAGACAGCCTGAACTCTTGGGATTAGCTGGTCACGACTTTCTTAGCCAAGTTCTTTCCTTCTCAAAAGCTTAGCAAGCTTAGAGTGGATGTTCAAACCTTCAGGCAAAAGGAAGGTGAATCATTCTATGAAGCTTGGGAGAGATACAAGGAACTGACCAAAAAGTGTCCTTCTGACATGCTTTCAGAATGGACCATCCTGGATATATTCTATGATGGTCTGTTTGAATTATCAAAGATGTCATTGGACCATTCTGAAGGTGGATCTATTCACCTAAAGAAAACGCCTGCAGAAGCTCAAGAACTCATTGACATGGTTGTAAATAACCAGTTCATGTACACTTCTGAAAGGAATCCTGTGAGTAATGGGACACCTCAGAGGAAGGGAGTTCTTGAAGTTGATACTCTGAATGCCATATTAGCTCAGAACAAAATATTGACTCAGCAAGTCAATATGATCTTTCAGAGTCTGAATGGATTGAAGGAATCATCCAACAGTACTAAAGAGACATCTTTTGAAGAAGAAGCTTATGATCCTGAGAACCCTGTAATAGCAGAGGTGAATTACATGGGTGAACCTTATGGAAACACCTATAATCCCTCATGGAGAAATCACCCAAATTTCTCATGGAAAGATCAACAAAAGCCTCAACAAGGCTTTAATAATGGTGGAAGAAACAGGTTTAGCAATAGCAAACCTTTTCCATCATCCACTCAGCAATAGATAGAGAATTCTGAGCAGAATCCATCTAGCTTAGCAAATATAGTCTCTGATCTATCTAAGGCTACTGTGAGTTTCATGAATGAAACAAGGTCCTCCATTAGAAATTTGGAGGCACAAGTGGGCCAGCTGAGTAAAAGAGTCACTGAAATCCCTCCAAGTACTCTCCCAAGCAATACAGAAGAAAATCCAAAAAGAGAGTGCAAGGCCATAGCCTTACATGATGTGGCCGAACCCAAAGAGGAGGAGGAGAACGTGAATCCCAGTGAGGAAGACCTCCTGGGGCGTTCAGTGACCAATAAGGAGTATCCCTTTGAGGAACCAAAGGAATCTGAGGCTCATCTAGAGACCATAGAGATTCCATTGAACCGTCTTCTGCCCTTCATGAGCTCTGATGAGTATTCTTCCTCTGAAGAGGATGAAGACATTACTGAAGAGCAAGTTACTAAATACCTTGGTGCAATCATGAAGCTGAATGCCAAATTATTTGGTAATGAGACCTGGGAAGATGAACGTCCCTTGCTCACCAATGAACTGAATGCATTGGATAGGCAGAAATTACCTCAAAAGAAACAGGATCCTGGTAAATTCCTATTTCCCTGTAACATAGGCACCATGAACTTTGAGAAAGCTCTGTGTGACCTGGGGTCAGGAATAAAGTTAATGCCACTCTCTGTAATGGAGAAACTTGGGATCTTTGAGGTGCAAGCTGCTAGAATCTCAATAGAGATGGCAGACTGGTGTGCAAAATCGTGATCATTCCATTCCTTGGTAATGGCGCTAAAAACTCAGTACACACGTTCATGATCTTATATCTGTTTCACAACTTCGTAGAACTAACCAGCAAGTGCACTGGGTCGTCCAAGTAATAAACCTTACGTGAGTAAGGGTCGATCCCACGGAGATTGTCGGCTTGAAGTAAGCTATGGTCACCTTGTAAATCTCAGTCAGGCGGATTAAATTGTATTAAGAAATTAGAGTGGATGAAAATAAATAAAATATAAAATAGGATAGTGGTACTTATTTAATTCATTCGTGAGAATTTCAGATAAGCGTATAGAGATGCTTTCGTTCCTCTGATCTCTGCTTTCCTGCTGTCTTCATCTAATCAATCCTACTCCTTTTCATGGCAAGCTTTATGTAGGGCATCACCGTTGTCAATGGCTACATCCCATCCTCCTGTGAAAATGGTCCAATGCGCTGTCACTGCATGGCTAATCATCTGTCGGTTCTCGATCATACTGGAATAGGATTTACTATCCTTTTGCGTCTGTCACTATTCCCAGCACTCGCGAGTTTGAAGCTCGTCACAGCCATCCCTTCCCATATCCTACTCGGAATACCACAGACAAGGTTTAGACTTTCCGGATCTCAGGAATGGCCATCCATGGGTTCTAACTTATACCACGAAGACACTTATATCTCGGACTCGGTCCCCTGTATTAGATATCCAAGAGATATCCATTCAATCTAAGGTAGAACGGAAGTGGTTGTCAGGCACGCGTTCATAAGTTGAGAATGATGATGACTGTCATGATCATCACATCCATCATATTGAAGTGCGAATGAATATCTTAGATGTGGAATAAGTTGAATTGAATAGAAAAACAGTAGTACTTTGCATTAATCTTTGAGGAACAGCAGAGCTCCACACCTTAATCTATGGTGTGTAGAAACTCTACCATTGAAAAATACATAAGTGAAAGGTTCAGGCATGGCCGAATGGCCAGCCCCCATGATCTAAGAACAAAACGTCCCAAGATGATCCGAAGATTAAAATACAATAGTAAAAAGTCCTATTTATACTAGACTAGCTACTAGGGTTTACAGAAGTAAGTAATTGATGTAGAAATCCATTTCTGGGGCCCACTTGGTGTGTGCTTGGGCTGAGCATGAAGCTTTCATGTTGAGAGGTCATTCTTGGAGTTGAACGCCAGTTTGTAACGTGTTTTTGGCGTTGAACTCCACTTTGCAAATTGTTTCTGGCATTTGACTCCAGAATACAGCATGGAACTGGCGTTGAACGCCAGTTTACGTCATCAATCCTTATTCAAAGTATGAACTATTATATATTGCTGGAAATCCTTGGATGTCTACTGTCCAAAGCAATTGAAAGCGCGCCATTTGGAGTTCTGTAGCTCCGGAAAATCCACTTTGAGTGCAGGGAGGTCAGAATCCAACAGCATCTGCACTCCTTCTTCAACCTCTGAATCTAATTTTTGCTCAGGTCCCTCAATTTCAGCCAGAAAATACATGAAATCACAGAAAAACACACAAACTCATAGTAAAGTCTAGAAATGTGAATTTTAATTAAAAACTAATAAAAATATACTAAAAACTAACTAAATCATACTAAAAACATACTAAAAACAATGCCAAAAAGCGTATAAATTATCCGCTCATCACAACACCAAACTTAAATTGTTGCTTGTCCCCAAGCAATTGAAAATCAAATAGGATAAAAAGAAGAGAATATACTATAAATTCCAAAATATCAATGAAACATAGCTCCAATCAGATGAGCAGGACTTGTAGCTTTTTGCTTCTTGAATAGTTTTGGCATCTCACTTTATCCATTGAAGTTCAGAATGATTGGCATCTATAGGAACTTAGAATTCAGATAGTGTTATTGATTCTCCTAGTTCAGTATGTTAATTCTTGAACACAACTACTTTATGAGTCTTGGCTGTAAGACCCGGTTAATTAATGGCAAATTAACCCATAAATGAGAATTTATTCTAGAAAGCCAACAATGTTATTTTTATGGCTAAATATGATAGAGGAGATTGAGATGAGAATTTCGGTACCAATTTTATAGAAAACGGACCAAGATTGGACCGAACGGGCCAAACCGGACCAATCGGACCCAAAGTGGGCCCTTGGCCCAACTAAACTAAACCAAAACCCTAGTTTTCAGCACTCTCTCTCCTCACAACACACTCAAACACGCTGAAATGGTGGAGAGGAAGGGAAGAACACTCTCTCAAGTTCTCTCCCTTGGTTGATCTTCAAACCACCATAACTTTTGATCTAGAGCTCCGATTGCCGCTCCGTTTGCGGCCACACGTTCATCGCGGAGAGCTCTACAAAACCCATACAATCAATCTTGAGGTAAGCCACGTTTTACTATTCGAAATTCCAGCCCTTGATTTGGAGTTTCATGAGCAAAAATGTTGAGATTTTGGGTTCTTTGATGTTATAGGACCCAACTCTCTTGAAGGAGAAGGTTAATCTTGTCTCCTTGGACCTTGGGTGTGGTAAGATTCTCAACCCTAGTGTAATTTGTTGTTCTATGATGTTTGGGTATTGAGATGTTGTGTATGAATATGATGATTGTGGCTTAGGTTGTGTATGTGTGAATATTGGAGCTTGATTGGTGATTTTGGAAAGCTTGGAAGAGGGTTTTGTGTGATAAAATCTGTTCTTGGAGGTGTTGAGACCTTGAGAGATTGTGGACAAGTGGTTTGGAAGTGCTCCGGTTGAGCTTGGAAAATCGGCTAAGGTATGGTTTCGGTTTCCCGTATCTAATATGTAATGTGGTAGGAAATACTTAGGCTAGAGGCCCTAAGATAGGCATTGAATTGTTGGTGTTGTTGAATGGTTGAGATATATGATGTGTTCATATATGTGATTATGAATATTGATGCCTTGATTGTGTGATATATGAGAAATGCATGTTGTGATATATGCTTGATGGATGATTAATGTTGAATTGGTGGGTGGTACCATGTTGATGGTGAGTATGATGTTGATTATGTATAATGATTGTTGATTGGAAATGGTATTATTGGAAATTGGGATGAGGGAGGATGTATGACATGATATTGTGTTTGTCCTTTAGCCATTTGATTGAGAAGTGTTAAAATGGTTGGATGTGGTTTTGGAAACCTTGGCAAAGTGTCAATGTGTGAGTTGAGGATGGCTTGTTGTTGATTTTGGTATATTTTGAATGATTTCAAAGAGAAGGGTTGAAATTGGCATGTTTTAATTGATCTTGAAAAGAGTTAAAAGTGGCTTGTTTTGAAAATGGCACTTTGTGGTTTTGTATGAAAACATGGTTTTTGGGCATACTTTGACGGGACATAACTTGGACTACGGATCTCTGATTTGTACTAAATCTGTTTAGAAATGAAATTGGATCCGGGATGTCCATGCCGTTCGAAAAACGGGTGAAAAACGATTTAAAATGAGGAAGTTATGTCCGTCGGAAGATTGGGGTCTAAATCTGTGAATTCTGCAACTTTTAACTTAGAAAATTTTTAGCAGAATGACCCTCGCGCATAGGCGCACTTGGCGCGTACGCGTGGTGTGCGCGAGCGCGTCGATGCGCTGCATCGAATGCCCAGCCATTTTTCCCGAGAGTTGTGCCAAAGTTGTGCCAGTTTTGTGCCTGGGGCGCAAGAGCACCCACGCGTACGCGTGGCTGACGCCTGCACGTCGTTTGGCTAATTTTCAATCCGCGCGTTCGCGCGTCAATGAGTTTTAAGGCCATCCGCGCGTGCGCGTGGAGTGCACGTATGCGTGGCCCTGTTTTCATCCCAAAGTTGATTTTTGAGTTTTAAAAGCCAAATTTCATACTTCTAAGCCTCCGATCTCACCACTTATGTCTTAAATAATTATGATATGCCTAGCATGAGAAAAAGAGCTAGTGAATGTGGTAACTTGCGAGTGAAGCAAGGGGAAAAATGAATGATCATTGAGGATCAAAGATGATTATGTGAGATGCGGAGAATGGCGGTGGGAGTGCTTGTTATGCCATGGGCTGAAGGGCCGTAATTGCTAATGAATTGGCTGGTTTTGGATTTAACTGTGAGCCGGATGGCTAGATTATTGCCGTGTTACGGCGGAGCCATGTTTATGGCTAAGTATAAATGCATATATGATGTTGATTGAATTGTGAATGTTTGCACTTCCATCATTGGAGATGAGGGTTTCCCTGGGTAGTAGCAGTGGCCAGCCACCACGTGCTCCAGGTTGAGACTCGAAGCTCTGTTAACCCTATGTCGTAAGTGTGGCCGGGCACTGTGAAAGGCTTGAATGAGCTCGTCCCCGTAAATATTCACCAGTGAGGGTGATGGATATGGATCATGATTATGATCAAGTTTATGATGAGTATAACTCGAATTGGGGATGCACGACAGAGGGACAGTCCAATGGCTAGCTACCAGGACTTGTCGGGTTGGCTCTATAACCGACAGATGATATCATCAGCCACTAGGGACAGGCATGCATCATAAGCATACTACATGAATTGTTTGAGATTGCCTATTTGACTGCATATTACTTGCTAATTGTCTAAATGCCCTATCTGTTCCTATTTGTAAATCTCTTATCTGATATAACTGTGTTTTGCTATATTATACTCCCGCTGGTGGTTGGGAGGTCTGAAGGAATTGGAAAGGGAAGTATTAGTTAGACTGAAGAATCTTTAGTCAGTTGCCACTTACGGTTTAGCTTGTTTATAAGCTTTGATATTATCTGGAGGAAGTTCTAGGATTGCCTTCGGCTTTCCTCTATTATTATGTATTATATATGTGGAAGCTGTTACCGTACTGGGGACCTCTGGTTCTCACCCATGCGGATTTTGTGGTTTTCAGATGCAGGACGCGAGGCTTCTCGTTGAGGCATGCTGGAGACTTCTGGATTAGCGAAGATCCTTATTCTCGGGACTCTATTTTGGGTTATATATCTTGTTTAGATACTTTTATCTCCATTAAATAATACAAACTGTGATGACTCCTTCTAGAGGGGATTTTGGAGATTGGATTTCTGTATTTGTGTCCCTTTGGGTTTCCTTTGGGGTTTTCCTTATTTTATTATTTGTATATATTGCTATGCTTGGACCGGTTATCTTCGCAGCCGGATTTTGAGTCTTGATATTCCCGTTTTTGACACTCCTTTGTATATATATGTTATCTCGCGTTGGTTTATCCTTGTTCGTTACGTTATCGATCGGAGTGTTGCGCTTTCGAGTTACGGTTTTGTTTACCCATTTTTCTACAAAGGCTCCTAGTTATAATCAATTATTCATACTACTATACGTACTAAATTTTTGTTTTAGAGGTCGTAATACCTTGCCATCTCTGAATTATGACTTAGGCATAAGACTCTGTATGGTAGGGTGTTACATTATGGTATCAGAGCAGTTCGTTCCTGTAGAGCCTGAGGAATGGACTGACTATGCTTCTGTGCATTCTCTGTATGTGTGTTATGTGCTGTTAGTATATCTACTTGATATAATTGGCATAAACATTCATGAGCATGCATTTGGGACCTTGAAGCACTAAACTTCCGATATTGAGACTGATCAACTTAATATCGATTGTTTGGTGTGTATAGGAACCAAATGGCGCCTCGTGGACGCGGTAGAGGTCGTGAGAGAGGACGTACTAATACTCGTGCGCTGGAGAATAACCCTAATGACCCGGTGAACTTTATGACTGCGTTGGAGAATATGGCTGCTGCTATGCAAGCCACTGCTGAGGCTCTTGGCCAACAGATGAACAACCATGGTAATGACGGAGGTGGAGTTCAGGGCCCGATGACACTGGCAAACTTTTTGAAGGTTAATCCACCTAAGTTCAAGGGAACTACTAGCCCGACTGAGGCTGATACGTGGTTTCAGGCTATGGAGCGAGCACTGCAAGCGCAGGTGGTACCTGAAGGGCAATGTATGGAGTTCGCTACCTATTTGCTCACTGGTGAAGCGTCGCATTGGTGGCAGGGTATCCGATGCCTCCTGCAGCAGGGTGATGATTACATCACCTGGGATGTCTTCCAAGAGGAGTTCTATAAGAAGTACTTTCTGACTTCTGCTAGGACGGCCAAGGAGCTTGAATTGTTGCACCTGAAGCAGGGTACTATGTCCGTATCTGAGTATACTGACAAGTTTGAGGAGCTGTTCAGATTCTCTCGTATGTGTCAAGGGACTCCGGTGGAATATGAGGAATGGAAGTGTGTTAAGTACGAAGGAGGACTCCGGAGCGATATTTTCGGTTCGGTGGGGCCAATGGAGATTAGGACTTTCTCCGAGTTGGTGAACAAGTGTAGGGTTGCTGAAGAGTGTGTGAAGAGGGCAGCCGCTAAGAAAGGAAGTCACAAAGGCTCTGTGTGGATTACAGGCAGCTGAACAAGGTTACAATAAATAATAAGTACCCATTGCCGAGAATTGATGATCTCATGGATCAGTTACAAGGAGATGGGGTTTTCTCCAAGATCGATTTGCGATCCGGTTATCACCAGATAAGGGGTGAGGGGTGAGGATATCCCTAAGACTGCTTTTAGGACTCGTTATGGTCATTACGAGTATACTGTAATGTCTTTTGGGTTGACGAACGCTCCTGCAGTGTTTATGGATTACATGAATAGAGTGTTCCATCCGTTTCTGGATAAATTCGTTGTTGTCTTCATTGACGACATACTGATTTATTCCAAGATTGAAGAAGAGCATGCAGAACACTTGCGGACCGTGTTGCAGATTTTAAAGGAGAAGAAACTCTATGCGAAACTATCTAAGTGTGAGTTCTGGAAGAGTGAGGTGAAGTTTTTGGGTCACGTGGTGAGTAAGAAGGGAATAGCCGTAGATCCAACTAAGGTGGAAGCTGTGATGGATTGGAAGCAACCAACCACAGTAACTGAGATAAGGAGTTTTCTGGGTTTAGCTGGCTACTACCGAAGGTTCATCAAAGGCTTTTCGCAATTAGCTTTGCCGTTGACAAAGTTAACCCGCAAAGATACTCCGTTTGTTTGGACTCCTGAGTGCGAGGAGAGCTTTCAGGCATTGAAGAAAAAGTTGACCACTACACCTGTGTTAGTGTTACCTGAGCCGAACGAGCCTTTTGAGGTGTACTGTGATGCCTCACTAAAGGGTTTAGGATGCGTGCTGATGCAGCATCATAATGTGGTGGCGTATGCCTCACGATAGTTGAGACCTCATGAAGTTAGTTACCCTACGCACGATTTGGAACTCGCTGCGGTCGTGTTTGCCTTGAAGGTGTGGAGACATTATCTCTATGGGGTTAAGTTCCAAGTCTTCTCTGATCACAAGAGCTTGAAATACCTCTTTAATCAGAAAGAGCTTAATATGAGGCAAAGGAGGTGGATGGAATTATTGAAGGACTACGACTTTGAGTTGAATTACCATCCGGGAAAAGCGAATATAGTGGTGGATGCGTTAAGTCGGAAGTCGTTATATGCATCTTGGATGATGCTTCAAGAGGAGAAGTTGCTCAAGGGATTCGAGAGTCTAAAATTGGTGCTCGAGAAGTATCTGGAACCTTGTGTTTGAGCCGATTAGAAATCTCAAGTGACTTTAAGTCTGAACTCCTAAAGGCTCATGAAAATGATGAAGCATTATGGAAGGTGTTACCGGCTATCGAGCAAGGAAAACAGTGGAGAGTGTCGGAAGAAAAAGATGGGTTATGGAGATTCAAGGGTAGGATCATTGTGCCGGATGTTGGTACTTTGAGGTAAGATATCTTAAAGGAGGCACACAAAAGCGGATTCTCCATTCACCCGGGAAGTACTAAGATGTACCATGATTTGAAGGCGATGTTTTGGTGGCCAGGTATGAAGAATGATGTGGTGGAATATGTTTCAAAGTGCTTAACTTGCCAAAAGGTAAAGATTGAACATCAAAGACCTTCCGGGATGTTGCAACCTTTAGAGGTTCCGCAATGGAAGTGGGAGAGTATTGCAATGGACTTTGTGTTGGGATTGCCAAGGACTAGGACTGGTTTTGATGCTATCTGGGTGATTGTGGACCGACTGACGAAGTCAGCTCACTTTTTGCCCATTCGGATGACTTACACCCTTGAGGAGCTAGCACGGTTATACATAAAGGAGATTGTGAGACTTCATGGTGTACCTGCTACTATAATCTCTGATAGAGATCCTCGTTTCACTTCGAGATTCTGGGGTGCATTTCAGAAAGCTTTTGGAACCCGATTAAGCTTGAGTACAGCTTACCATCCTCAAATAGATGGTCAATCCGAGAGGACGATCCAAACCCTAGAGAATATGTTGAGAGCTTGTGTTTTGGATCAACCAGCAAGTTGGGATCGGTATATGCCGTTAGTGGAGTTTGTATACAATAACAGTTACCATGCAAGCATCGAAATGGCTCCGTATGAGGCATTGTATGGGAGGAAATGTCAATCTCCGCTATGTTGGTATGAAGCTGGAGAGAAAGGCTTGTTGGGGCCGGAAATGATAGCTGAGACCATTGAACAAGTTAAGAAAATCCGAGATAAGATGCTTACGGCGCAGAGTCGCCAAAAGAGTTACGCTGATCAGAGGCAGAAGCCCTTGGAATTTGAGGAAGGAGACCATGTTTTCCTGAAGGTTACTCCGACCACAGGAGTAGGTAGGGCGATTAAAGCGAAGAAGTTGAATCCTCGATACATTGGTCCATTTCAGATCCTGGAGAGGATTGGACCGGTGGCATATCAGATGGCTCTACCACCTCATCTTTCGAACTTGCACGATGTGTTTCACGTGTCACAGCTTCGGAAGTACACTCCTGATGCTAGCCATGTATTAGAACTTGAATCGGTTCAGTTAAGGGAAGATTTGACGCTTCCAGTGGCTCCAGTTAAAATTGATGATACTAGTATCAAACGATTGCGTGGAAAAGAGGTTTCATTAGTCAAAATGGCATGGAGTCGAGGCGGGGTTAAGGAACACACTTGGGAACTTGAGTCGGAGATGCGAACGGATTATCCGCACTTATTCTCAGGTAATTGAATTTGAATTTTGTGGGCAAAATTCCCAATTAGGTGGGTAGAATGTAAGACCCGGTTAATTAATGGCAAATTAACCCATAAATGAGAATTTATTCTAGAAAGCCAAAAATGTTATTTTTATGGCTAAATATGATAGAGGAGATTGAGACGAGAATTTCGGTACCAATTTTATAGAAAACGGACCAAGATTGGACCGAACGGGCCAAACCGGACCAACCGGACCCAAAGTGGGCCCTTGGCCCAACTAAACTAAACCAAAACCCTAGTTTTCAGCACTCTCTCTCCTCACAACACACTCAAACACGCTGAAATGGTGGAGAGGAAGGGAAGAACACTCTCTCAAGTTCTCTCCCTTGGTTGATCTTCAAACCACCATAACTTTTGATCTAGAGCTCCGATTGCCGCTCCGTTTGTGGCCACACGTTCACCGCGAAGAGCTCTACAAAACCCATACAATCAGTCTTGAGGTAAGCCACGTTTTACTATTCGAAATTCCAGCCCTTGATTTCGAGTTTCATGAGCAAAAATGTTGAGATTTTGGGTTCTTTGATGTTATAGGACCCAACTCTCTTGAAGGAGAAGGTTAATCTTGTCTCCTTGGACCTTGGGTGTGGTAAAATTCTCAACCCTAGTGTAATTTATTGTTCTATGATGTTTGGGTATTGAGATGTTGTGTATGGATATGATGATTGTGGCTTAGGTTATGTATGTGTGAATATTGGAGCTTGATTGGTGATTTTGGAAAGCTTGGAAGAGGGTTTTGTGTGATAAAATCTGTTCTTGGAGGTGTTGAGACCTTGAGAGATTGTGGACAAGTGGTTTGGAAGTGCTCCGGTTGAGCTTGGAAAATCGGCTAAGGTATGGTTTCGGTTTCCCGTATCTAATATGTAATGTGGTAGGAAATACTTAGGCTAGAGGCCCTAAGATAGGCATTAAATTGTTGGTGTTGTTGAATGGTTGAGATATATGATGTGTTCATATATGTGATTATGAATATTGATGCCTTGATTGTGTGATATATGAGAAATGCATGTTGTGATATATGCTTGATGGATGATTAAGGTTGAATTGGTGGGTGGTACCATGTTGATGGTGAGTATGATGTTGATTATGTATAATGATTGTTGATTGGAAATGGTATTATTGGAAATTGGGATGAGGGAGGATGTATGACATGATATTGTGTTTGTCCTTTAGCCATTTGATTGAGAAGTGTTAAAATGGTTGGATGTGGTTTTGGGAACCTTGGTAAAGTGTCAATGTGTGAGTTGAGGATGGCTTGTTGTTGATTTTGGTACATTTTGAATGATTTCAAAGAGAAGGGTTGAAATTGGCATGTTTTGATTGATCTTGAAAAGAGTTGAAAGTGGCTTGTTTTGAAAATGGCACTTTGTTGTTTTGTATGAAAACATGGTTTTTAGGCATACTTTGATGGGACATAACTTGGACTACGGATCTCTGATTTGTGCTAAATCTGTTTAGAAATGAAATTGGATCCGGGATGTCCATGCCGTTTGAAAAACGGATGAAAAATGATTTAAAATGAGGAAGTTATGTCCGTCGGAAGATTGGGGTCTAAATCTGTGAATTCTGCAACTTTTAACTTAGAAAATTTTTAGCAGAATGACCCCCGCGCGTAGGCGCACTTGGCGCGTACGCGCCGTTCTTCGAGAAAGCACCATCCACACGTGCGCGTGGTGTGCGCGAGCGCGTCGATGCGCTGCATCGAATGCCCAACCATTTTTCCAGAGAGTTGTGCCAAAGTTGTGCCAGTTTTGTGCCTGGGGCGCAAGAGCACCCACGCGTACGCGTGGCTAACGCGTGCGCGTCGTTTGGCTAATTTTCAATCCACGCGTTCGCGCGTGTGACGCTTGCGCGTCAATGAGTTTTAAGGCCATCCGCGCGTGCGCGTGGAGTGCGCGTACGCGTGGCCCTGTTTTCATCCCAAAGTTAATTTTTGAGTTTTAAAAGCCAAATTTCATACTTCTAAGCCTCCGATCTCACCACTTATGTGTTAAATCATTATGATATGCCTAGCATGAGAAAAAGAGCTAGTGAATGTGGTAACTTGCGAGTGAAGCAAGGGGAAAAATAAATGATCATTGAGGATCAAAGATGATTATGTGAGATGCGGAGAATGGCGGTGGGAGTGCTTGTTATGCCATGGGCCGAAGGGCCGTAATTGCTAATGAATTGGCTGGTTATGGATTTAACCGTGAGCCGGATGTCTAGATTATTGCCGTGTTACGGCGGAGCCATGTTTATGGCTAAGTATAAATGCATATATGTTGTTGAATGAATTGTGAATGTTTGCACTTCCACCATTGGAGATGAGGGTTTCCCTGGGTAGTAGCAGTGGCCAGCCACCACGTGCTCCAGGTTGAGACTCGAAGCTCTGTTAACCCTATGTCGTAAGTGTGGTCGGGCACTGTGAAAGGCCTGGATGAGCTCGCCCCCGTAAATATTCACCAGTGAGGGTGATGGATATGGATCATGATTATGATCAAGTTTATGATGAGTATAACTCGAGTTGGGGATGCACGACAGAGGGACAGTCCAATGGCTAGCTACCAGGACTTGTCGGGTTGGCTCTATAATCGACAGATGATATCATCAGCCACTAGGGACAGGCATGCATCATAAGCATACTACATGAATTGTTTGAGATTGCCTATTTGACTGCATATTACTTGCTAATTGTCTAAATGCCCTATCTGTTCCTATTTATAAATCTCTTGTCTGATATAACTGTGTTTTGCTATATTATACTCCTGCTGGTGGTTGGGAGGTCTGAAGGAATTGGAAAGGGAAGTATTAGTTAGACTGAAGAATCTTTAGTCAGTTGCCACTTACGGTTTAGCTTGTTTATAAGCTTTGATATTATCTGGAGGAAGTTCTAGGATTGCCTTCGGCTTTCCTCTATTATTATGTATTATATATGTGGAAGCTGTTACCGTGCTGGGGACCTCTGGTTCTCACCCATGTCGATTTTGTGGTTTTCAGATGCAGGACGCGAGGCTTCTCGTTGAGGCATGCTGGAGACTTCTGGATTAGCGAAGATCCTTGTTCTCGGGACTCTGTTTTGGGTTATATATCTTGTTTAGATACTTTTATCTCCATTAAATAATACAAACTGTGATGACTCCTTCTAGAGGGGATTTTGGAGATTGGATTTCTGTATTTGTGTCCCTTTGGGTTTCCTTTGGGGTTTTCCTTATTTTATTATTTGTATGTATTGCTATGTTCGGACCGGTTATCTTTGCAGCCAGATTTTGAGTCTTGATATTCCCGTTTTTGACACTCCTTTGTATATATATGTTATCTTGCATTGGTTTATCCTTGTTCGTTACGTTATCGATCGGAGTGTTGCGCTTTCGAGTTACGGTTTTGTTTACCCCTTTTTCTACAAAGGCTCCTAGTTATAATCAATTATTCATACTACTATACGTACTAAATTTTTGTTTTAGAGGTCGTAATACCTTGCCATCTCTGAATTATGACTTAAGCATAAGACTCTGTATGGTAGGGTGTTACATTGGCCGTGGCCCTAAGCACTTTATTTTCCAGTATTACCACCGGATACATAAATGCCACAGACACATAACTGGGTGAACCTTTTCAGATTGTGACTCAGCTTTGCTAAAGTCCCCAATTAGAGGTGTCCAGGGTTCTTAAGCACACTCTTCTTTTGCTTTGGACCTTGACTTTAACCGCTCAGTCTCAAGTTTTCACTTGACACCTTCATGCCACAAGCACATGGTTAGGGACAGCTTGGTTTAGCCGCTTAGGCCAGGATTTTATTCCTTTAGGCCCTCCTATCCACTGATGCTCAAAGCCTTGGGATCCTTTTTATTACCCTTGCCTTTTGGTTTTAAGGGTTATTAGCTTTTTGCTCTTGCCTCTTGGTTTTAAGAGCTTTTGGCTTTTTCTGCTTGCTTTTTTTTTCGCCATTTTTTTCTCTTTTTTTTTCACAAGCTTTCTGTATTCATTGCTTTTTCTTGCTTCAAAAATCAATTTTATGATTTTTCAGATTATCAAATAACATTTTTCCTTATCATCATTCTTTCAAGAGCCAACATATTTAACATTCTTAAACAACAACTTCAAAAGACATATGCACTGTTCAAGCATTCATTCAGAAAACAAAAAGTATTGTCACCACATCAAAATAATTAAACTAGTTTCAAGGATGAATTCGAAACCATGTACTTCTTGTTCTTTTGTAATTAAAACATTTTTCATTCAAGAGAGGTGATGGATTCATAGGACATTCATAACTTTAAGGCATAGACACCTAAATACTAGTGATCATGAAGACAAAAACATAAACAAACATAAAGCATAAAAATTGAAAAACAGGAAAATAAATAAACAAGGAGATTAAGGAATGAGTCCACCATAGTGAGGGTGGCGTCTTCCTCTTCTTGAAGAACCAATGGTTCTTTTGAGCTCCTCTATGTCTCTTCCTTGTCTTTCTTGCTCCTCCTTCATAGCTCTTTGATCTTCTCTAATTTCATGGAGGATGATGGAGTGCTCTTGATGTTCCACCTTTAATTGTCCCATGTTGGAACTTAATTCACCTAGGGAAGTGTTGATTTGTTCCCAATAGTTTTGTGGAGGAAAGTGCATCCCTTGAGGCATCTCAGGGATTTCATGGTGAGGAATTTCCTCATGCTCATGTTGAGGTCCATGCTCTCTTGTTTGCTCCATCCTTTTCTTAGTGATGGGCTTGTCCTCTTCAATGAGGATGTCTCCCTCTATGTCAATCCCAGCCGAATTGCAGAGGTGGCAAATGAGGTGAGGAAAGGCTAACCTTGCCAAGTTGGAGGACTTGTCAGCCACCTTGTAGTGTTCTTGAGGTATAATCTCATGAACCTCCACTTCCTCCCCAATCATGATGCTATGGATCATGATGGCCCGGTCTATAGTAACTTCAGACCGGTTGCTAGTAGGAATGATTGAGCGTTGAATGAACTCTAACCATCCTCTAGCTACTGGTTTGAGGTCAAGCCTTCTGAGTTGAACCGGCTTGCCTTTTGAGTCAATTTTCCATTGAGCTCCTTCCACACATATGTCCATGAGGACTTGGTCCAACCTTTGATCAAAGTTGACTCTTCTAGTGTAGGGGCGTGCGTTCTCTTCCATCATTGGCAAGTTGAACGCCAGCCTCACATTCTCCGGACTGAAATCTAAGTATTTCCCCAGAACTATGGTGAGCCAATTCTTTGGGTTCGGGTTCACACTTTGATCATGGTTCCTGGTAACCCATGCGTTTGCATAGAACTCTTGAAACATTAAGATCCTGACTTGTTGAATGGGGTTGGTTAGAACTTCCCAACCTCTTCTTTGGATTTCAAGTCGGATCTCCGGATACTCATTCTTTTTGAGTTTGAAAGGAACCTCAGGGATCACTTTTTTCTTGGCCACAACTTCATAGAAGTGGTCTTGATGAACCTTAGATATGAATCTTTCTATCTCCCATGACTCAGAGGTGGAAGCGATTGCCTTCCCTTTCCTCTTTCTAGAGGTTTCTCTGGCCTTAGGTGCCATAAATGGTTATGGAAAAACAAAAGGCAATGCTTTTACCACACCAAACTTAAAATGGTTGCTCGTCCTCAAGCAAAAGAAAAGAGAAAGAAGTAGAAGAAGAAGAAAAATGGAGGAGATGGAGGGAGAAGGTGGATTCGGCCAAGGGGAAGAAGAGAGGGTTGTGTTGTGTGAAAATGAAGAAGGAATGAGGGGTTTATATAGGAGTGGAGAGGGGTTAGGGTTCGGCCATTTAGGGTTGGGTTTGGGAGGGAAATTATTTTGAATTTAAAGGTAGGTGGGGTTTTTGGGGAAGAGATGATGGATGTGAGTGGTGAAGAGGTGATGGGAAAGAGCGATTGAGTTGATTGGTGAGGGGTATTTAGGGAAGAGAGTTATGAAAAGGTGTGAAGAGGAGAGAAGAAGTAGGTGGGGATCCTGTGGGGTCCACAGATCCAGTGGGGCCAAGGACTTTAATCATCCCTGCTCCAATTAGGCGTGTAAACGCCCTCTGTAGGCAATCCTGGCGTTTAACGCCAGATTGCAGCATGTTTCTGGCGTTAAACGCCACTTCCATGCTTGTTTTGGGTGTTCAATGCCAGTCTGCAGCATGTTTTTGGCGTTGAACACCGGTTTTCCTTTGGGGTGCATTCCTGGTGTTTAAACGCCAGAATGCTGCTTGTTTCTGGCGTTTAACGCCAGTTTCATGCTCTGTTCTGGTGTTAAACGCCAGCCAGATGCTCCTTACTGGCGTTTAAACGCCAGTAAGCCCTTCCTCCAGGGTGTTCTATTTTCAATGCTATTTTTCATTCTGTTTTAGATTTTCCAGTAGTTTTTGTGACTCTACATGATCATCAACCTAATAAAACATGAAATTACAAAGAGAAAATAAAATAAAAATGATTAAATAACATTGGGTTGCCTCCCAACAAGCGCTTCTTTAATGTCAATAGCTTGACAGTGGGCTCTCACTGAGCCACACAGGTGATCAGGTCAATTTTATAGATTCCCAACACCAAACTTAGAGTTTGGCTGAGGCCTCTCAACACCAAACTTAGAGTTTGAGTGTGGGGGCTTTGTTTGACTCTGTACTGAGAGAAGCTTTTCATGCTTCCTCTCCATAGTTACAGAAGGAGGACCTTGAATTTTAAACACAAGGTAGTTCTCATTCAGTTGAAGGACCAACTCTCCTCTGACCACATCAATCACAGCTCTTGTTGTGGCTAGGAAGGGTCTTCCAAGGATGATGGATTCATCCTCTTCCTTTCCAGTGTCTAGGATTATGAAATCAGCAGGGATGTAAAGGTCTTCAACCTTTACTAACATGTCCTCTACTAGTCCATAAGCCTGTTTTCTTGAGTTGTCTGCCATCTCTAGTGAGATTCTGGCAGCTTGCACCTCAAAGATTCCCAATTTCTCCATTACCGAGAGGGGCATGAAGTTTATCCCTGACCCAAGGTCACACAGAGCCTTCTCAAAGGTCATGGTACCTATGGTGCAAGGTATTAAGAACTTTCCAGGATCCTGTTTCTTCTGAGGTAATCTCAGTTGATCCAGATCACTCAGTTCATTGGTGAGCAAGGGAGGTTCATCTTCCCAAGTCTCATTACCAAATAATTTGGCATTCAGCTTCATGATTGCACCAAGGTACTTGGCAACTTGCTCTTCAGTAACATCTTCATTTTCTTCAGAAGAAGAATACTCATCAGAGCTCATGAATGGCATAAGGAGGTTCAATGGAATCTCTATGGTCTCCAGATGAGCCTCAGATTCCTTTGGTTCCTCAGAGGAAAACTCCTTATTGATCACTGGACGTCCCAGGAGGTCTTCCTCACTGGGATTCATGTCCTCTCCCTCTTTTGTAGGTTCGGCCATGATAGTCAATTCAATGGCCTTGCACTCTCCTTTTGGATTTTCTTCTGTATTGCTTGGGAGAGTACTAGGAGGGATTTCAGTGATCCTTTTACTCAGCTGGCCCACTTGTGCTTCCAAATTTCTAATGGAGGACCTTGTTTCATTCATGAAACTTAGAGTGGCCTTAGATAGATCAGAGACTATATTTGCCAAGCTAGATGGATTCTGCTCAGAACTCTCTGTCTTTTGCTGAGTGGATGATGGAAAAGGCTTGCTATTGCTAAACTTGTTTCTTCCACCATTATTAAAGCCTTGTTGAGGCTTTTGTTGATCCTTCCATGAGAGATTTGGGTGATTTCTCCATGAGGGATTATAGGTGTTTCCATAGGATTCACCCATGTAATTCACCTCCGCTATTGCAGGGTTCTCAGGATCATAAGCTTCTTCCTTAGAAGATGCCTCTTGAGTACTGTTGGATGCAGCTTGCATTCCATTCAGACTCTGAGAAATCATATTGACTTGCTGAGTCAATATTTTATTCTGAGCCAATATGGCATTCAGAGTATCAATTTCAAGAACTCCCTTCTTCTGAGGCGTCCCATTACTCACAGGATTCCTCTCAGAAGTGTACATGAACTGGTTATTAGCAACCATGTCAATGAGTTCTTGAGCTTCTGCAGGTGTTTTCTTTAGGTGAATGGATCCACCTGCAGAAGTATCCAATGACATCTTAGCTAATTTAGACAGACCATCATAGAATATATCCAGGATGGTCCATTCTGAAAGCATGTCAGAAGGACACTTTTTGGTCAGTTGCTTATATCTCTCCCAAGCTTCATAGAGGGATTCACCTTCTTTCTGTCTGAAGGTTTGAACATCCACTCTAAGCTTACTCAGCTTTTGAGGAGGGAAGAACTTGGCTAAGAAAGCCGTGACCAGCTTATCCCAAGAGTTCAGGCTATCTTTGAGTTGAGAGTCCAACCACACTCTAGCTCTGTCTCTTACAGCAAACGGGAAAAGCATAAGCCTGTAGACCTCGGGATCAACCCCATTGGTCTTAACAGTATCACAGATCTGCAAGAATTCAGTTAAGAACTGAAAAGGATCTTCAGATGGAAGTCCATGAAACTTGCAATTCTGCTGCATCAGAGAAACTAATTGAGGTTTCAGCTCAAAATTATTTGCTCCAATGGCAGGAATGGAGATGCTTCTTCCATGTAAATTGGAATTAGGTGCAGTAAAGTCACCAAGCATCCTCCTTTCATTATTATTATTTTCGGTTTCCATCTCCTCTTCTTGTTCGAAAATTCCTGTAAGGTTGTCTCTGGATTGTTGTATTTTAACTTCTCTTAGTTTCCTTTTCAGAGTCCTTTCAGGTTCAGGATCTGCTTCAACAAGAATGTTCTTGTCCTTGCTCCTGCTCATATGACAAAGAAGGGAATAACAAAGAAAATATGGAATCCTCTATGTCACAGTATAGAGATTCCTTTGTGTGAGTAGAAGAAGAAAAGAATGTAATGTAAAGAAGAGAAGAGGGAAAACTCGAACACAGAGAGGGAGGTGGTGTTCAAATTTTTGGATGGAAGAGAAGTGTTAGTAGATGAATAAATAAATAGAAGGGGATGAGATAGAGAATTTCGAAATTTAATTAAAATAAAAATTAAAATTGAAAGTTAGATTTCGAAAATTAAAGTTGAAATTAAATTAAAATTAAAACAATTAGTTAATTAAAAAGGAATTTTGAAAAAGGAGAGAGGGAATTTTCGAAAATAAGAGAGAGAGGATTAGTTAGGTAGTTTTGAAAAAGATATGATTGAAATTTTAATTTGAAAAAGATTTGAAAAGAAAATTAAAAAGATTTGATTTTAAAGTTGATTACTTAACTAACAAGAAACTAAAAAGATATGATTCTAGAGTTTAAAGATTGAATCTTTCTTAATAAGCAAGTAACAACTTGAAATTTTTCAATCAATCATATTAAATGTTAGTAAAGATTTTGAAAATTAATTTGAATATTTTCGAATAAATGAAAAAGATTTTGAAAAATTTTAAAAAGGAATTCGAAAATATGAAAAGAAAATTGAAAAAGATTTGATTTTGAAAAAGACTTTGAAAAAGATAAGATTTTTAAATTGAAAATTTGATTTGACTCATAAAAACAACTAGATTTTAAAATTTTTTGAAAAAGTCAACTCAAATTTTCGAATTTGATGAGAAGAAAAAGGGAAAGATATTTTTTTTTATTTTTTTGAATTTTTAATGATGAAAGAGAAAAACATGAAAAAGACTCATAACATAAAAATTATGAATCAAAACACACAATGTATGCAAGAACACTATGAATGTCAAGATGAACACCAAGACCACTTTGAAGATCAAGATGAACATCAAGACTTATTTTTGAAAATTTTTAATGAAAGAAAAACATGCAAGACACCAAACTTAGAAATTTTCAAACTTTAGAAACTAACAAATTAAAAATGCATATGAAAAACAAGAAAAGACACAAAATAAGAAAACATCAAGATCAAACAAGAAGACTTACCAAGAACAACTTGAAGATCATGAAGAACACTATGAATGCATGAATTTTCGAAAAATGCATAAATTTTTAGAAAAAATGCAATTGACACCAAACTTAAGAATTGACTCAAGACTCAAACAAACAACATAAAATATTTTTGATTTTTATGATTTTATTAATTTTTTTTTTGGATTTTTGTATATTTTTATTTTTTGAAAACATATAGGGAAAAGGAAGCAATGAATTCAAAGTCCTCAATCAAGATTCCAGGAATCATACCAGGTTAGTCTAAAGCTTGATGGCCAGCCAAACTTCAGCATACCATTTTGAAACTTTAGAATTTATTCTTAAAAATTTTAAAATAATTTTCGAAAACAAAGGGAAAAATTTTTTTTTATTTTTTTTCGAAATTAAGAATCATAAAATAAAAAAGGTTAAAATTAAAGTTACCTAATCTGAGCAACAAGATGAACCGTCAGTTGTCCAAACTCGAACAATCCCCGGCAACGGTGCCAAAAACTTGGTGTGCGAAATCGTGATCATTCCATTCCTTGGTAACGGCGCTAAAAACTCAGTACACACGTTCATGATCTTATATCTGTTTCACAACTTTGTACAACTAACCAGCAAGTGCACTGGGTCGTCCAAGTAATAAACCTTACGTGAGTAAGGTCGATCCCACGGAGATTGTCGGCTTGAAGCAAGCTATGGTCACCTTGTAAATCTCAGTCAGGTGGATTAAATTGTATTAAGAAATTAGAGTGGATGAAAATAAATAAAATATAAAATAGGATAGTGGTACTTATGTAATTCATTGGTGAGAATTTCAGATAAGCGTATAGAGATGCTTTCGTTCCTCTGATCTCTGCTTTCCTGCGGTCTTCATCCAATCAATCCTACTCCTTTCCATGGCAAGCTTTATGTAGGGCATCACCGTTGTCAATGGCTACATCCCATCCTCCTGTGAAAATGGTCCAATGCGCTGTCACTGCATGGCTAATCATCTGTCGGTTCTCGATCATACTGGAATAGGATTTACTATCCTTTTGCGTCTGTCACTACGCCCAGCACTCGCGAGTTTGAAGCTCGTCACAGCCATCCCTTCCCAGATCCTACTCGGAATACCACAGACAAGGTTTAGACTTTCCGGATCTCAGGAATGGCCATCCATGGGTTCTAACTTATACCACGAAGACACTAATATCTCGGACTCGGTCCCCTGTATTAGATATCCAAGAGATATCCATTCAATCTAAGGTAGAACGAAAGTGGTTGTCAGGCACGCGTTCATAAGTTGAGAATGATGATGACTGTCACGATCATCACATCCATCATATTGAAGTGCGAATGAATATCTTAGAAGCAGAATAAGTTGAATTGAATAGAAAAATAGTAGTACTTTGCATTAATCTTTGAGGAACAGCAGAGCTCCACACCTTAATCTATGGTGTGTAGAAACTCTACCATTGAAAAATACATAAGTGAAAGGTTCAGGCATGGCCAAATGGCTAGCCCCCATGATCTAAGAACTAAACGTCCCAAGATGATCCGAAGATTAAAATACAATAGTAAAAAGTCCTATTTATACTAGACTAGCTACTAGGGTTTACAGAAGTAAGTAATTGATGTAGAAATCCACTTCCGGGGCCCACTTGGTGTATGCTTGGGCTGAGCATGAAGCTTTCACGTGGAGAGGTCATTCTTGGAGTTGAACGCCAGTTTGTAACGTGTTTCTGGCGTTGAACTCCACTTTGCAACTTGTTTCTGGCGTTTGACTCCAGAATGTAGCATGGAACTGGCGTTGAACGCCAGTTTACGTCGTCAATCCTTATTCAAAGTATGGACTATTATATATTTCTGGAAAGCCCTAGATGTCTACTTTCCAATACAATTGGAAGCGCGCCATTTGGAGTTTTATAGCTCCAGAAAATCCACTTTGAGTGCAGGGAGGTCAGAATCTAACAGCATCTGCAGTCCTTCTTCAACCTCTGAATCTGATTTTTGCTCAGGTCCCTCAATTTCAGCCAGAAAATACCTGAAATCACAGAAAAATACACAAACTCATAGTAAAGTCCAAAAATATGAATTTTAATTAAAAACTAATAAAAATATACTAAAAACTAACTAAATCATACTAAAAACATACTAAAAACAATGCCAAAAAGCATATAGATTATCCGCTCATCACAGACAACTCAAGAAAACAGGCTTATGGACTAGTAGAGGACGTGTTAGTAAAGGTTGAAGGCCTTTACATCCCTACTGATTTCATAATCCTAGATACTGGGAAGGATGAGGATGAATCCATCATCCTTGGAAGACCCTTCCTAGCCACAACAAGAGCTGTGATTGATGTGGACAGAGGAGAATTGATCCTTCAACTGAATGAGGACAACCTTGTATTTAAAACTCAAGGATCTCCTTCTGTAACCATAGAGAGGAAGCATGAAAAGCTTCTCTCACTGCAGAGTCAATCAAAGCCTCCACATTCAAACTCTAAGTTTAGTGTTGGGAGGTTCCAACCTTGCTCTGATTATCTGTGAGGCTCCATGGGAGCTCACTGTCAAGCTATTGACATTAAAGAAGCGCTTGTTGGGAGGCAAACCAATGTTATTTAATCATATCTATTTTATTTTCTCTTTGTTATTTCATGTTTTATTAGGTTGATGATCATGTGGAGTCACAAAAACTACTGAAAAATAAAAAACAAAATGAAAAAACAGCATTAAAAACAGCACACCCTGGAGGAGAGCAGTCTGGCATTTAAACGCCAGAAACAAGCATCTGTCTGGCGTTTAACGCCAGAAACAGGCACCAAGCTGGCGTTTAACGCCAGAAACAAGCATCTACCTGGCGTTAAACGCCAGAAACAAGCTACATTTGGGCGTTTAACGCCATAAACAGGCAGCAGTCTGGCGTTAAACGCCAGGATTGCACAGCAAGGGCGTTTTACACACCTAATTGGAGCAAGGATGTTAAGTCCTTGCCCCACTTGATCTATGGACCCCACAGGACCCCCACATTTTCTTCTCTCCTCTTCACACCTTTTTATAACACTCTTCCCCAAATACCCCTCACCAATCACCTCAATCACTCTTTCCCATCACCTCTTCACCACTCACATCCACCCTCTCTTCCCCATAAACCCTACCTACCTTCAAAATTCAAACTAATTTTCCCCCCAAACCCAACCCTAATGGCCGAACCCAACACAACCCTCTCTTCTTCTCCTTGGCCGAATACATCTTCTTCCCCCATCTCCTCCATTTTTTTCTTCTTCTACTACTTTCTTTCTTCTTTTGCTCGGGGACGAGCAAACATTTTAAGTTTGGTGTGGTAAAAGTATAGGTTTTTGTTTTTTCATAACCATTTATGGCACCTAAATCCAGAGAAACCTCTAGAAAGAGGAAAGGGAAGGCAATTGCTTCCACCTCTGAGTCATGGGAGATGGAGAGATTCATCTCAAAGGTCCATCAAGACCACTTCTATGAAGTTGTGGCCAAGAAGAAAGTGATCCCTGAGGTTCCTTTCAAGCTCAAAAAGAATGAGTATCCGGAGATCCGACTTGAGATCCAAAGGAGAGGTTGGGAAGTTCTCACCAACCCCATTTAACAAGTCGGGATCCTAATGGTTCAAGAGTTCTATGCAAACACATAGATCACTAGGAACCATGATCAAAGTGTGAACCCGAATCCAAAGCATTGGCTCACCATGGTTCAGGAGAAATACTTAGATTTCAGTCCAGAAAATGTAAGGCTGGCATTCAACTTGCCAATGATGGAAGAGAACGCACGCCCCTACACAAGAAGGGTCAACTTTGATCAAAGGTTGGACCAAGTCCTCATAGACATATGTGAGGAAGGAGCTCAATGAAAAATTGACTCAAGAGGCAAGCCGGTTCAATTAAGAAGGCATGACCTCAAACCAGTGGCTAGGGGATGGCTAGAGTTCATTCAACGCTCAATCATTTCTACTAGTAACCAGTCTGAAGCTACTATAGACCGGGCCATCATGATCCATAGTATCATGATTGGAGAAGAGGTGGAAGTTCATGAGATTATACCTCAAGAACTCTACAAGGTGGCTGACAAGTCCTCCACTTGGGTAAGGTTAGCCTTTCCTCACCTCATTTGCCATCTCTGCAATTCGGCTGGAATTGACATAGAGGGAGACATCCTCATTCAAGAGGACAAGCCCATCACTAAGAAAAGGATAGAGAAAATAAGAGATCATGGACCTCAACATGAGCATGAGGAAATTCCTCACCATGAAATCCCTGAGATGCCTCAAGGGATGCACTTTCCTCCACAGAATTATTGGGAGCAAATCAACACTTCCCTAGGAGAATTATGTTCTAACATGGGACAACTAAGGGTGGAGCACCAAGAGCACTCCATCATCCTCCATGAGATTAGAGAAGATCAAAGAGCCATGAGGGAGGAGCAACAAAGGCAAGTAAGAGACATAGAAGAGCTCAAGAGCACCATTGGTTCTTCAAGGAGAGGAAGACGCCACCCTCACTAAGGTGGACTCATTCCTTAATCTCCTTGTCTATTTATTTTCTGTTTTTCGGTTTTTGAGCCTTATGTGTTATTTATGTTTGTGCCTTTACTACATGATCATTAGTGTCTAAGTGTCTATGCCTTAAAGTTATGAATATGAATCCATCACCTTTCTTAAATGAAAAATATTTTAATTACAAAAGAACAAGAAGTACATGGTTTCGAATTCATCCTTGAAACTAGTTTAATTATTTTGATGTGGTGACAATATTTTTTGCTTTCTGAATGAATGCTTGAACAGTGCGTATGTCTTTTGAAGTTGATGTTTATGAATGTTAAATATGTTGGCTCTTGAAGAATAAGGAAAAAGGAGAAATGTTATTTGATAATCTGAAAAATCATAAAAATGATTCTTGAAGCAAGAAAAAGCAGTGAATACAAAAGCTTGCAGAAAAAAAAATATAGTGAAAAAAAAAAAGAAAGAAAAAGAAAAAGCAAGCAGAAAAAGCCAAAAGCTCTTTAAACCAAAAGTCAATAGCAAAAAGCCAGTAGCCCTTAAAACCAAAAGGCAAGGGTAATAAAAAGGATCCAAGGCTTTGAGCATTAGTGGATAGGAGGGCCTAAAGGAATAAAATCCTGGCCTAAGCGGCTAAACCTAGCTGTCCTAACTATGTGCTTGTGGCGTGAAGGTGTCAAGTGAAAACTTGAGACTGAGCGGTTATAGTCGAGGTCCAAAGCGAAAACAGAGTGTGCTTAAGAACCCTGGACACCTCTAATTGGGGACTTTAGCAAAGCCGAGTCACAATCTGAAAAGGTTCACCCAGTTATGTGTCTGTGGCATTTATGTGTCCGGTGGTAATACTGGAAAACAAAGTGCTTAGGGCCACAGCCAAGACTCATAAAGTAGCTGTGTTCAAGAATCAACATACTGAACTAGGAGAATCAGTAACACTATCTGAATTCTAAGTTCCTATAGATGCCAATCATTCTGAACTTCAATGGATAAAGTGAGATGCCAAAACTATTCAAGAGGCAAAAAGCTACAAGTCCCGCTCATCTGATTGGAGCTAAGTTTCATTGATATTTTGGAATTTATAGTATATTCTCTTCTTTTTATCCTATTTGATTTTCAGTTGCTTGGGGACAAGCAACAGTTTAAGTTTGGTGTTGTGATGAGCGGATAATTTATACGCTTTTTGGCATTATTTTTACACAGTTTTCAGTATAATTTAATTAGTTTTTAGTATATTTTTATTAGTTTTTAATTAAAATTCACATTTCTAGACTTTACTAGGATTTTGTGTGTTTTTCTGTGATTTCAGGTATTTTCTGGCTGAAATTGAGGGACTTGAGCAAAAATCAGATTCAGAGGTTGAAGAAGGACTGCAGATGCTGTTGGATTCTGACCTCCCTGCACTCAAAGTAGATTTTCTAGAGCTACAAAACTCCAAATGGAGCGCTCTTAATTTCGTTGGAAATTAGACATCCAGGGCTTTCCAGCAATATATAATAGTCTATACTTTGCCCGAGTTTAGATGACGCAAACTGGCGTTCAACGCCAGTTCCATGCTGCATTCTGGAGTTAAACGCCAGAAACAGGTTGCAAAGTGGAGTTAAACACCAGAAACAGGTTACAAACCGGCATTCAACTCCAAGAGAAGCCTCTACACGTGTAAAGCTCAATGCTCAGCCCAAGCACACACCAAGTGGGCCCCAGAAGTGGATTTCTGCATCATTTACTCATTTCTGTAAACCCTAGTAACTAGTTTAGTATAAATAGCACTTTTTACTATTGTATTTACATCTTCGGATCAGATCTTTGATAAGTTTTATGCTATCTTAGACCTTTATAGGGGCTGGCCATTCGTCCATGCCTGGACCTTCATCACTTATGTATTTTTAACGGTAGAGTTTCTACACACCATAGATTAAGGTGTGGAGCTCGGCTGTTCCATATGAATTAATACAAAGTACTATTGTTTTTCTATTCAATTCAAGCTTATTCCGATTCTAAGATAACCATTCGCACCTCAATATGAATGTGATGATCGTGACAGTCATCATCATTCCCAACCCATGAACGCGTGCCTGACAACCACTTCCGTTCTACCTTAGATTGAATGAGTATCTCTGGGATTCCTTAATCAGAATCTTCGTGGTATAAGTTAGAACCCATGGACAGCCATTCCTGAGATCCAAAAAGTCTAAACCTTGTCTGTGGTATTCTGAGTAGGATCTGGAAAGGGATGGCTGTGACGAGCTTCAAACTCGTGAGTGCTGGGCGTTGTGACAGACGCAAAAGGATAGTAAATCCTATTCCAGTATGATCGAGAACTGACAGATGATTAGCCATGCAGTGACAGCGCATTGGACCATTTTCACAGAGAGGATGGGATGTAGCCATTGACAACGGTGATGCCCTACATAAAGCTTGCCATAAAAAGGAGTAGGAATGATTGGATGAAGACAGTAGGAAAGCAAAGGAACGAAAGCATCTCTATACGCTTATCTGAAATTCTCACCAATGAATTACATAAGTACCTCTATCTTTAATTTACGTTTTATTTATCTTTTTATTATCAATTCACCATAACCATTTGAATCCTCCTGATTGAGATTTACAAGGTGACCATAGCTTGCTTCAGACCGACAATCTCCGTGGGATCGACCTTTACTCACGTAAGGTTTATTACTTGGACGACCTAGTGCACTTGCTGGTAGTTGTGTGAAGTTATGATAAAGAGTTGAGATTACAATTGTGCGTACCAAGTTGTTGGCACCATTGATGATCACAATTTCGTGCACCACCCGACGAGGCGTCGACCAAGGTGTCGATATTAGGAAGAAGGTAGAGGTCTTTTGGGCATGCTTTGTTGAGGTTGGTGTAGTCGACGCACATTCGCCATTTTCTATTGGACTTTTTGACCAGCACGATATTGGCTAGCCATAATGGATATTTCACTTCCCTTATGAACCCTGCCTCTTGTAAGGCTTGCACTTGCTCTTCCACGACTTGTGACCTTTCTAGGCCAAGCTTCCTGTGCTTCTGCTGTACTGGCCGAGATCTTGGGTATGCTGCCAGTTTATGGCACATTAATTCGGGGTCTATGCCGGGCATATCTGTCACTTTCCATGCGAAAAGGTCGGAATTGTCCTTTAGGAGCTTTATTAGTTGCTTCTTCAGTCCTTCCTTGAGGTTTGCCCCCTATATTTATTGTTTGGTCTTGGGAGTCTCCAATTTGACCTCCTCTGTTTCGCCCTCTGGTTGCGGGCGGAGTTCTTTTCGAGCCCGGGCTCCACCGAGTGCAATGGTATTGGACTCTTTTCCTCTGGGGTCGCCTTTTAGATTCAGGCTTTCATTATAGCAGTGTCGCGCGAGCTTTTTGTCTCCTTTGATGGTGGCTATCCCTTCCGGAGTTGGGAACTTCATGGATAAGTGTGGAGTAGAGACTACTGCCGCGAGCTGATTTAGTGTTGTTCGGCCTATGAGGGCGTTGTATGCGGAGCTCACGTCGACTACGATGTAGTCGATGCTTAGTGTTCTAGAACGGGTTCCCTTTCCAAAGGTTGTGTGTAGTGGGATGTAACCTAGGGGGCTGGATTGGGGCGTCTCCGAGTTTGAACAGGCTATTTGGATATGCTCTGAGCTCTTTTTCTTGTCGGCCGACCTTGTCGAAGGCGGATATGAATAGGATATCCGCAGAGCTTCCTTGGTCGACCAGTGTTCGGTGGAGATTGGCATTGGCGAGTATGATAGTAATGACTACGGGGTCATCATGCCAAGGGATGATGCCCGCGGCGTCTTCTTCGGTGAAGGCGATAGTGGGGAGGTCAGATGTCCTATCCCCTTCCCCGAGATGATATACCTCTTTGAGGTGTCTTTTTCGAGATGATTTGGAGATTTCTCCTCCTGTGAACCCTCCGTTGATCATATGAACATGCCTTTCTGGGGTGTGAGGAGGTCGTTCAGCTCACCCCTCCTATTCATCCCGTCTTCTCTTTTTTGGCTCGTCGGTTCTGTTGGCCAGGAATCGGTCTAGTCTTCCTTCTTGAGCCAATTTTTCTATGACATTTGACGAACGGACTTCTGCTAGTAAAGAATTTCATAGAAATAATCACGTTGTAAGTATAGTTTCTAAACCAGTAAGGAATCCTTTCGTACAAAAGTTTGGTTGTTACAAGTAACAAAACCCAATAAAATTTATAACCGAAGTATTTAAACCTCAAGGAATTGCAAGGAAGTATGAATTATTATTGGTTATGGAAAAAGGTACGCTTTTGGGTTTTTGAAATAAGGAACAAGAAAATAAATTGGCAAGGAAATAAATTAATAATTAGAAAAACTCTTGGCAAGGTATAAGAACTGAAAATCCCATCCTAGTTATCCTTATCAGGTGTGATGAAAATTGTTATTGCTCCCACTTAGTTAACCCTTACTTAATAAAGGAAAGTCAAGTGGACTAATTAATTTGATTCCTCAAGTCCTAGCCAACTCTTGTGCAAAGACTAGCTTTAGATGGATCTAAATTAATCAGCGAATTTCAATTTTCAATCAACTGCTGAGTTGGACAACTCAAGTGTCACCAATTACTTCACCAAAGCCAAAAGAGAAAAATCCAAATTATTTATATCATAAACAGAAGGAAATAATCATAAATCTGAAATACCTCAATTTATATTAAATAGAAAATCAAATTAAACATAGGGATTTATAAACCAATTGAGGAAAATAAACAAACTAAAGTAATAAAATGAATAAAAGTAGAAGAGAACATAAGGTATAGGAAGATTGAACATGGAATGAAGAAATAACCATAAACTAAGAGAAATCCTAATTCTAAAACCTAAGAGAGAGGAGAGAGCCTCTCTCTCTAGGAACTACATCTAAAACCTCTAATTGTGAATTATGTATTGATTGATCATTTGATTCCCTCATTTTCCAGCCTTTATTCTGTGTTTCTGGGCTTGGATTTGGGCCAAAAAAGGGTCCAGAAATTGCTGGGGGCAAATTCTGCAACTTTCTGCACGTGGCGTTGATGTGGCGAAAATCGGCGAGTTAAGAAATTGTTATAAGAAATACGTTGCAAGTACAGTTCTTAACTAACCAAAAATCCACTTATCAATTTAGAAGGGTTGTCACAAAATTAAAATTTAAAATACTGGGAGTATGAATCCCAGGTCGTCTCCCAACGAGTTGCAGAAAGGTGTGCTATTTTATTAATCAGATGTTTTCAAAAATGGTTTGAGTTGATAAACAGGAAAATAAATTAGAGAATTATGTAATTTAAATAAAAACCTCGACTGGGAGTAGATTAGTTGGAAGCCCTATTCTTGTTGGAGTACTCTCAAGATTAATTGATAATTGAAGGTTGTTTTGCTTAGTTATCCCTTACTAGGTAGAGGAAAGTCAAGCAAGTTGGAAATTTATTTCTATTCATAAGTTCCAATCCTTCCCCTTGGAGAGGATTAGTGTTAGTGACTAGAGGACAATCCAACAATAAACCCAATTACAATTTTTCTCTTGAGCATTCCAACTCAAGGTCCTCCTTTCAATCAACTCCCAATCAAGTTACGGAACTACTCGCTCATTATGAATGTAAACTCCATAACATAAGAAAGGGAAGTAAAGAAAGACATGATAAATAATAATCAAAAGATCAATTAAAAATAAAAATAGTTCTTGTATTAATAAATTCTAAAAATAATCCAATAGTAATTCTGAATAAATTGAAGACATGGAAGAGTAAGAGACAAGTAAGGAAAACAAACTAGAATGATGAAGTTCTGACAGAGGTAATAACTTTTCTCAATATCCCAATCCAAAAAGCAATAAAATCAAAATCCTAAGAACTATGAATGTGTAGAGAGAAAACCTAGAGGAGGAGTAAAATTAGATCTAAAACTAAAATTATGCGGAATGAGTGTTGTCCTCTGGCCTCTGCATGTTCCCTGGCTCTAATCTGCTTTTCTGGGCCGAAAACTGGGTTAAAACAAGGCCCAAAATCGCCCCCAGCGAATTTTGCAGATTCTGCAGATCGCGCACGTCACGCGATCGCGTCATCCAAGCGTTTGCGTCATCCAGCGTTTTGCCTTGCCACGCGTGCGCGTCATCCACGCCTTCGCGTCACTTGTGTAGTTTCCAATCCGCGCGGTCGCGTGAGCCATGCGTCCGCGTCACTTCTCACTGGTTATCTCCTTAATTTCTTGTGTTCCTTCCATTTTCGCAAGCTTCCTTCCTAATCTCCAAGTCATTCATGCCCTATAAAGCCTGAAACACTTAACACACAGATCACGGCATCCAATGGAATAAAGGAGAATCAAAATACAAAATTAAAAGTTTCTAGGAAGCAAGTTTTCAACCATAAAGTATTTTTAGGAAGGAATTATAAATGCATGCTTATTTAATGAATAAGTGGGTAAAGATTTGATAAAACCACACAATTAAACACAATGTAAACCATAAAATAATGGTTTATCAACCTCCTCACACTTAGATATTAGCATGTCCTCATGCTTAGTTGAAGGAGATAAAATAAATAAGTAGGAACATGTAAAACTCATGCAATGCAATGCAACCTATATATGTGAATGAAACTATATGATTCTTGTCCACTTGGTCAAAAGTAAATAAGCTCTTCAAGACAATCACAAATCAAATTCCACTAATTCAATTCTTATTCAGTAAGAACAGGTAAAAATTCAAGAAGGTAGCTCATGAAAGCAGGGAACATAGAATTTAAGCATTGAACCCTTACTGATGATGTATGTATGCTCTAATCTCTCTAATGTATAGGGTAATCACTCTATCCTTCTCTAATCATGCTTTCTAATTTTTGTTTTTCACCTAACCAATCAACAACATTTAATATACCAATGCAAACATCATGAGGTCTTTTCAAGGTTGTAATGGGGCCAAGGTAAGGGTAAGGATACAGATATGGCTAAGTAAGCTTATAAATTGAATCTTTAATTAACCCAAGCTTTCCCTAACACACATTTATATTCTTTATAGCTTAAATTTCACACTTAGCTACCCAAAATTTTCTTTTCACATTCCTTACTCATGTATCAACTTTTATTTTAATTTTATCATACATGCATTGATCTTTGAATTCTTAACTTAACATTGGAGTAATTTTGTCCCCTTATTTAATTATTGAATATTTTTGGATTTTTTTTATAGAAATAAACATAGCTTATCAATGCACACAGATTTTTAATTCTTATAGTTTCACATGAGTAGGTACCCAAATTCCCATTATATCATCATGACACATTCCCTTATTATCTTTTGTTTCCATAATTTTTCCATACTTAATTAACACACAATTCTATCTTAAGCTAACCAAAGATTCAATTGGGATATAAAATTGTTTTTCTGCTTAAGGCTAGTAATGTAGTAAAATGCAGAACAAATGGGATTTAAAGGCTCAAAGTGGCTAACAAAGGTAATTGAAAGGGTAGGCTTAATTTGGATAAGTGAGCTAAATAAATAATGACCTCAATCATATGCAAGCAGACAAATATATTAAACATTGGACATATAGGATGAAACAAAATATAAATTACAATCATAGAGAAGTAAACACACAAGAACAAAATAATTATGGTTAAATAATGTAACCATGTATAAAGGCTCAAAGTCTCACAGGTTGTGTGTTCTTTAGCTCAAAAATCATGTTCCAAATACAACTTCAAGCAGATTTAACATAAAAGTTTTAATTAAAATTAGTGAAATTTTGTTCTAAAAATAGGGTCTTAGAAGAAACTTATTGTCTTTTCAATCAAGTAGAACATGCATGCAACTAATCTATTACTATGCAATTTATCCTATTCTACAAAAGAAAAACTAACTAAATATATTGGTGTTAGGGAAGAGAAATTACCTCCGGAAGTCAGGTATTGACCGACCTCCCCACACTTAAGGCTTTGCACCGTCCTCGGTGCCATCTGTCAGGAACAAAGGTGGGCTGGTAGCAGTATCTCCACAGTCGGGACCGTCATGGCTCCCTGTGCTGGTAAAGGAAGTGGAGTCCGGGGTGTCTGAGTCTCTGTATTTTCCCTTAAGTAGCTCCTTGAGGTATGTGAATCGGCGCTTGTTATGGCGCTCTCTTAGTTTTGCTTTGTGTTCCTGCCGATCCAACCTTTCAAGTATCTGATGGAGCAGTTGATTTGTTGTAGGTGCTTGTGGTGTTGAAGGAGGAATGCCTTCAGCCGGTTCAGTAGGCTTGCTTGTAGTGGCTGCTGAAGGTTTGATATATTTCCCGTTAGGGACATACTGATCATCCGGTGGAAGCATGGCTTTGGTGTCCCCAGCTCTGTAGGAGACTCCGGCGGAAGAGACGAGATCTGAAACCAAGGCAGGAAAAGGTAAGTTTCCCGTAATTTGTACGTGTCCCATGGCACTCCGGATGTGTCTTGGTAGGTTTAGAGGCTGGTCTGTAAGGATGCACCATAGTAGAACAGCCATGTCTGCAGTGAAGGAGGACTCGTGGGTGCTCGGAAAGACGTAATGGGACATAATCTGTGTCCATACTCGAGCCTCCAAGGTAAGTGCGGAAGCCGATATTCCCTTAGGACGGGAATGATGATATCCGTAGATCCATCTGCTGTCAGGTAGTGCGATAACTCTGAGAACAGCGTCCCAGTCAAATTGGTACATCTGGCGCTTGAGTGCGGCTTCTTGAAATGCATCCAGTCCTTTTGGAGTAGGGGGAAGATCTAAAGCTCGTTGAATGGCCTCTTCTATGATGGGATTTGCTTCTGACGGACATAGACAGACTGCAGGGTCGGCAGGTGGAAGTTGGAGTAGAACTCAACTACCCAGGAAAGATTAACCTGTCGTGGCTGTCTCTGTTGGAAACCCCATTGTCTTCGTGCAATTTGCGGCTCAACAAAATCAGCGATATGGTTTGGGAGGATAAGAAGGTATTTGTTGTTGTAACTCCTTTCTGCCAAGATGGGGAACATCTGCTCACAGTAGCGATTGGGAAATTGCGCAGTGTCCTTTGCTGGGAAGGCTTTTTCTTTATCATCAACCTTTATAATCCTCTTAATCCTTTTTGTTGAGGGCTTTACTGCAGTTGAAGAAGGCTCTGCCACTAATGCTCGTTTTGTTCCTCTCCTTGCTGGTGGTTTGGAAGTAGCTTTCTCCTTGCCTTTCTTGGTGGCCATCCTGAAAGGGAGAAAAGAGAAAGTATGTCAAAATGTCAAGGGGTAGAGCAAGGAAGATGATGGTATGGGTGGTAATCAATGCACATTAAAGATGAATGAAGTTAACACATGGTCATGACTTCATGTGAAAAATCATAAATGGAAATATAGGAAGTGCATATGATGACAATTAAATGCAAGGTGTTTATTGGCATGCAAGCAAAGGCATGAGTAGCATAGATCAAGCATTCAATGTCCAAGTTAGATTACCAAGCCTTTCAAACTGAGAATTTGTTTATAATGACAATTATATTTAAATAATAAAATATTAAAAAGGGTTTTGTGAAAAACAGGCATAAAGAGTTGTAGATTAAAAGAAATTCAAAAATAGTGCACAATGCCATACGGGCATTTTCACAAACACATAGCATGCATGAAGAATAAGCTATTGGAATTATTAAATTGAACATGCAAGCAACCCTTTAAAAATTGAGATATAATTGCCAAACAATTTTGCGACAATCCACAAGCATATAAGAAGAAACAATAACTCAAATAAATTTTTTGTTAACACCAACTAAAAGAAAAAGAAAGAAAAAGAAAACATGGATAATGAAAGTAAAAAGAAAAAGAAAAGGAGAAGAAAACATAAATTGAGAAGAAGAATAGAAAAGTAAAGAGGGAAGAAGAAAAGAAAAATCTTGATGATGGTGGTGAGAGAGAGAGTAGAAAGTGAGAAAGAAGGAAGGAGGAAGAAAGGAGAAGAAAATAATGAGGGGGAAAAGAAAGAGTAGGATTTGGGGAAGAGAAAGATAAGATATTTGGCAAATTAGGATTAAGCTGTGCGGTGCAAGCGACGCGGACGCGTTCGCGCGACTTGCGCTTAAATTAATCGACGCGGTTGCGTCGGTCACGCGGACGCGTGACTCGTTTTGTGCTACTGGCGCGAGGGCAGCCTCGCGCTCGCACAACTCTCTGTTCAAAACTTATTATTGCCAAAATCCAGGGTGACACGGTCGCGTGGTCGACGCGATCGCGTGAGTGGCCATTATGGGGATATGACGTGGACGCGTGAGCCATGCGTCCACATGGTAAGGATTGTGCGTTCAGCACCAGTCTAGCACCACTCTAGCACAACTTTCGGTCGTGCACCCTTTCTTACGTCGAATTTCAGGTCACGCGTCCGCGTGAGTGACGCGAACGCGTGGGAGGCATGTTTCCCATGTGACGTGGACGCGTGGGATGATTTGTGCCAAAGGCACACGCCTCCAGCCACGCTCCCGCGTGACTCTCTATTCGATTTATTATTCTCTCTGAGCCACCTGCGACGCGGACGCGTCGGCGATGCGGTCGCGTCGCATGCGAAAATTTGAAATTTTTTTTTAAAATAAAAGTATGCAAATGCAGATGCAAACTAAATGTGCTAATAATGAGAAGAGTTATTGAAAAAGAAAACTAAGAAGAAAGAAAGGAACGATCATACCATGGTGGGTTGTCTCCCACCTAGCACTTTGCTTTAACGTCCTTAAGTTGGACGCTCTACTGGCTCAGTCCTCTGCTGTGAGTGGATCCTCCAAGAGGAAGATATCTAACTCCTTGTTTTTCGTCACCTTCTCACCATGATATAGCTTCAAACGATGTCCATTAACTTTGATGAGTTCAGAGCTTGAAGGATGACTTAGGTGAAAAACTCCGTACGGCTCAGCCTTTTCTACTCTATACGGACCTTTCCATCTTGATCTCAACTTGCCTGGTAGGAGCCTCAGTCTGGATTTGTAAAGGAGGACTAAGTCCCCAGGTTGGAATTCTTTCCTGTTGATGTGCTGATCATGTACAGCCTTCATCTTTTCCTTGTACAGTCTTCAGTTCTCATAAGCTTCCAGGCGAAGGCTTTCCAATTCTTGCAGTTGCAACTTCCTTTCAGCTCCGGCTTTCTCAAATCCCATGTTGCACTCCTTTACTGCCCAAAAGACTTTGTGCTCTACTTCAACTGGGAGATGACAGGCATTTTCATAAACTAAGCGAAAGGGACTCATCCCAATGGGTGTCTTGTATGCTATTCTGTATGCCTAAAGTGCATCTTGTAGCCTGGTGCTCCAATCTCTTCTATGAGGTTTGACTATCTTCTGTAATATGTGCTTTATCTCTCTGTTAGATAACTCAGCTTGCCCATTAGTTTGAGGATGGTAGGCTGTTGCTACTTTATGAATTATCCCATGCTTCTTCAGTAATCCTGTTAGTCTCATGTTACAAAAATGGGTGCCTTGATCGCTCACGATTGCTCGTGGTGATCTAAAGCGACAAATAATGTGGTTTCTCACAAAGAAAACAACAGTGTTAGCATCATCAGTGCGGGTAGGAATTGCTTCCACCCATTTGGAAATGTAATCTACAGCTAACAATATATAAAAATAACCATTAGAATTTGGAAATGGCCCCATGAAGTCAATGCCCAAACATAAAAAATTTCACAAAAAAGCATAATCTGTTGAGGCATCTCATCCCTCCTGGATATATTACCAAATTTTTGGCATGGAAAACAGGATTTACAAAATTCAGCAGCGTCTTTAAAAAGAGTAGGCCACCAGAATGCACAGTCTAAGATTTTTCTAGCTGTTCTTTGGGGGCCAAAATGTCCTCCACTCTTAGATGAGTGACAGGCCTCTAAGATGGATTGGAATTCTGATTGAGGTACACACCTTCAAATTACCTGGTCAGCACCACATCTCCATAAATATGGGTCATCCCATATGTAATATTTAGACTCGCTTTTCAGCTTGTCTCTTTGATGCTTAGTAAAGTTTGGAGGAAAAGTGCGGCTAACTAGATAATTAGCTACAGGTGCATACCAAGAAACTACCTCAGATACTGCTTGCAGGTTATCAAATGGGAAATTATCAGCTATAGGAGTGGAGTCATTTTTAATGTGCTCAAGGCGACTCAAGTGGTCTGCCACTAAATTCTGGTTACTACTCCTATCCTTTATTTCTAAATCAAATTCTTGTAGTAGCAGTATCCAACGTATAAGCCTTGGTTTGGATGGATTCCTTTTTAGCTAATAAATACTTTAGAGCTGCGTGGTCTGAATACACTACTACTTTAGTACCAAGTAAATAGGCTCAGAATTTATCCAGAGCAAAAACAATAGCAAGAAGCTCTTTCTCAGTAGTAGTGTAATTAGACTGAGCGGCGTCTAAAGTCTTAGACGCGTAAGCAATTACAAAGGGGTCCTTACCTTCACGCTGAGCCAGCGCTGCTCCTACTGCATGGTTGGAAGCATCGCACATGATCTCAAATGGCTGGCTCCAGTCAGGTCCTCTCACAATTGGAGCTTGAGTCAGGGCAGTCTTCAGTTTATCAAATGCTTGTTTGCAATCCTCACTGAACTCGAACTCAATATCTTTCTGCAGTAATCTGGATAAGGGAAGTGCTACCTTACTAAAGTCCTTAATGAACTTCTGGTAAAAACCTGCATGGCCAAGGAACGAACGGACTTCTCTCACAGAGGAGGGGTAAGGCAAACTAGAAATAACATCTACCTTTGTTGGATCTACAGAAATGCCAGTATTAAACACAATATGTCCTAGTACAATACCTTGTTTAACCATAAAGTGACATTTTTCAAAATTCAATACAAGGTTTGTACTGACACATCTATCTAATACTATAGATAAACTATCTAAGCAAAGGCTAAAAGAATCACCATAAATGCTAAAATCATCCATAAAAGTCTCCATACAGTCCTCAATGAGGTCAAAGAAAAGACTCATCATGTACCTTTGGAAAGTAGCTGGTGCATTGCACAAGCCAAAGGGCATTCTCTTATAAGCATAAGTCCCAAAAGGACAGGTAAAAGTAGTCTTTTCCTAATCTTCAGGAGCTATATGAATCTGGAAATAGCCTGTGTAACCATCTAAAAAGCAATAATGTGATTTACCTGACAGGCGATCCAGCATTTGATCAATGAATGGAAGAGGATAGTGATCCTTACGAGTGGCCTGGTTTAGGCGCCTGTAATCAATGCAGACCCTCCAGGCGTTCTGTACTCTGGTTGCTATGAGCTCTCCATGCTCATTCTTCACTGTAGTGACTCCAGACTTCTTAGGCACCACTTGTACTGGGCTTACCCATTCACTGTCTGAGATTGGATAGATGATATCCGCCTCAAGTAGTTTGGTCACTTCCTTTTTGACAACCTCCAAGATAGTGGGATTCAGTCTTCTCTGGGGTTGATGAACAGGCCTAGCTCCCTCTTCTAAAAATATTATGTGCTCACAAACTTGAGGGTTGATGCCTACTATGTCTGCCAAACTCCACCCAATTGTCTTCTTATGCCTCCTCAGCACACTAAGTAACTGCTCTTCTTGTTGAGAAGTGAGTTCCCGTGCAATGATAACTGGAAACTTCTGCTTGTCCTCAAGGTAAGCATATTTGAGGTGTGGAGGGAGGGGTTTTAATTCTAACTTCTGCTCTTGGCCAGGCTCTGGATTGTCTGGAGTTGGTGACAATGGTAAAGTACTTTCATTGTCCTCAGAAAGTGTCCCCACACTCGGACCTTGTCCTATGTACTTCTCTTCTAACTCCTCCTGGTGAATTTCAGCTACGGTTTCATCTATGATGTCATACTGGAGGATAGAATGATCTTCTGGTGGGTGCTTCATAACTCCATTCAGATTGAAGCTTACTACTCGGCCGTCTATTTCAAAAGAGTATGTTCCTGAAAAAGCATCCAATTTGAACTTCGAGGTCTTCAGGAATGATCTTCCGAGTAGGATTAATGATGGCTTCTCTGAGTCATTTTAGGGCATTTCCAGGATATAAAAATCAATGGGAAATGTGAGCCCCTTAATGCCCACTAATACATCTTCAGCAACTCCAACCACTGTAATAATGCTTTTATCTGCTAACACAAAATGAGTTGCCAACCTTTTTAAGGGAGGGAGCCTCAAAATAGCATATATAGACAAAGGCATTATACTCACACATGCTCCTAAATCACACATGCAGTTAAAAAATACCACACCACCAATAGTACAATTAACCATACATGGACCTGGATAACTATACTTTTCAGGTATTCCTCCCATTAAAGCAGATATAGAACTACCTAAAGGAATAGTTTCTAATTCATTAATTTTGTCTTTATGTATGCATAAATCTTTTAGAAACTTTGCGTATTTAGGTACCTGCTGAATAACATCAAAAAGGGGAACAGTTACCTCAACCTTTTTGAATATTTCTACCATTTTGGGATCAGGTTCCAACTGCTTCCTGGGCTTCCTTGCAAGTTGTGGAAAAGGAATAGGAATGGCGTTTTCTACAGTGTCTGCGCCCTTTGGTGCTTCTTCCTGTGATTGAGCTTCTTCTTCTTCAGCCATGTCCTGTATGTCCTCTTCCTCCTCAACATCTTCTATTTCCACTACCTCTTCAGCTGAGGCGTGTTCTAGTGGGTTTGGCTCTTCCTGATTCCTCTCTTGCAATGTGGTTCTGGACCTTAGGGTGATGGCATTGATGCCACCCTTTGGATTGGGTAATGGTTGAGAGGGGATTCCACTGGAGCTCAAAGACTGGTTATTAGAGTTATTCATTGATCCAATCTGTGAGACAAGAGCTTGCAAGGTAGAGTTCAGACCATTTAGAGTAGAAGTAAGGTTATTTTCCATGGCCTGTTGTCTCTGATCAATAGATTGTAGTAACTCATCATTAGAAGATGAAGAAGGACAAGTGATCTGAGAGGTCTGTTGTTGGTTGTGCTGTGATCCTTGGATTTGCCTCAGGTGAGGTGCTCTGTAAGGCTGGTTCTGGTTCTGCTGCCTGTTGTTGTTGTTATTCCACGTCTGATTTCCCTGATTGTCTCTGCCTCCTCTGTTATTGTTGTCCCTCCAGCCCTGGTTAGAATTATCTCTCCAACCTTGGTTCGAATTGTCCTGCCATCCATGGTTGTAACTACCACCTTGATTCTATCCTTGATTGGGACGGTCATAGAAGTTATGAGTGGCTGCCACAGTGTTGTCTTCTTGCTGGAGCTGCGGACATTCATCAGTATAATGGCTATAATCAGCACAGATTCTGCACACTCTATGTGGGACTAACTGTTGGCTTTGTTGTGGTGGAGAAGGTTGAGCTTCCTGAACTTGTTGTTGATTCAATTGCATCTGCTTCAGTAAGTTAGTCATTTCACAGATACTCTGAGTTAGAGCACCAGTCTCTCTGCTAGAGGATACTTCTGCAACAGCTTTTGAACAGCCTTGTTTCTGCCTGTGATTCTGAGTAGATTCAGCTAAGTCGCTGATCAATTTCCATGCCTCATCAGTGGTCTTGTACTTTTTCATAGACCCATTGCTAGCACTTTTCAATGTGGTCTTATCTTGGGGCCTCATGCCCTGTGTGACGTAGCCGAGCAACACTATCTTGTGAATCATATGGTGGGGGCATGCTTCTAGAAGGTTGTTGAAGCGCTCCCAGTATTCATAGAGAGTCTCGAATTCGTCTTGGACAATCATGGAAATGTCTTTCCTCAGTTTGTCAGTAACTTCAGCTGGAAAGAATTTTTTCAAAAATTCTCTTCTGAGCGTATCCCAGTCAGAAACAGTTGCTGCGGGTTGAGTGTAGTACCACTCTCTCGCTTTTTCCTCAAGAGAGAACAGGAAGGCTTTCAACAGAATAGAAGTTTCATCTACACCATCACGCCTGACAGTAGAACAGGTTGCTTGGAAATCTCTCAGGTGCTTGATAGGCTCTTGAGCAGGTAAGCCATGAAACTTAGGCATCAAATTGAGCAGTGCAGTCTTTATTTCAAAGTCTGTAGCCACTACTGGGTGATGCGCTTGAAATGGTTGCATTGTGAAATAAGGGGCTCCAGCCTCCTAGATAGTAATTCTCCTAGGTGCTGCCATGTCACCTACACGTAAATCAACCGAATCAGCAGAAAGGGAGCTTGTTTCTTCCTCAAGTGACGTTTCAGATTCTCCCTCAGAGAGGACTAACCGACGCCGAACTTGCCTTATTTGTGAGATAGTTCTTTCAATCTCAGGATCAAATACTGGCAAGCTTGGATCAGGAAGTGAACGCGTCATTTAACGAAAGAAACATGTAGCTCATAGTAGCAAAAATAAAATAAAATGCAAATAAATAAATTTCAATCAATAACTTAGCACTCTATTGCAACTCCCCGGCAACGGCGCCAAAAATTGATGTGGCGGAAATTGGCGAGTTAAGAAATTGTTATAAGAGATACGTTGCAAGTACAGTTCTTAACCAACCAAAAATCCACTTATCAATTTAGAAGGGTTGTCACAAAATGATAATTTAAAATACTGGGAGTATGAATCCCAGGTCGTCTCCCAACGAGTTGCAGAAAGGTGTGCTATTTTATTAATCAGATGTTTTCAAAAATGGTTTGAGTTGATAAACAGGAAATTAAATTAGAGAATTTATGTAATTTAAATAAAAACCTCGACTGGGAGTAGATTAGTTGGAAGCCCTATTCTTGTTGGAGTACTCTCAAGATTAATTGATAATTGAAGGTTGTTTTGCTTAGTTATCCCTTACTAGGTAGAGGAAAGCCAAGCAAGTTGGAAAGTTATTTCTATTCACAAGTTCCAATCCTTCCCCTTGGAGAGGATTAGTGTCAGTGACTAGAGGACAATCCAACAATAAACCCAATTATAATTTTTTTCTTGAGCATTCCAACTCAAGGTCCTCCTTTCAATCAACTCCCAATCAAGTTATGGAACTACTCGCTCATTATGAATGTAAACTCCATAACATAAGAAAGGGAAGTAAAGAAAGACATGATAAATAATAATCAAAAGATCAATTAAAAATAAAAATAGTTCTTGTATTAATAAATTCTAAAAATAATCCAATAGTAATTCTGAATAAATTGAAGACATGGAAGAGTAAGAGACAAGTAAAGAAAACAAACTAGAATGATGAAGTTCTGACAGAGGTAATAACTTTTCTCAATATCCCAATCCAAAAAGCAATAAAATCAAAATCCTAAGAACTATGAATGTGTAGAGAGAAAACCTAGAGGAGGAGTAAAATTAGATCTAAAACTAAAATTATGCGGAATGAGTGTTGTCCTCTCGTCTCTGCATGTTCCCTGGCTCTAATATGCTTTTCTGGGCAGAAAATTGGGTTAAAACAGGGCCTAAAATCGCCCCCAACGAATTTTGTAGATTCTGCAGATCGCGCACGTCACGCGATCGCGTCATCCAGGCGTTCGCATCATCCAGCGTTTTGCCTTGCCACGCGTGCGCGTCATCCACGCCTTCACGTCACTTGTGCAGTTTCTAATCTGCGCGGTCGCGTGAGCCTTGCATCCGCGTCACTGCAATTTTCTCTTTATGTCGCGCGGTCGCGTGAGCCATGCGTCCGCGTCACTTCTCGCTGGTTATCTCCTTAATTTCTTGTGTTCCTTCCATTTTTGCAAGCTTCCTTCCTAATCTCCAAGTCATTCATGCCCTATAAAGCCTGAAACATTTAACACACAGATCACGGCATCGAATGGAATAACGGAGAATCAAAATACAAAATTAAAAGTTTCTAGGAAGCAAGTTTTCAACCATAAAGTATTTTTATGAAGGAATTATAATGCATGCTTAGTTAATGAATAAGTGGGTAAAGATTTGATAAAACCACACAATTAAACACAATGTAAACCATAAAATAATGGTTTATCAGGCGTCTGTCACGTGTACGCGTAGGTCACGCGTGCGCGTCATTTGGAAGTTTTCCTTGTCACGCGTACGCGTCAGTCATGCGTACGCGTCATTTGTGCTCTGCGCCAGGCACGCGTCCGCATTGTCCATGCGTGCGCGTCGCTTGTGCTTTGTGCTAGGCACGCGTCCGCGTCGTCCACGTGTGCGCGTCGTAGCCATTTTCTTCAAAACTCCAGTTTGTGCGTTCCTTCCACTTTTGCACGTTTCCTTTCTGTCCTCTAAGCCATTCCTGCCCTATAAAGCCTGAAAATACTTAGCACACAGATCACGACATCGAATGGTAATAAAGGATAATTGTGGGGAGGTTGATACCGATCTCCATGGGTTGGTTACCTTCTTTTCAACACCAATGTCTTATTTTCTTTGTTTGTTCATTGTTGCATTTGCATGTTTGATTGCATATTTGTTTGATTTTGTGCATATTTTACCACTTGGTTGAAGTAATATTTCCTTTTTCAAGAAATTTTTTTAGAGTATTTCACTAATTTAAATTAAAACTTTTTATTAAACTTGTTTGATGGAATATTATATTGGAGCATGGTCTAGAGCTCGAAAACACAAAACCAGTGAGATTTTGAGCCTAATTGATTGGTTGCATCTTATCAACCAATATTTTATTTTTAGTGTGTGTATTTTTCTCTCTAAAATTGTGATCTTTGTCTTGCTTAATTCTATATTTTTATTGTTTGATGTATGCATCCACTTATATGATTAAGGCCTTTGTTTCACTGAGCTTACATACCTATATGGCCTTACCCTTTCATTATCCTTTGCAAACCAATGTTGAGCCTATTATACCCCTTTGTTCTTTACTTTAGCACATCATTAACTCTAAGTGGAAAACAATAATAATGTCCTTAATTTGAATCCTTGGTTAGCTTAGACTAGTGAGAGTGCTCATGAATTAAGTGTGGGAAAAGTGGATTTGGAAACGTTTGGTTTAAGAATTGGGTGTTATATATCTTTATAAAAATGTGAAAGAAATGTTTAGGACATATTCATGCATTCAATAATTTAATCATATGCATTGAGAAAGAAAATAATAAATATAAAAAAAATAGGCATATATATAAACAAAAAAAATGGAAAAGAAAAAGAAAAGAAAAGAAAAGAAAAAGAGCAAATAAGTAAAAGGGGACAAAATGCCCCAAAGTAAATGGTGAAAGCAATGCATATGTACTGTACTTGGAATTAGAATGCATGAATATGTGGTAAACATAGATAACAGGCAGTTAGATTTTGCATTTTGATTACATGGATTGTCTAAGTTAGGTGGAAAGTTTAAGTTAATTAAGGATTCAGATTTTAGTCCACTTGGCCAAATACAATCCTACCTTGACCCTAACCCCATTACAACCCTTAAAAGACCTCTTGATATGTGTATCTGTGCATTAATTCTTTGTTGATTGGTAGAAGAAAAGCAAGCCTTAGAAAGCAAGATTAGTAGAGAATTGAGAAGATCGAACCTTAAACACCTGAGCGATTAGAGTGCATACACTTCCGGTGAGGGTTCGATGCTCGATTCTTTGTTCCCGGCTTTCATGAGCTATTTTCTTCTGCAAGTTTACTTGTATTTTATTTTGTGATTTGAAAATTAGTGAAATCCAATTTATATTTATTCTGAAAAGATTTTTTTACTTTTAACCAAGTAGGTTGAAAACATTTTGCATTTAGTTGCATTCATATAGATAGGTTGCATTTTATACATTCTACCATTCCTCTTCACTCTTTTATAGCTTCTCTTGAGCTTAGCATGAGGACATGCTAATGTTAAGTGTGGGGAGATTGATAAACCACTATTTTATGGTTTATCTTATGCTCAATTGAGTGGTTTATATCAATTCTTTACTCACTTATTCATATGATTTCCATGGTTTTACATTTTCCTTCCTAATCTTGTGCTATGATTGAAAACATGCTTCTTTGAGCTTTAAATTTGATATATTTAATCCTCTCTTATTACCATTCGATGCCTTGATATGTGTGTTAAGTGATTTCAGGGATTATAGGGTAGGAATGGCTTGGAGGATGGAAAGGAAGCATGCAAAAGTGGAAAGAATACAAGAAATTGAAGAAATTGCTAAGCTGTCCAACCTGACCTCTTCGCACTCAAATGGTCATAACTTGAGCTACAAAGGTCCAAATGATGCGGTTTCAGTTACGTTAGAAAGCTAACATCTGGGGCTTTAAAATGATATATAATTTGATATAGTGGCCGTACATCTAGGCGATGCAGACGCGTCGCAGTGACGAAAAACCAACGTGACAGAATTCGTTCCCATCGATTTCTCAAATTGATTCATCCACTTAACTTACCTTCATAGTTAGAGGTTAACAAAGTGGGAGAAAAATCCAATTCTCATCACAATTGATAAGGATAACTAGGATAGGACGTCCAGTTTTCATACCTTGTCAAGAGTTTTTCTAGTTATTAATTTATTTTTCTTGCCATTTAAATTACTTGTTCCTTATTTCAAAAATCCAAAATTCTACCTTTTCCATAACCAATATTAAATCATATTTCCTTGGTGCTGTCATTCTATCTGCACATGAATCAACTGAATCAGTAGTAAAGGAGCTTGTTCCTTCCTCAAATGGCGGTTTAGATTCGCCCTCAGATGAGACTGGTGAATCGATAACAATCACTTCACCACCCTCTGAGACTAACCTGCACCGAGCTCGCCTAATACGTGAAAGAGTTCTTTCAATTTCAGGATCAAATGCAGCTAAGCTCGGATCAGGCAGTGAACGCGTGGTGCACGAATTGTAAATCACACTTTTCACAACTCGTACCACTAACCAGCAAGTGCACTGGGTCGTCCAAGTAATACCTTATGTGAGTAAGGGTCGATCCCACGGAGATTGTCGGCTTGAAGCAAGCTAAGGTTATTTTGTAATTCTTAGTCAGGAGATCAATAATAAGAGTGATTATATTTATGAAGAGTAAAAAGCATAAATTAAATAGTACTTGTATGCAGTAATGGAGAACAGATTGAGGTTTTAGAGATGCTCTGCCTTCTGAACCTCTGCTTTCCTACTGTCTTCTTCTTCACGCACGCAGGTCTCCTTCCATGGCAAGCTGTATGTTGGTGGATCACCGTTGTCAATGGCTACCATCCATCCTCTCAGTGAAAATGGTCCAAATGCGCTGTCACCGCACGGCTAATCATCTGTCGGTTCTCACTCATGTTAGAATAGAATCCGTTGATTCTTTTGCGTCTGTCACTATGCCCAACACTCGTGAGTTTGAAGATCGTCACAGTCATCCCTTCCCTTATCCTACTCGGAATACCACAAACAAGGTTTAGACTTTTCGGATCTCAGGAATGGCCACCAATAATTCTAGCCTATACCACGAAGACTCTGATCATGAACCAAGAGGCTAAGAGATACACACTCAATCTAAGGTAGAACGGAAGTGGTTGTCAGGCACGCGTTCATAGGTTGAGAATGATGATGAGTGTCACGGATCATCACATTCATCATGGTTAAGTACGAGTGAATATCTTAGAATAGAAACAAGCGTGTTTGAATAGAAAACAGAAGTAATTGCATTAATTCATCGAGACACAGAAGAGCTCCTCACCCCCAATCATGGAGTTTAGAGACTCATGCCGTAGAGATACAATGTAAAATGTGAAAATGTCATCTGGTGCAAAATAAATCTCTAAAAGTTGTTTAAATACTAAACTAGTAACCTAGGTTTACAGAAAATGAGTAAACTATGATAGATAGTGCAGAAATCTACTTCCGGGGCCCACTTGGTGTGTGCTGGGGCTGAGACTTGAGCTTTACACGTACCTAGGCTGTTTCTGGAGTTAAATGCCAGGTTGTAACCTGTTTTGGGCGTTTAACTCCAACTTGTAACCTGTTTCTGGCGTTTAACGCCAGAATAGGGCAGAGAACTGGCGTTGAACGCCAGTTTGCGTCATCTAAACTCGAGCAAAGTATGGACTATTATATATTGCTGGAAATCCTTGGATGTCTACTTTCCAACGCAATTGAGAGCACATCATTTGGACTTCTGTAGCTCCAGAAAATCCACTTTGAGTGCAGGGAGGTCAGAATCCAACAGCATCTGCAATCCTTTTTCAGCCTCTGAATTAGATTTTTGCTCAGGTTCCTCAATTTCAGCCAGAAAATACCTGAAATCACAAAAAAATACACAAACTCATAGTAAAGTCCAGAAAAGTGATTTTTATTTAAAAACTAATAAAATTATACTAAAAACTAATCAAATCATACTAAAAACTATGTAAAAATAATGCCAAAAAATGTATAAATTATCCGCTCATCAACGCATCATTCAATGAAAGAAACATACAGCTCATGGTAATAAAATAAAATAAAATACGCAAATAAAATAAAAATATGTACACTAATTAATAATTCAGCTCACAATTGTAACTCCCCGGCAACGGCGCCAAAAATTGATGCGTGGTAGAAATTAGGCTAATTAAGAGATTATAATATAATAGAACAGCGTTGCGAGTATAGCTCTTAACCAGCAAAAATCTGCCTCATCAATTTAGAAAGGTTGTCACAAAAGTTTAGAATAAAAATACTGGGAGTATGAGTCCCAGGTTGTCTCCCAACGAGTTGCTAGAAAGGGTGCTAAGTTATTAATCAGGAGTTTTTCGAGAACTTTGAGAGTTGAATGACAGAAAATAAAAAAATTGTAATTTAAAAGAGAAATATATACATATTCTAATTAAAAAGCCTTGACTGGGGGAATGATTAATCGGAAGTTCTATCTTTGTTAGAATTTTTTCAAGTGTAGTGTAAAGAGGTTGTTATTTTCACTTAGTTAACCCTTACTAAATAAAGGAAAGTCAAGTGATTGAGCTAACTCTTATTCGCAAATCATAGTCCTCTCCCTTGAGAAGGTCTAGCGTTAGTAAATACAGAATTAGCCAAAAACTTCCAATTTAACTAATCACTTAAGCATTCCAACTCAAGTTTCTCCTTTTAGTCAACCCCCATGTCAAGTTGGGAATATACTCCATTGACATGAAAATTACTTGCATAGAATTAAAAAGGGAATAAAAGAAAAACATGATAGATAATAACTGTAATTTAATTAAAACTAAAAGTAATCATTTTCATTAACAATTCATGAAAATAATCCAATTGTAAGTTTAAACAAGAATTAAGAATATGGAATAAATAAAAGAGTAAGGAAACAAACTAGAATAGTATCTTCAACAGAGGTGATGACTCTTCAATATCCAAAAGCAAAAGCAATAAACTAATAAACTATGAATGTAAAGAAAACCTAGAGGAAGAGTAATTCTCTCTCTAGATTCAGATCTAAAAAACCTAAAACTATGCTAATGAGAATGTGTCTTGAGTTTCTGCATGTTCCCTGGCTCTAATCTGTGTTTCTGGGCCAGAAACTGGGTCAAAACTCGGCCCGAAATCGCCCCCAGTGCTTTCTGTTATTTCTGCAGATCGCGCATGTCACGCGTACGCGTGCGCGTCATTTGGCGAATTTCCTTGTCACGCGTACGCGTGCAATCCACGCGTACACGTTAGACACACGCACGCGTCACTGCAAATTTCTCCATTCCGCGCACTGGCGTGAGCCATGCGTGCGCGTCAGTGCTCGCTGGTTATCTCCTTGGTTTCTTTTGTTCCTTCCATTTTTGCAAGCTTCATCTCCATTCTTTAAGCCATTCCTGTCCTATAAAGCCTGAAACACTTAACACACGGATCACGACATCGAATAGTATAAAGAAAAATTAAAATATACAAATTAAAGATCTCTAGGAAGCAAGTTTTCAACCATAAAACAAAACTAGGAAGGGATTGTAAAATCATGCAAATCATTTGAATAAGTAAGTAAAGACTTGATGAAACCACTCAATTAAACACAAGATTAACCATAAAATAGTGGTTTATCAACCTCCCACACTTAAACATTAGCATGTCCTTATGCTTAGCTCAAGGAGATAAAATAGATGAGTAGGGAAAAGTAAGACTCATGCAATGCAATGCAACCTATGTATGTGAATGCAACTATATGCTAAAATGATTTTGCCTACTTGGTTAAAAGTAAATAAGTTCTTCAAGACAAATATAAATAAAAAATATCACTAATTCAAACTATACAGTAAAAACAAGTAAACTTGTAAGAAGACAGCTCATGAAAGCAGGGAACATAGAATTAAGCTTTAAACCCTTACTGATAGTATATGTGCACTCTAATCACTCAAGTGTATAGGGTAATCACTCTACTCTTCCCTAGTCATGCTTTCTAAAATTTGTTCTTCACCTAACCAATCAACAAGTATTTAATGTACCAATGCAAACATCATGAGGTCTTTTTAAGGTTGTAATGGGGCCAAGGTAAGGGTGAGGGTATATATATATATATATATATATATATATATATATATATATATATATATATGGCTAAGTGAGCTATAAATTGAATCCTTGATCAACCTAAGCCTTCACCTATACATACTCTACATACTTTTAAATTCATGCCTAGCTACCTAAAATTTTCCCACTTTTGTATCACATACTCATGCATCAACTTTTCTCTTAACTTGTATCACACATGCATTGATCTTTTATTAACTTAACTTAGCATTGGGGTAATTTTGTCCCCTTATTCATTTATTTATTTATTGAATATATTTTTTTTTATTTTTGTTTGAAGCATAAAAATAAACATAACATTATCAATGCACATGGATTTTTAATTTTTCTGGTCTTACATGAGTAGGTACCCAAATTCCCAATATTTTATCAATTGTAAAAACATAACATATTCTCTTATTAACCCATGTTTCCGCAGTTTTCCCATACTTAGTTAACACACAATCTCTGTCTTAAGCTAACCAAAGATTCAATTGGGGTATTTAATTTGTTTTTTCGCTTAAGGCTAGTGATGTGGTAAAATATAGAACAAATGGGATTTAAAAGGCTCAAAGTGGCTAACAAAGGTAATTGAAAGGGTAGGCTATTTGGGATAAGTGAGCTAATAAAATAATGGCCTCATTCATATGCATGCATATAACACATTAAACATTGGACATATAGGATGGAACAAAATATAGATTACAATCATAGAGAAGAAAACACACAAGAATAAAATATTATGGTTAAATAGTGTAACCATGTAATTAAGCTCAAATCTCACAGGTTGTGTGTTCTAGCTTTAAACCATGTTCCAATTTACAGTCTTCAAACAGGTTTTAACACAAAAGTTTTGATTTAAATTAGTGAAATTTTTTCAAAAATAGAGTCTTGAAAAGAAACATATTATTTTTCAACTAATTAGAACATGCATGCAATTACCTATTACTATGTAATCTATCCTATCCTAACAAAAGAAAAATTACTAATTTATTGGTGTTAAGAAAGAAAAATTACCTCCGGAAGTCAGGTACTGACCGACCTCCCCACACTTAAAGCTTGGCACTGTCCTCTGTGCCATCAGTCAGGAACAAAGGGAGGCTGGTAGTAGCATTTCCACAATTGGGACCGTCATGGCTCCCTGTGCTGGTAAATGAAGTGGAGTCCAGGGTGTCTGGGTTTTCTTCAGGTGGGTGGTTACCAACAAGTATCTCCTTGAGGTATGTAAATCTGCGCTTGTTACGGCGCTCTCTTTTCTTTCCTTGCCAGTCTAGTCGGTCTAACCTCTCAAGCATCTGATGGAGCAGTTGGTTTGTTGAAGGTGCTTGTGATATGGAAGGAGAAGGGACATCTTCTGCTGGTTCTGTGCTCCGGTTGAAATTTGCTGCTGGAGGTCTGATGTACTTCCCGTTGGGGACGAACTGATCATCCCGTAGAATCATGGCCTTGGTGTCCCCAGCTCTGTAGAAGACTCCGACTGCTGAGACTAGATCTGAAACCAAGGCGGGAAAAGGTAGGTTGCCCGCAATCTGTACGTGTCCCATAGCATTCCGGATGTGTCTTGGTAAATTGAGAGGCTGGTCTGTAAAGATACACCAGAGTAGAACAGCCATGTCTGCAGTGAAGGAGGACTCATGAGTGCTCGGAAAAACGTAATGGGACATAATATGTGCCCATACTCGAGCCTCCAAGGTGAGTGCTGAAGCCAATATTCCCTTAGGTCGGGATCGATGGTATCCATAGATCCATCTGCTGCCAGGTTGCGCTATAATTCTGAGAACGGCGTCCCAGTCAAATTGGTATGTCTGGCGCTTGAAATAGGCTTTTTGAAATGCGTCCAATCCTTCTAGAGCAGGTGAAAGATCTAAAGCTTGCTGAATAGCTTCTTTAGTTATGGGGACTTACTTCTGACGGACATAAACAGACTGCAGGGTTGGCACGTGAAAGTTTGAGTAGAATTCAACTACGCATGAAAGATTGACCTGTCGTGGCTGTCTCCGTAGGAATCCCCATTGTCTTCGTTCAATTCGGGGCTCAACAAATTCAACAATATTGGTCGGGAGGATGAGAAGGTACTCATTATTATAGTTCCTCTCAGCCAGGATGGGGAACATCTGCTCACAGTAGCGGTTAGTGAACCGCGCAGTGTCCTTTTCTGGAAAGGCTTTCTCTTTTTCATCGACCTTGATTATCCTCTTGATTCGCTTTGTTGAGGGCTTTACTGCTGTTGAGGATGGTTTCGCAGCTAGTGCTCTTTTTGTTCATTTCCTTGCCAGTGGTTTGGGAGTAGCTTTCTCTTTACCTTTCTTGGTGGCCATCCTGAAAAGGAAAAAAGAAAGTAACTTTTAAAGCTAAGGGTTAGAGCAAGGAAGAGGATGGTACAAGTGATAATCAATACACGGTAAAAAAGGATGTCGTTAACACATAGTCGCGACTACATTCATCAATGGAAATATAGCAAGTGCATGTTATGGCAAGTAGATGCAAGATGTTTATTGGCATGCTGGCAAAGGCATGAGTGGCATAGATCAAGCATTAAATGCCCAATTTGATTATCAAGTGTTTCAAACTAACAATCTGTTTGTATTGACAATGATATTCAATCAATAAAATATAAAAAGGGGTTTTGTGAAAAACAGGCATTAGAGTAGAAGAATAGAATGATTTAAAAAAAAATGCATAATGCCATACGGGCTTTTTCATAAACACTTAGCATGCATGGTAAATATGTTATTGAAAGTATTGAATTTGAACATGCAAACAACCCTTAAGAAGTAATATTAATTGTCAAATAATTCCTTAATATTCCACAAGCAAAGTATAGAATAAAACAATCACCCAATGAAATTTCTAACACCAATTAAAATAATGAAAAAAGGAAAAAGAAAGAAAAAGGAAACATAGATAATGAAAGTAAAAATAAAAAGAAGAAGAAAACATAAATAAAAATAATGATGGAAAAGTAAAAATGGGGAAGAAGGAAAGAAAAGAACCTTGATAATGAATGTGAAAAAGAAGGAAGGAGAAGGTAAAAAGTGAGAAGGAATAAAGAAGAAAGAAGGAATAAGAAAGAAATAAGAAGGAGGAATAAAGAAATAAGATTAGGGAAGAAAAGATAGGAATTCTGGCGCAGGTATAGTTAAACTGTGCGTCGCATGCGACGCGGACGCATGGAGCAAGTGTTCGCGTGGTTGGCGCTAGTTTCAAGTGACGCGTACGCGTGACCTGATTTGTGCTATTGGCGCGAGTGCAGCCTCGCGCACGCACAACTCTCTATTTTATACGCACATTGCCAAAATTTTAGGGGGACGCGTGCGCGTGGGTGACTCACACGCGTGAATGGCCTATTTTTGAAAAATGACGCGTACGCGTGGGGGACACGTATGCGTGATGGATTTTGTGCTTCCAGCACCATTCCAACCCCACTCCATCATAACTCTCTGCCATACACCTCTTTACGTCGATTTTGCAGGGTCACGCGTGCACGTGAGTGACGTGCACGCGTGGGAGGCTGATTTTTATGGTGATGCGGACGCGTCAGGGACGCGTACGCGTGGGCGTGCATGTGCCTTAGGCACTCCTCTAGCCATGCTCCCGCGTGACTCTCTGCTTCTTTTCTTTTTGTTTCGAATGCTCATATGACGCGAACGCGTCAGCGACGCTCGCGCATCGCGTGCATTTTTTTTATGCAGAATGCAAATGCAAATGCAGACTATATGCAGAGATTATGAGAAGAGTCACTAAGAAAAATAAAGTAGAATAAAATAAAACAAAACTAAGACTGAAACGGAACGATCATACCACGGTGGGATGTCTCTCACCTAGCACTTTGCTTTTACGTCCTTAAGTTGGACGGTCTTCAGGCTCATTCTGCTTCTGTTGGTGGGTTTTTCAAGAGGAATACCTCTAGTTCTTTGTGATCCTTCATCTTCTCACCATGATAAAGCTTTAGGCAATGTCCATTGACCTTGATGAATTTGGAGCTAGAAAGATGACGCAAATGAAAAACTCCATATGGCTCTGCCTTTTCTACTCTGTAGGGACCTTCCCATCTTGATCTCAGTTTGTCTGGCATGAGCCTCAGTCTGGAGTTATAAAGAAGAACTAACTCCCCTGATCTGAACTCTTTCTTTTTTATGTGCTTGTCATGGACAGCCTTCATCTTCTCTTTGTATCGCCTGGAGTTGTCATATGCTTCTAGGCGAAGGTTCTCCAATTCTGCCAGTTGCAGGTTCCTTTTAGCACCAGCTTCCTCAAAATTCATGTTACACTCCCTCACAGCCCAGAAAGCCTTGTGTTCCACCTCTACTGGAAGGTGGCAAGCCTTTCTATACACTAAGCGGAAAGGGCTCATCCCAATGGGTGTCTTGTACGCTGTTCTATATGCCCAAAGTGCATCTTGTAGCCTGGCACTCCATTCCTTCCTATGAGACTTTACTGTCTTCTCCAGAATGCGTTTAATCTCCCTATTAGAAACTTCTGCTTGTCCATTGGTCTGGGGATGATAAGTTGTTGCTACTTTGTGAACAATCCCATGCTTCTTCAGTAATCATGTTAATCTCCTGTTACAAAAGTGAGTGCCTTGATCACTCACGATTGCTCGTGGTAATCCAAAGCGACAAATAATATGGTTTCTAACAAAGAAAACAACAGTGTTAGCATCATCAGTACGGGTAGGAGTTGCTTCCACCCATTTAGAGACATAATCTACAGCTAACAGTATGTAAAGGTAACCACTAGAGTTTGGAAATGGATCCATAAAGTCAATACCCCAAACATCAAAAATTTCACAGAAAAGCATAATCTGTTGAGGTATCTCATTCCTCTTGGATATATTACCAAACCTTTGGCATGGGGAACAAGATTTACAAAAAGCAGCAGCATCTTTAAAAAGAGTAGGCCACCAGAATCCACAGTCTAAGATTTTTCTAGCTGTTCTTTAAGGGCCAAAATGTCCTCCACTCTCAGAAGAGTGGCAGGCCTCTAAAATGGATTGGAATTCTGATTGGGGCACACACCTTCTAATTACCTGGCCAGCACCACACCTCCATAAGTATAGGTCATCCCATATATAATATTTAGACTCACTTTTCAGCTTATCCCTTTGATGCTTAGTAAAATTGGGAGGGAAAATATGGCTAACTAGATAATTAGCTACAGGTGCATACCAAGGAACTACTTCAGATACTGCATGCAAGCTATCAAATGGGAAAGTATCATTGATAGGAGTGGAGCATCCTTAATGTGCTCAAGGCGACTCAAGCGGTTTGCCACTAAATTCTGGTTACCACTCCTATCCTTAATTTCTAAATCAAATTCTTGTAGCAGCAGTATCCAACGTATTAGCCTTGGTTTAAACTCTTTTTTAGCTAATAAATATTTTAGAGCTGCATGGTCTGAGTACACTACTACCTTAGTACCAAGTAAATAGGCTCAGAATTTATCCAGAGCAAAAACAATAGCCAGAAGCTCTTTTTCAGTAGTAGTGTAGTTAGACTGAGCAGCGTCTAAGGTCTTAGACGCATAAGCAATTATGAAAGGATTCTTACCTTCGCGTTGAGCCAGCGCCGCTCCCACTGCATAGTTAGAGGCATCACACATAATCTCAAATGGCTAGGTCCAGTCTGGTCCTCTCACAATTGGAGGTTGAGTCAGGGCGATCTTCAGCTTATCAAATGCTTGCATGCAATCCTCACTGAACTCGAACTCAATATCTTTCTACAGTAGTCTGGATAAAGGCAATGCTACCTTACTGAAGTCCTTAATGAATCTCCTGTAGAAACCTGCATGGCCAAGGAACGAATGGACTTCCCTCACAGAGGAGGGGTAAGGCAAACTAGAAATGACATCTACCTTTGCTGGATCTACAGAAATATCAGTATTAGAAACAACATGTCCTAGAATAATCCCTTGTTTTACCATAAAGTGACATTTTTCAAAATTCAATACAGGGTTTAAACTAACACACCTGTCTAATACTCTAGCTAAACTATCCAAGCAAAGGTTAAAGGAATCACCATAAACGCTAAAATCATCCATGAATACTTCCATACAGTTCTCAATAAGATCTGAAAAGATACTCATCATGCATCTTTGGAAAGTAGACGGTGCATTACATAAGCCAAAAGGCATCCTCTTATATGCATACGTTCCAAAGGGACATGTAAAAGTAGTCTTCTCCTGATCTTCAGGAGCTATATGAATTTGAAAGTAGCTTGTATAACCATCTAAAAAGCAGTAATGGAATTTACCTGACAGGCGATCAAGCATCTGATCAATGAATGGCAAGGGGTAGTGATCCTTGCGAGTAGCTTGGTTGAGACACCTATAGTCAATGCAAACTCTCCATGAATTCTGCACTCTAGTTGTCAGGAGCTCTCCATGCTCATTCTTAACTGTTGTGACTCCAGACTTCTTGGGCACCACTTGCACTGGACTGACCCATTCACTATCTGAGATGGGGTAGATAATATCTACTTCAAGTAGCCTGGTCACTTCTTTCTTGACAACTTCTAAGATGGTGGAATTCAATCTTCTTTGGGGTTGACGGACAGGCTTTGCTCCCTCTTCTAAGTATATTCTATGCTCACAAACTTGAGGGCTGATGCCTACTATATCCGCCAAGCTCCACCCAATTGCTTTCTTATGTTTTCTCAGCATACTAAGCAGTTGCTCCTCTTGTTGAGAAGTGAGTTCCCTTGCAATGATAACTAGGAACTTCTGATTATCCTTAAGGTAAGCATACTTGAGGTGGGGAGGAAGTGGCTTTAATTCCAATTTCTGCTCATGGCTAGGTTCTGGATTATCTGGAACTAGTGATAATGGCAAGGTGTCTTCATTATGTTCAGAGAGTATCCCCACACTTGGACCTTACTCCTTGTGCTTCTCTTCTACTTCTTCTTGGTGAACTTCAGCTACAGTTTCATCAATGATGTCACACTGGAAGATAGAATGATCTTTCGGAGGGTGCTTCATAGCTTCATTTAAACTGAAACTCACTGCTTTGCCATCTATCTCAAAGGAGTAAGTTCCTGAGAATGTATCCATCTTGAACTTCGAAGTCTTCAGGAATGGTCTTCCAAGCAGGATTGATGATGATCTTCCTGAGTCATTAGGGGGCATTTCCAGGATATAGAAGTCAATGGGAAATGTGAGCCCCTTAATTCTCACTAATACATCTTCAGCAATTCCAACTACTGTAATAATGCTCTTATCTGCTAACACAAAATGAGCTGCCGACCTTTTTAAGGGTGGGAGCCTCAAAGCATCATATATAGACAATGGCATTATACTAATACACGCTCCTAAATCACACATGCAGTCAGAAAATATTACACCTCCAATGGCACAGTTAACCATGCATGGACCTAGGTCACTACATTTTTCAGGTATACCTCCCATTAAAGCAGATATAGAACTACCTGAAGGAATAGTTTCTAATTCATTAATTTTGTCTTTATGTATGCATAAATCTTTCAGAAACTTTGCATATTTAGGTACTTGCTGAATAACATCAAAAAGGGGAATAGTTACCTCAACCTTTTTGAAAATTTCTACCATTTTGGGATCAAGTTCCATCTGCTTCCTGAACTTCCTTGCAAGGTGTGGAAATGGGATAGGAATGGCGCCACTTGCAGCCTCTGCATCCTTTGGTGCTCCATTCCCTTGCTGAGCTACTTCTTCTTCAACCTTGTCTTGTACTTCCTCTTCCTCTTCAGCATCTTCCACTTCAACTATATCTTCAACTGGGGTGTGTTCTATTGGGCTTGGCTCCTCCTAGTTCTTCTCTTGCAGTATGGTTCCAGACCTCAAAGTGATGACATTGATGCCACCCTTGGGGTTAGGTAGAGGTTGAGAAGGAATTCTACTAGAGCTTGAAGGTTGGTTGGTAGAAGCATGTAATGAATCTATTCGGGAGATGAGAGCTTGTAAAGTGGTATTCAGACCATTTAGAGTAGAGTTCAATGTAG